>NC_086158.1:91744883-92056074 GCF_035149785.1 Candoia aspera | reverse complement strand
CTCGAGCTGGGGGAGAGGAAGGGTGGGGTTAAGGCCAGTGTGGTTGTGATCACAAATTGCTTCCCCAATAAACAATGTGGGCAATGGATATTCTTCCACCTGAAATCTCAGTGAAGTGATCACCACACAAATATGCACTGATTTTTTCAGTGATATTAGTATCAGTAATGAAATCCACTGCATTCCTAAAAGAAGACATAAATGGTCAGATGAAAGCAGAAACTAGCCCCACTGAGGGCAGAGAAGGAGGAGACGACAACTCAGGGTCAAAACATAAGCATCATGGTAAGCCAGATGCTGAACAGATTCCCCAATGACTACTGGAACTCTATTGTTGCGTGGTATAATGACAGAACCTGAGAAGCAGTCTTCTTGTTTGGTTTGGTCTGTAGGAACATGCATGGTATTTGTAAAATCAAAACCCAAAAATCTTTTCCCAGTTAATTTAAATTATAATATAATTTTGCATATGGAAAAAATAAACTACCTTCAGCTGTCAAGCAGAAAATATTAGTTACTGAATTATTTGACTCAGGAATCTCAGAACTAGAAAAATAGTTTGAACATACTGATAATAAGACTGGATAGCTACTTTCTTGGACAGTCTCAAGAATCAGCCACTGCTGTAATGGGAGGAATCCCATAAGGGCAGTGGTTTTTCCATCACCTGCTCAAAAACATCACACAAATGACTTGGCTAATGACTCCACCTGAGGAATTTTCTACTGATCTTTGTACTGTGTCTTCAGAGACCATTAAATTATGTGATGGAAAAACATGGTCCCTGGGGGCATTATTTCTTCATTATTTGTAGAGGTTTCTGCAAGAGGAAGTCTCTGTCTCAGAGATGGCACATAAGGTAGCTTGTCAGTGTTACTGGAATACACAGCTTAGAAATAGACCCCTTGTTCCTTGAATAGGACTAAAGCTCCTCCATTAAAGGAGGAGTCCATGAATGAACTACCTTGCAACCACATCTTAAACTTAGTAGCCAGTTTTAGAACAATGTTTTAACCCTACTTATTTTTCCCTATTAAATCTTGCCCATTAGAATGGGCTTTGATTCCAGTTCCAAGTATTTCATCCAGGTGTCATGTCTGTGTAGTCCTCATTTGGCGACCACAGTTGGGACCAGTAACTTGGTCATTAAATGAAGTGGTTGCTAAATGAAAAATCACATGCCATGACTGTGCTTATGATTTTACTTCAGCTCTCCTTTGCTTTACAGTGTCAGAAGGATACAACCCCAAATAGCCAGTTGAGCCCAAATGGCAGAGAACGTTTTTGGAACTCGACTCATGAGGAAGCTGAGTAAAAGGGCAAATCTTATCACCTTTTCCCCAACTCCCCACCCTTTGTAATGCTCACTCCAGTGCTGGGATAATTAGCAAGAAGAGAATTGATGTTTGTATTAACATTCATTGGAGAGGGAGGGATTACAAAGAGTAAGCAGGCACACAATGGGGAATACACATCAGAAGGAATGCATTGGCATTGGCTGTTCGCTGAGCACAGCTCAGAGCCCTGAGCCACTTAGGAGGCAAAAAAAAGGCAAAGGTGTGAAGCTGATTAGAGTCTTGTCAGTTACAGGCAGCAGCTTCAAGCTGGCTAACTAAGGTCACAGCGCTAAGCTTGTAAATTTGTGGTTAGCACGTTTTAAGGGACAGGCTGTGCTGCAGAGAAAAAAGGCTTAGGAAGAGAAAGCTTGTTTAGACAATCCCTCCGATCTGGAAGTGGGGGCAGGGAGAAGAGAAAAGAGGGTCAGGCACAGGATAATGCATACTAACTGACTGTAATGGCAAATATGAGAGAGAGAGAGAGAGAGAGAGATGCTGAGAAGGTCATAAATGCATGCTTTGGTAGCAAAATTATTTTTTCAGTGCCATCATAACCTCAAACAGTTGCTGCCCGAGGCAGTTGCTAAGAGAAATCTACCTGTATAATATCTTAGAATGACCCATTCTTAGAGGTTTTCTAGTACAACCTCTCCTGCCTCCAATGATGGAGCACCCACATCTTGAAGAGGTATCCTGCTTAATATCTTTCATAGTCTGGAAATTGTTCTTTCTGGTTCTTGTCCTACCCTAGGGAGATACAAAGAATAAATCCACAACCTCGTTCCTATGATAGCCCTTTACATTTTTGAAGAAAACTTAGCCATCTCTTCTGTAAGCTAGACACACCTGATTCCTTTAATCATCTTCATAGGATTAGTCTCCAAGCCATTCACCATCTTTGTCACTCTTCACTCTTCCAGTTCTTCAGTATCCTCCTCATTTTGTGGCAACCAGCACTGGACAAGTATTCAAGGAGTGATCTGAACAGTGCAATGTGGAATAGAACTATAACTTCTCATGATCTTGAAATTATACCTCTGTTGACGCAGTCCAAGATTGAATTGGCTCTTTTGGCAGCTGCTGGTTCATACTTCACCTATGGTCTACCAAGAAGCCCAGATCCTTACATAAGTACTATTGCTAAGCCAGGTATCACCTTGTACCTATGCTTCTGTTTTTTTTTTTCCCTAACCAAATGACTTACATTTCTCATCACTGAACTGCAGTTTGTTCTATAGGGCCCAATGTTCAAATTCATCAATATCCTTTTGAATCTTGAACCTGTCGTAGGAGGTATTAGCAGACCTCCCCCCTGCTTTGTGTCATCTGCAGATTTGATGAGCATCCCTTCTATCCTCATCTCTAAGTCATTTATGAAAGTGTTGCACCAACATACAGTATTTTAACTGAGTATGCTATCTAACATTGCTATCTAACTGCTGAATCTTCAGCACAACTTGACTTTGAATGTTTACTGCTGTCCTACTTGTTCTTAGAAAAGGGCTTCTTGTTTCAGTAGCGGGAAGATTATAATTTGTTCCAAAAAAGATTCAAACTTCCTCACGCACACTTCCACTATCCGAAGTGTACACTTTGAATAATTCTTCAATTGTTTTCATTTGTGATACGAGATGCCAAATGGGAAAAGTTTTCATATAATAAAACCTGCTTAGTATTGTTGATTGTCAGGGTTGACTCTCCTATGACACTTGCATTTCTGCTTGGTATAACCATGGAAATGTTCCCAGAAATCAACACAATTTATGTGTATTCAGGCAAGTTTAACATTAAAGCATATGGACATATGTGGATGTGACATAATTCATAAGGAAAAATGACTCGCCCAAAATTTGCTTTTGTTTGCAATTTAAAGTGAATTGAGTACCTTGGGAAGAACTTGAAAATTCTGTCAAACACTTAGTAAAATAGTATAACCTGAATTGAACTTTGCTCAATTTTTCCAATATGTGTTTTAACCTCATATCTTGTCCTTTCTTATAGGGAAACTCAAAAATTGAAATAAGTGTTGATTTATGTATTCTGTACACATTTTAGCTAATATATGAGCTATTAACCATTAGGCTTCCCAAAGACAGCAAGAAGCGTTACCATTGTAGAAATTTCCGGATATGGGTTTGATGAGCTGTATTTTTTTTTTCTTTTTGAGTTGTATGTTTACTAAATTTCCTTCCTCTTCTTCCTTTATTTCTGTCATATACTCTGGACACAATTTCAGTCATATAGAGCTGAGAAATTGACACTTCAGCAGGTCCTCCAGGGAAGGATGATGGGTATTTCTGTGGGAATATGTGCCTGAAAATTAATAGTCAAAAGCATATTCTGTAGCTACATGGGGCAAGCCTTTCTAATGACCCAGTTCAGGAACTTTGACCAGAATGACTTTGCTCAGGCTACAAAGCTCTGACTAGATTCTGTTGTCTTATTCTCAAACTAAGCAGCATGATTCGGAAGAATGCACACGCCATTCGCAATAATTTGGGTTTGTATGTGTGTCTGTCTATATGTATGTATGTGTGAGTATACACATACACATATATACTGTAAATACCCATCTCATAGCTATGACTCTGTGTGGGGAAGTCCTGCTTAAATCCTTTCAAGAAATACAGTGTAGTATTGCTAAGAACGAGAAATTTGTAATAATCGGTTTCTCTTGTTTTTTGCTGAAATTTTGCCTTTTTCATAGAGGTGGCTTTTTAGTCCACCAAGCACACATCACAGTATCCTGAATAATTATTTTCTCTGATACATAAATAACAAAATAAACCACAAATGTTTCTTAAAGAGAAGACAGAGCATATTTTTCATCAACCAAATTTCACCCTCAGGATCTTCTGTAGTTCAGCACTGACATTTGTATTGCACAGTTCAGCAACATTTTCAATGAACAGGCAGTAATGGAAATGTCTTTATTGTCATTCATTATCTAAAATTGATTTTTTTAGTATGTTATAGTGGAGAACAATGTAAACTGCAGCAATCATATCCATAGAATCTGTCTTCTTTATCATCTTTGCTAGGACTTTTATGAGCTGAATTTAAAAGCGATATGCGTTTCAGCAGTGGTAATAGCTGAACTTGTCAAACCATTTTCATAGTAAGTTTTGCAAAGGAGAGACATTTTTTTTAAAAATATCTGTTAATTGTTGCACTCAAAATAATTCTGGCACCACATCATTTGACAAAGCTGTTCTATTACAATCTTATAGAAAGGCAGTATTCTTTAACAAATGAGTTAAAGGCTTCACTTATTTTAGCTCATAAATCAAGCTGATTTATCCTGAAATTCAGTAAACTGTTGAATATAACCGATATGCCAATCTTTGGGGAAATCATATAAATGAGTATTTCCATCCATGGGATTTCTATAGAAAAGTGCTCTGTTTCAATGCTGACCTGGAAAGTTTTCAAACTGTACATACTGATCTAGGAAACACAGCATTTGGATGAAACTGAATTATAAAGTTATGACTTGATTAAAGTCCTATTACGAAATGCAGATTAAATACAGATTGCCCATGACTATTGTGATACCAAGCTGTTCCAGTTGCATTTCTCAGTTCCAGACTTTTGAAATGTTAATTAAAAATCAAAGAAAAAGAACTACCCATTCTTTGTCTGGGCTCCAGAAGGCTGAAAAAAATAAAAGCTATGTTCTGGTTTTGATTGAGTGCATCATTACTGGATTCATTTAACATAATTTATCATTACTTGCCACTTAGTTAAATGGCAATGGAACAGATGTGAAAAATGCAAGGACAATTTTTATTTCCTTTATGTGACCTTTGTTTTCTGATAGATTATTCACAAGTGACTCAGAATTCCTTCAGAAGTCCTTTTACAGCTTGTCAAGTGTATTTGTGTTCCATTGTTGCAAAAACAAGCTTTAAAAATTGTAAAGCAATGCTAATGGAGATTTAAAATCCTCATCATACACTTTGCACCATCTGATTATGGGGACTGCATCTGTACGGTTAGTAGGCAATCAAGTCCAAAATGGGAAAGACTCAAATGGGCATGTAACACACACACACATGCGCACAATCTGATTCGATGCCACCATCTGTTTTGAGTTCAATATAGGTTGAGATCATCAAAGTAAAACAGAAAGTTCTATGACTTCCTTAGATTTTTGCTCTAAGGAAGTAAACCAAGGCAGCACAGATAGTCTGCAGGTTATGATGACAATTGGGTCATAAAGTGCGATGTCATGTGACCATGTCACTTAGTGATGACAATTCTGGCAGTCCCCGTTGCTGTCATTAAGCAAGGACCGTGCAGGTCATTAAGCAAGGACTTCATGTGACTGTGACTTCCAACTTCCTGCCGGCTTCCTGATTGCTTTCCTTGCGGGAAGCCAGTAAGGGAATGTCTGAAATCGTGATCGTGTGACAATAGGTATACTGTGACGGCCAGAACTACAAGGACCTGTTGTAAGTACCATTCATTCAGTGCCATTGTAACTTTGAACAGTCACTGAATGAATGGTCATAACCCAAGGATTACCTGTAAATGATAGGAAATTGTCCCTTTCTATGTTTAGTTTCAACCCAGGCAGTTTGTTCTTAATTGGAACAATAGATATTTAGCTGCTATGGGTAGTATCAAATGGGAAATTGTGGTATAAATTCATTAGTAAATCAATAACATCTCCAGTCCAGGTTTGGTGTGGAAAAGTAAAATTATCATATTTATTTATTTATCAAATTTTTATCACCACCCATCTCCACCCTGAGGAACCTTGCAGCTCAACTTCCTAAAGCAGATTCAAAATGGAGTTGTACCTTCTGGGTGATGGCGATTCCTCTGGGATTCTTCAACCCCATAGTCTAGTTGTATCCTAGACTATGTTAGGGAATTCAGCCACGTCTTGATGTGATGTTGGCTACCATATGTTTTGTAGTTATTGCTCTAGAATTAAGGGTTTTCTTCCAGCATCTTTGCAAGATGAAGGTTTGGACTTGTGACATTTAACTGTGGATTAAATAGATGAATATAAATTATTTAATGTCATCATCAGTTTATTTCTATTTCTCGAGGTCATAGTTTATTAGCATGTCTGTAAATGCATGTCATAGAAAATGATGGCTCAGTGGATCTGTGCTGTGGCCAGACAGAAATGCATCGTTGTTAACACTTCAGAGAAATGTGTCTACTTGCCAGAAGTCAACTAGTAATGGCAAACTGCCCATCAAATATCTATTTTGTCTAAACATGAACCAATATAGAAAGACACTCATAATTCTGCTGTATCCTTCTTTGTGAGACAGATGCATATTTTTCATGATGTGACTTTATGGGAAGGGTCCATGGTTGTTATTCATTGTGATTATATGCACATGTCTAGCCATGCTAAATGTGTTCATGGAATGTCAGCATCATCCATAACGGACTGTGATGATGTAATGGCTCATTTGCTGTGATTATATACTTGTGTCAGGACATCTGGATGCAAGTCCATAAGTTGCGGCATTTGTGTGATGATGTCATGGTGTCCATGCAATCTCTTGCCATCTCTTATCCCTATTTGGAGACACCGGTATAAGAATCCACTAAACTGTTCCTGTCAGCTGCTCATCCAGCCTCTGTTCAAAAACATCAAGTAAGGGCCAGTCCACCACTATTCTAACCAGACTTACCAGCATTTACCATTAGGGTTTTTCCTAATTATTGTCTGCCTTTTTGGGATTATCTATGTTGTACTCCAAGTAAATACCATAAATGTTTGGTCACAAAGCACATGGTGAGCAGCTGCTATTCACAGGCAGTTTAAACTACTCCCGATCTGGCCATAACCTTTGAAGTTAGCATTAGTGTGCTTCTAGCTACATATTTTTGTTTAACTGAATTACGATTTAAGTTAGAAATCTAGACTAATGGAAGTATTGCTAATTTCATTTCCATTACTTTGGGATAATACCTCTGAAGCCATTCCAGAAGTAACAAATTCTTTAGTTCTGTTGTGATGGTATGGCAATTCCTTCAAAAAGAGAAGGTTTCAAAGAGAAACTTCCAGTGCATAGTTTACACATGGAATCCAATATGCAGGATTTGATGATGGCCATTCACTTAAATTAGGCTTTAACGTTTGGTTTGGCTTGTGTATGAAAAAGGACAAGAATGGGTTATGACAACATTCTTGGACCATAATATATTCCTTTAGATTTGATGTGATTGCCTGTAGGTTTGAAAACAAAGATGGGTCTTCTCTTGTATTTTTTAGAGGTTTGCAGAAAGTGGAGGTGAAATATTCCTGGTCTAGCGATAAGCATCATTACCGTAGATCATCTGGTTATTCAAGCTACAGATGAACCTTCAAAAATTGACTTTGGCCATACATTTATGACATTAGACTACAATATATAATGCAATATATAATATGCTATATACTGTAATTCCCTAGCATTTTTAGATTTAGCTTGGTCTAGGATGCTCACAGTTTCCCAGTTGACACTATGCTTGAGTCTGTCCATGTGTTGTGAGATTAAGGAATTTTCATTGTGTCTTCTGACTGCTAGTTGGTGTTCATGGATGTGCTTTGCTAGTCTTCTGCCTGTCTGTCCTACATAGTGGCTGTTACAGTCCTTACACTGTAGAAAAACTGGCAGGGCAAGCTACCATATATAAACAGGGAGCAAACCTCATGCTCACTCGCACTGATGATGTTACCTAGTTGGGTAATGAAATGTCTGCAAGCAAACAACCAGGCTCAGAGAGCACCAAAGACTCCACAGTTCAACCCTGAGCTACAGATATTCTCTTCTATTGGGACAGTTTCAACCAAATGTGCTCAATTGAGCTTTCTGTTTTATTAAATCTACTGAATATACAGTATATGCACACCAGGCTTCTCTGTTGGCTTAAAAGAGCTAATGATTGCATCTTGGGGATAGAATTTTGGGTTCTCCAGCCCCTTCACTTGATTTTCTATTTCTTTCCTTCTAGAAAATAAGTAGCTGAGTTAGAACCATAACCAGCCTTTTCTTCATAGTGTATCAGTCTTACAACAAACTCATGAAGTGGAAGTATAAGAGGTAGGAGGTGGGACCATACATTGCAGTGGGTTTAGTTTTGGTTTAGTATGATGGAATGTGAGGGCGATCTGCCTGAAACATCTGCCACACCATTGATCGCCAGAATTGATTTGGCTGATTCGTTTGGCTAGGTGGGTGTCTCCTTCCTTCCTCACCTCTAGGTACGTCCCTCCCAAAACTGCACTTGGTAGAAGAGGACAACCATCCCAGATAGAAGGAGAGTACCAGTCTTCGGTCAAGGGTATACGATAGCTGCAGTCCCCTGCTAGAACTGCCAGACAAGCTTGGTGTGATGTCCCCATCTCTGCAGTTTGTCATCCATGCTTAGCATGATCATGATAGGGACTTGTTCAGCAAGGCATAGTTTAGCACCACATATGAATCCAGGCTACCTAAAATGTCAGACAGATATGCCTACCAAGCCAGTTGCAACTAATCTCCCAGGGGTAGTAGCTTTCCAGGTTCTTAACTACCTTTTTTCTGAAGGACTTAATAGGTAGTAAAGCCAGGAACTGACTAGTTCACAGCACTAGCTTAGCCTTCAGTACTCCTTTTTCATTTATATTCTACCTACTTTTCAACATTTACCTTTGGCCCAAAGTGTTGTACTGGCAAGTGAAAAATGGCGAATTTTTTTGCTAAATGTAAAAATATTTTTTTAAAAATTGAGAAAGGCAGCAAGTCTTTCTCATTCTCTCTCTCTGTGGGGCACTGGTTAAGCTGTTGGCCTAGGAACAGGGAGACTCAGCTAGGTTCAAGTCTGCTTCTCAGCATTGAATCTAATGGGGTGACGGTGGGCTAGACACTGTCTCTCAGCCCAGCACAGGTTTAATGTTGGGATAAAATGAATGGGAATTTGATGTAAGCAACCTTGATATCCTAGAAGAAAGCTTGCTAAAAATCAAGTAAATAAATATGCTATGCCACAGGCTAATCTCCAAGACCACAGAACGACATATTTAAGCAACAGTAAAATGATTTCTGAAGGTTTAATATTTTGGGTAAGGGTCTCTTTCAGTTAATATGGGGAAATGCTTCGGAGATAGATAGGCAATCTTGTGCTCTCCAGCACCATTATACTACAATTCTTGCAATCTCTTGCTATTAGCTGGAGCTTATGGGAATTATTTATTTATTAATGCCCTGTATAGACCTCCACAAAACCCAAGGTTTTGAGAAATGCATAAGTTCTGGATGGTCCACAATTGCTTTCCCCTCATTTAATGGAATGGCCATCATTCATAGGGTGGTCTATAAAATAATATCATTTTGTCTTGGCATAGTATGTTGTGTGAGCCTGGCTTCTTTGGCCAACTGTGGTTAAGTCAAACTTTGGCTTAGCCGGATATATATGCCTAGACAATATTTTGATCATCCCGTTACAGCTTCATGCTGAATTTTGCTGTTGGGCAAAATGGTAGAACAGTTTGAATGCTATTCAGCACACATAGACACACACACAATTGTTTTCCAACTTCCTTGTGGTGCTGGTTTCCTGTATGCAGGCAGAGTTTGTTTTTGTTTTTAGCTTTATTCTGACTGCAGCGCAAATACACTGCTCACTCCCAGCTTTCATTATGAGATGGTACAGTCTTGCAGAACTGGGAGAAAGTGACCGTTTAGATCACCTCTTTCTGTTCTAGGCTGCGAAAGACAGCAGGGGCGTAAACAAGAAATCCGAGTTGGTAATATCACTGTGACTGACCGGAGTCCTTGGTGATGATTTTCCAGCAAGAAAGAGGATAAAGGAAGTTGGAGAACCCTTTTTGCTCTGATTCAGGCCAGCAGGCATTCATGTTTGTAGAGATGACATGCTTCAGGCTGAGTAGAATCAACAACTTTCCAGGATTTGGTTAAGAGTTGAAGCTATTCCAAACATGCTGCGTGAAGCCAGTTAATTTGAAAATGAGTGCACTTTGTCTATGTCTTCTTTGCCTTTTTCCTGGATATACAGTAAAAGTTCCCTTGAAAAAGGAAAACAAAAACAAGGTCTGCTTTTTGCTGTGTGTGATATATTTTTACAACCTCTGTCCGTGTTGCTGAAATAACACCCTCTCTCATGTCGACTCTTACCCAGGAGCCGTTCTGCAGACTCACTGATGTAGGTTTTATTTCCCTGCCCTCCTTCCCTCCTGCATGGCAGCCCAGACCTAGGGAGTAGCTTCACTGCATGATGCAACTCCATATATTTGGGTCTCTTGGTACCAGTATCAACTGCTCTTCTAATGCTTGGTGCATGCTAATGGGCTTATTCTAACCACCAGAACACTGAATGCAATCAAAGCATTAAATGCATGAATAAAGACCGTGGATCTGATATTTTGCATAAATGAGAACAGTTCTGATATTACCTTGATTGGATGATCTCTTTAGTCCATTTTTGCCTGATGCTTTTTAAAAAAAAATACCATTGACTATATCATGAAGGTCTCAGCAGGTGACAGCACTTAGGTGACTTTGACTCATCTCAGAAACTAAGCAGCACTTGGATGGGGAATGACCAGAAAATTTAAGGGCTGTTGGTTGGACTGGGACATCAAAGACATTGCAGAAGAAGGTAACAGCAAGTGACTTTTGTAACGTTTCTAGAAAAACTGGTGGATGCAGTCTCTGGGAGTAAAGTTCAGCATGAGGGCATATTTATAGAGAGAAAGGCATGCATAAGTATCCAAGATTGAAAAGAACTTTCCCATACCAGGTTCTTTACCTTAATTTCAAGCTTTATCTCTTAAGCACAACTTAAGATGAAAGGTACAATTCACACAAGCTCTTCATGGTAGAGGCTTGCTTTCCTCCATTATATTATTCCATAAAAGCACTATTAAGAGCAGTGACACTGTAAAACACACACACACAAACACACACACACATACAGTCTGTAAAACTGTTACTTTCTTCCAAGTGCAGAAATTGCTCAAGCTGGAGGCCAAAAGTATGTGGAATTTTGAGGGACATTGGTAAGAATGAAGAGAGTGGATGAAAGTGCATTTTCCTTGGATAAAGCAAGAGAATGAAAAAGGGCTAAAGAATATACGGGATCAGATCCCATGAGAAAAATATTAGATGCTAGAGAAGATCACACCCGAGGCCCTCTGTTTCTCCTTTCCTTTCTCCTGGTTTATACCAACTACATTTCTTTCTCCTATCCCTCCAGATCTGAAGTTTAATTTTTTATAAAAGGGCCTTGCTCTCACACCATTAACAATGAAAGGTATAGGAAAAGGTAATAAGAATTTCCCAGTCATTTTTTTATCAGTAAGTTAATGGTTGGGCCACTGTTTAAGGCAGAGGAACGAGACCACTACAGAAGTTTGGAAGTATACCCATTTCCTAGTGCATTTAAACAACAAATTAAAGACCTAGAAAGCCAACAGGACCAGCCTTTTATGTTTTTCTGAGCAGTCAAGCCCCTTATTCAAACCAGCAAGTTATTTACATCATATAACCAACTCCAAATCTTGAAGAAGGCTACCTTTAGCACATTTCAACGCTCTGTCCTCAACAGTTTTGGAGGGCTGATATCAAAAAGTTCTGTATGAGCTAAGACTCTGCCCCTATGGACAAGGGGCTATTGAAAGTACACAACATGTCTTGTTATACTGTACCCTCTGTAAGGATTCTAGAACCCACCTTACCTGGGAAAACACCCAGGAAATTCTGATCTTTTTTTATGTGCAATACTTATCAGATCAGTATGATTTAGTTTCCTTGAACATAGCCAAACTCTGTTGTACTGCCTGTAAAATTAGATATCTTGACTGCCCACCAATAAACCCACCAACAACTGTAATATTCTTATCCTGTTTGTGTTTTTGTTATTAACTTATTTTTAATTCTGGTCTGTGACCATAATTCATTTGCTACCCATTTCTTGAAGCAATTAATGAAGAACACTATTATGCTTTTAGCTGACCTTGGTTGATCTCAAAACCTCAGACCTGGTTAGATTTGTGCAGGAGATTACCAAGAAATCCCAGGCTGGAAGCTAGACTGGTCCATTGAAAAGTCCGCAAAGAAGGCAAAGCTAAACCTTTTCTGAATGACTGCCAAGAAAAATGCATAGAGATACCTGAGTTTAATCTGATTCAAAGAAGTCCTTACTGTCTGATTTGTCTATACCATTTAAAGTACAAAAGCTAAAATGTCTGAGGAGGACACACCTAATGATGGGAATGGAGGTATTCCAGACATATGTAGCAAGGGGTTGGCTTTTGGCAATTCTTGGTTTTAACTAATTAAGGTAGGCAATTTTCTTTTTTTGCCTTGATTTTAAAACAGAACAAAGCAGTTAGGGAGTTAACTTCAGTGGGGCATTTCCAAGTATATACATTTAAGATTATAATCTCCAGCAAGGGAAAAGGAAAAGTATGGGCTTTGAACTTGAAAATGAACTACACAATATTATGTGCTATTAATTATTAATTATTAATTATTTTATTCCCATACTAATATTATTAGAAGTAAAGCCCACAAAGGCCTTTCTTTCTGCAATATCTAGTAAGTGTGTTTAGAATGGTTCCTTCATCTCACAATCATTGCTCAAAACATGTTCCCTTTTGAAAAGTATTCATCAAAATACATCTTAAAAATCAGATGAGGTCAAATTTATCAGCACTTTAGTAAATAAGCTCTCACTGAGTCCTGCCACAACTTAGTTTTAACAGATTATAACCCCCATTTGCAACTAGAGATTTGTCGCAAGGTTTACGTCCATGCACAAAACACAACCTGCCTGATTTTGTTTCAAGATTGATTGCTATTCTCTAGAATTCCATGACTGATGAGAGAGGAACAGGGAAGGAAAATTGGTTTTGAACAATGATGGTATTTTACTGCTATCTTGAGCATGAAAATGAAATTTATGTAGATAGGTCCGACTGCAAAAGTGCAAAGAAAAACATCTTACTAATTTTTTTTCTACTTTTGATGGAGGTTAGTGGACATATTCATTTGTTGATCTAACCATTTATAAGCTTTAATCTGTCACAAAGGCAATATATAAAACAATCTAAAAACCGTAAAATGCAAATAAGCAGCCAATAACCAAAAAAAGAAAGAGGAACATCCAAGGCAACCATATACCACAACAGCAGCAGACATACTGCCTGAAAGCAAGTTAGTAGTTCCAAACCATGCCTTTTTTCCTAACTACTCTAAGTGATTTGCAATAAATCCATTTAAAAGAAAATTGAAATTTACAACGATGAAAAGAAGGCGGATTACATTTGGCATTACAATCAAGGATGCTGCTTTCTAGGGCTGTGCAGCACTTTAGACGTGGTTTCCAAATGTAGTATATCGCTCACAGGGTTGCTAAGCTAGCACCTTCTTAGCCATGTCTAAGGCAGGACTTCCCACAACAGTCTCGGAAAACGGACATATCCCAGAGATTCCAGATCACAACAAAGCACTATATCAATGTTTTATGATTGCCCCCTTTATCACTGAGGGTTATAATATGGAAAGATGAGAATGTCCTTGGATTTGAGTGGGTTGCATTTCTGAAGCACAGGTCTGGAGATCTGCAAATTTCTGTAGCTGCAGAGTTAAGAGAACTGGTTTTCAAATGGCACTGTCTGGCATTTAATGGTGCATTCTTAAAAGCAATAAAACCTTCGCTTTTCAAAGAAAAAGTGGGGTTGAAAACATGACATGCACACACTCTATGCATGCATTAACCATTAACATTAATTGCTCATTGAACAAAAGAGGCATTTTGTCGAAAGCAGGCTATGTTGAATACACTTAAGTCCTGTGTTTCAGATTAGTTGAGGTTTGTTAAGGTTTAATTCACCTGGGGCAGGACAAAAAATGGTTGGGCCATAGTTGAACTAGTGATCTGAAAACAACCAATACCACCCTGCTTCTGCTGGTTGGAGAAGATTGGTGGTAGTGAACAAATTGGCTGCAACCTAATGTTCCGTTTGGCAATCTGTCTGTCTCCGGCCAGGAGGTGGGCATTGGTGGTGTGAAGACAATGGTGAGATGAAGTGGTAGAGAGCATCCCGCATCACAGAAGTCTGCCTTCCAATAAATGGATGTTTTATGACTGCCCATTAAATGACTGGCAGTCATTTTGTCAGAGTACCTGTGCCAACATTCCAAATGTGCCCACTAGCCCAAAAGACTGGAAACCTTTGCACTTTGTTTATCATCCAGACTGAAAATATATCAAAGAATTACATTTATGAGGAAGGCTGGTACTTCATCAAACTGTGCCTGGAGTCAGTTCATCGCTATGTACAGTTCTGGACCCGCAAATCAGATAGAACCTGATATTCAATAACCTTTTTGTTCGAACTGAGTTATTTGTGCCAGCCTCAAATCCTTTTTAACTCTAGACAGGGTAATACATTAACTGTCAAGAAGATAAAATATTTTAAAAATATATTAATTTAGTTTGTGACCCAGCCTTGGGCACTAAATCTGTAAGAGGTCATCAAGACATATTGTTCAGATTCACAAGTCACTTATCTTTACAGAATTCAATATATGCCCTGAAATATATAGATCCGTCTCTTTGACTTTCTGTCTTTAGGCTACCAATCTATTATCTGGTGTATTAATTCTATTCCTTTAAAGGGTTTAGAAGATGACTGTATATACACAGTTAGAGAGGCCAACTTAAACTAAGGACACTTCCACAAAAGCTTTTTGTACCACTCCAAAATCAACTCTGCTCCCCTCTGCCCCTCCTTTTGTCATCTGTGTTTAACAGGTGATATTTCTAGTTCTGCTGTGGTATAACCCACAAATACACACACACACACACACAGTTACAAAGCCCACCAAAATTTGTGGGTGCACTCTTTTTCTATTAATAGGAGCTCTTGCTTAATCCTTCCTCCTTCTCCTGAATTTAGCTGACATTATATTTTGCTCTCAAATCCTTAAAGGGGAAAGGTGGCCTACCAGCTTCACAGTTATCACTTAACAGCAACTGCTTAGATGTCTTTGCCTACAACATTACCAGGTGGTCTGTACATTAAAATGCAGCAGAAACTGATAGGGGCAGTTTTGATTCTTGACAAACCTTGTGTCTTGACTGTTCCTGTACATAGTGGCCCAGACCAAGGTGGCACAGAGTTGACAACCATTGTGTCTATTTCCCCCTTCTCTTCATCAGAGGAGTAATTTATAGAAAAGGTATCAGACTGCTTGGGGGTTTTCAGATGACTGCCTCATTAATGCATAGTCTAGCAATTTATTTTCTCTTGTATGGATTAGGGATGAAGGGATCTTGATTGCTCCAGAACGATCTCTCCTGTCAGGGAATCTTCAGCTTCCATTTCCAATACCTGTCTGTAGACACTGTTCAGAATTTGTAGTCTCCTCCCTGCTCACTTCAATTGCTGATGCAGCCTACAACCATGACTATAGACTTTAAGAAGAACATCTGGTTCCAAAATGGATGACATGGTATCATACCCCCTCACAGTTCTCAACAGGATTTTCAGTACAGAAGGAATTACAGCTTGATTGCTAAAGTGCTTTAACCTTTTAGAAAAACTCAGACTTCTTTTTCTTCACTTCACTTCACTAAGTACAAAACAAAAAAATGGATGCTGATTGTATTATCAATTTATTTATTTCCTTTTTTACATGGAATTGGCAAGAAGGCATGAGAGGATTGTTCTGGTTCAAGGACTTAGGCTTGTGGTGGGACAGAAAATGAATCACTTTTTTTTTGTCCTTTCTTATTGATCAGCCAGAGGGAGAACACTGATTGGCTCATCATGTTTCCTGCCTGTGTTCTGTACTCCAAGATCTGGAAAAGTGAAAGTGATTGTACAATTAGCTTCAAACACTGATTTGGAGGGATGGGTGAGTGGAAATGATCCAAAAACTCAGGCATGTGTAGCAACTAAATTTCTTGAACAATAGGTCATACAGAGAGATGGACAGGTTTCCTACGGCGTGGGGTTTGGGACAAAGTGGTGGAAAAGCCATAGATTTTAGTAGCCAAGTCCATTCCGACAGATATCCTAAAAATTACCTGCAAGATTGGCCCAATTTGTCCTTAACAAATTTTGTGCTTTATTTTTCATGGCCCTTCAGTAACAGCAGAGGCTGTCCCTGCAGTTGTTCTCTGTATCATGCAGCTATTAATGGCATGGATTTTTATACTAGAAGTTAGGGCAGTATTTCTACCCAGTGGGGATTCATACAAATGTTACAAAAGCCAAGTTAATTTGCTAAGCTTTATTACTCTTGAATATCCCAGCCCTTTCTCGAGCACAGTCAACAAAGAGAGTAGGGATGCCAAAATGATACTTATTCCTGAATTCATGCTTACCAGCATGGTTCAACCATTTGCATTAGACATTTGGAATGAGGTGGTTGAAAATTATTATATGCTTAACTTCAAAACTTCATTTCTTTGCTTCCTGATGTAGAGTCTGTATAAGATTTAAGTATTTTATATGTATATAAGAATGTGGCACTAAATACTTACTGTGTGTGTTTACAGTAACCCAATGAACCAATGAAGTAACAATGCATAAAAGTATTTTATTTTATAATGCTTCTCTTGGAAACCACTGAAAGTTATTTAGAAATATTCTACCCGCACTGCTTTCAATTTACCATTTAGAACAGAGGTCAGATGTACCTTAGTGGTACCTTAGTTAACTCATCTTTGCCATCAGACCTTGCTTGGAAAATAAAATAGCATTTCAGTAAAAGAAAGTATAAAAGAACAAAAATTATACTGCTCACATAAACTAAGAAAGAATGACAGTCACTTTCCTCCCTACCTTTTAAAAGAGAAATTTGTTGAATGCTTGTCACATTTTTAAGTCTCAGGCAAAAAGGTATTTTATATTTCATATTTTGAAATCTGTAGATTTATTCATACAAGATGAAATAAAAATCAAATGAATTTATATGAAACTTTCTTCATGCTAAATATCTTAAGATATTTAGCATCTAGCTAAAATTAACTCCTAACTAGTTTTAAGTCCCTTTAGTTCATTGTGAGAGGTAAGTATATCTAATTTTTCTTCGTTGAAATCAATAATACCAGTGTCAGTATTTACTTCTGGATCTTGTCAGATACATTTAATCTTGCCAGATGCATCTACTCTCTTCTTAATTCTATATGTTTACATTGGAATCTTCCTTTCAAATACTTTCAATTTTTTTTAATGATTCTTAAAGAACTTGCTTATATTATTTAGTACAGTGAATTACTGTAGGTGAGCTACAGAAACACTGGCTATTTTGCTTTTGCTTTATCATATTTTTACCTTAACAGCAAATTTGCTGGTACATATTTTAAACAGATTTATGTAATTATGTTGTCAGTTGTTAAATGTTTTCTCTAAAAGTCTGAAGTATAATGATGTCATTTATTATTATTAGTTACTTTGTGGTAATGTAAATCTCAAAACAGAAATAATAGGGCAGAATGAACTGAATTCTATTGATCAAAGCATTTTAAACATTAGGTTCATAATATCCAATCATGCACTTGTTTATTTGTTCATTATCTTCCAGTTTATTTTAAATCTTCAATATTTTTAAAATTTATTTTTATTTATTTATCAAATTTCATCACCACCCATCTCCCGCAAAAGAGGGACTCTGGGCAGTTTACAGTAAAGCTAAAAAAGATTAAAATACAATAAAAACAAGGTATATTACATAAAGTATAAATATAAGTATAAACTATAAAATAGCATCCAAGATGGCAGTTAAAAGTTCTGATTCAGATTCATAAATATGTGGGAACCACTTTAAGGTGCTAGCCATCCCCAGCATTGACTATATTAGATCTATATTGGATCTGGCAGATCTTTCTACATCTGAACCACATTTTATAGGGCATACCTAAATACATTTAGAAGTTTCAGGCTTCTGTATGGCAAAAAAAAAAAATAGATTACTAATCCTTAATCTTGATTACATATTAATCTAATGATATAGTACTGATTTTATCAGTTTCTTTCAGCTTTACTTCTACTGTTGATCTCTGTCATGTTCTGAGATCATTATAATGTAAGTTCTATTTAAGCTTTCATGGGACAACTTGTCTAGTTGTCTAGTCAACATGTTAATTGAATAGTTAATTTATAGCTTTTTAGAACTTCTCCAGTTCATTGTTAATTACTTTCCAGGAAGTTTATAGCTTGGAAGGAAGAAATTACAGGCAACTAATTCTGTACCTGCTGTCTGCAATTAGAATGAAACTAGTTGCATTCATTATGGTGGTTCTCTTAATAGTCTGGCAGACTATTTGAGCAAAATAATGATTTGTTTTGAATTGGTTTTTATGTGCAAAACATGAAGTGCGGGAGGAAGAAAGGAAAAATACCTGCTGGCTAGAAGTAATCTTGTTCTTTCTCCAAGAAATTTATAATGATATTGGTGAAATCCCCTTCCTCATTATATTCTGAGTTTTGGGCTGGGCTGGGCTGCAGAGATGATGGCTGGCTTAAAATCAGCTGTTAACCTTGATAACTGAGTAAAAGTTTCACCCTAATCTTCTTGGCCTATTTTACTTATTATGGTACTACATTCTTGGCTATTTTGTGGAGGAGTGGGGAGTAAGTGTTAAGGAAGAAAACTCCTGAGACTTCTGCAGAAACCTGTTTCCTTGAATTCAAACCATATGTTGGAAACGCTGGGTGTAGCACAATATTTATTTATTTATTTATTTATTTATTTATCTATCTATCTATTTATTTATTTATTTGTGTATTTTGTCCCCGCCCATCTCCTCCCGTCTTCTCATAGAGAAGATCTTCAGAAACATTAGACCGAACCATTTCCACAACGCCACCATCGTGTATCTGTTATATCAAAGTTATTTCTTGGAGTAAGTTGAGTTTGTAATACATAGAATTCTTTTTTTGGAGGAGGAGGAGGAGGAGGAGGAGGAGGAAGAGGAGGAGACTTTATAGTGGGGAGATTTGGTGGCTTTATAATGAGGTTGTATGAAAATATGCTGATTTGGGTTAAAAATTGTAGACATTGTTCTCCATGTATATGGAGGCAGTGGTCATGTCTGTGCCAATAGTACTGGGAAATAGAGTTGCGAGCTCTGGGAATATAAAATTGCTAAGTAGTTTTGCTAAGTTCTCTTTAAGATCTGAAAATAACATTTTTAGAATTGCCACCTTTTGCCTGCAAGGTCTCTGTAAGTATCAGTGCGGTAGGGCTTGGATTCCTTAGGCACTGGGAAACAACCTACAGTGATTCATAAGGTCATATTCACTGAGCAGCAACTAAAACCACATCTCTGCTAGGGCAGGGAACTCAGTGACAAATGGAAATATTATTGTTGTTAACTTTTCGGCACTTTTGAAGGAAACATCTGCTGTGCCCCATTTCTCCCAAAGTTTCTCTGGTTTCATGCTATGCAGGGATCTCTGATCCTAAGTTACTCTTCCTCCCCCTCTTCTTCATCTTCATCATCTTCAAAATATTTTAAAAGTTGTGAAAGATACATTTTAATCTAACATGATTCTTTGAATTTAGATAGTTGGGTACTTTATGAAAGACCTTGATCATCGTGGAAGGGTCAGTCAGTATAACCCAATATACTTTGGCCCTGAAATCAATTATGAATAATGTGTCCTGCATGTCCACAAATATGGATGATGGAGGAATGGTGAGATAAAATTCAGTGGACATTCAAATTTAGACACAAAATCCTTCTGAATGCTTAGTTTTATCCAAAAAACAGAATTAAATACTAGGCAGTTGTTCACGATCTTTTAAAAGGGGTAGAATGGACTTATGAATGTACACATGATAGAATATTATGGTCCAGAACTGCATATTTATTTTTCCTAACTGTACATCCTGTCCTATACATCCTTAATATATGTCCTTAATATGTTTATATTGACAGTATAATAGCTTAACCATGTATGACCATGATATGTAAGGTAACAAAATATTTGTGAGTACTTTTGGGTTTGGACAATTAACTGTGTATTAGGAAACCCAGGGTGTACAAACCACCCTATCCACTGTAATTTCACAGTATGTACTTCCTGTATGACTCAACTGTGGAACTGACACTCAAGAAACAAACTTGTAGCCTTCTGCTGTAGCTCATCTGTAAAGGATGGAGCAGTAATCCCAAACTAAGGTCAGGATGGCAAGTGTTGGTCCATATTGGAAACAAGAGCTGGAACTGACTCAGTGGCACCTAACTAAAAATCTAGGCAAAACCATGTTACCTATTTTGCAGGGAATCTTGAAAACCAGATGTATGAATAATACATATCATATTTTTCCCCATTTCCTCTACAATAACAAAATGAGAACCAGCACAGCACATTTATCCCTTTCTCAGATCCATGACTTCAAGTTAACCTTGGAGGATCTGATCACAGGTGAGATACAAATAGCTCCATTCATTGTTTTGACTTTTTCCCACTTTCTTCTACAATGCATAAAACAAATTTTATGTTGCATTCTTGATATAAGAGATTGTGGGGAATCTATAGGTGAGTGAGTTGAAAGGCTTTCTCAGGAACAGCAATTCAGCTGCGCATGGTAAGAGTTCTGGGAGAAAGTGTATCAAAGAGACTCCATGTTCATTAATTCACTACGTCTGAAGCTGGGAAATTACTCTGAAGTTGCCAAGGTTTTGTATTTATCCTAGACCAGCATTAAAAATACCTTCCTGAAATCCATGTTGTTCTTGCTTCTTTGGTCTTGCCAGCTGCATGGACCTTTACCACAAATATAATATTGGTTTGCTCACTCCCTCCCACCCAAATTCAGTGTACTGCAGAAGAATGATGTATTGAATATGATAAATATAAAAATAAAAATCTATGAATAGTTTGGATACAGTTTCATGCAATGGTGAGACTTCTTGAAATACTTTGTCATTGTCCATCAGGGAAACTTTTGCTGTGAAGTGCCTGAATTTAAGAAAGGGCATGCTATTGTTAGAGTTGTTTGAGCTGAGATGTTTATAAGGAAACTGGAAACTGACTGCATGTATAGCTCATCTCCCCACTTTTTTTGCCTTTAATTAGACTACAAGTAATGCATAGAATCTTGCTTGTTCATTAATTTAACCTTGAATTTGCAGAACTGCCACAATACTAACTGGAATGATACAGTGTGATTTATTTGTTGCAATCAAGCCATGCTATTTGTTAGTGAGCTTCCTTCTATTGTCTTAATTTTCTTGTCTTCTCAATGTTAACTGATTTTTACACCCAATGAAGCATAATCTCTGACCACTAAACTTTTATGCTGACCCAGTGACAATTTGTGCAAATATTGGGACATGCTTTTGATCTGGGGGATGTCACCTTTAGTCTTCTCAAGCATTTCCTAGGAGTATCACAAATAAATCACTGTTTAAAAATATTAGATACAAGCTGGTATATTGAAGTAGAGCATGGTACCAGTTTGTATACAGGATGCTACTGAACTGAATACAGTATGCCTTAATTCTTTAAGAAAAAATATAAATTTGCAATGATGGCTTGAGAAAAGGAGAAAAAAATAAATTATTCTGCATGTGAAAATTAACCCTTAGAGTCCTGCTTCTAGTTCTGGGACTTTTGTTCTGTGCTGTGTTCTTCACAATGAGATCATACTCTTTATTTCTTTCAAACTCATGGTACTATATTGATCAAGTGGCCTACAGAATTCCTCCCAGGATTTTCATTTGGAGAATATTCTTATGTGGGACCTTCCTTTTCATTGCCAAAGGAAGAATTTGAATGTAATAGGGTTACATTAAAATTACCTATCAAAAAGACAAAATAAAAGAGTTCGTGTTGCAAATTTATACAGGGCTGCTTTATTCAAAATAGATAAAACCTTGTATAATCCCTTAAAATTGCCAGATGTTGAGAAAAACCTGCCTGCCTTAGGTTTGTACCATTGTAACAGACATTGCTCTTTGGGAATTAGCTGTAAAACTTCCCATCATAGAGGGGGGAGGTTTGATCTCTTCTTGGGAAATTAAGCTGTTGCAAAATTTTGGCAATCCTGGTTGAAGTCTTGAACGGTGTCTTTAAATACTGTGTTGAAAGAGGTCAGTTCTTTAAGGGTTAATGTGAGGTCAAGATTTTTCTGCTTGTCCTTCTTTTAAAAAGCTTGCATGTTTCTGTTTCAACTGTTAACCGAATAAGTGAACAGTAAGAATATCTAACCGATCAGTAACAGTATAGTGATAGAGTACTGAAAGGAAAATATGAGGATCCATGCTTCTGGATTTTTGAGAAACTGGGTAGCTAGAAACAAAACTGTAACTCCTGAACTATCCAGATAATGACAGTGGTCAACAGGCTTGATTTATTAGATTTATATAGCTGCCTTGCATAATCATAACTCCAGGCGGCATACATCAAATGCAAACCCAGGGAAAATAATATTGCAAAACAATATACCATCCACAAAAGGAATCCATGAACACACATACCAACAACATCCAGCTGGGACTCATCAGTTGTACTCTCTACTCCTAGAAGATGGAGGATCTATCTATCTACGATCCTGTCCCAATCCCAGTCAGAAAAAACAAGATTTTTAAGTTTTCCTGAAGGCTAAAAGGGTCAGGGCCACCTAAACCTTTATTTTTACCTTTGTCCTTCTATGCTGGTTTTAACTCCAATCTTTTCTTTTTCTTAAATAGCCCAATAGAATCTTGCCAGAATTTCTACAAAGATTTCACATTACAGATAGACATGGCTTTCAATGTGTTCTTCCTGCTCTACTTCGGCTTGCGTGTAAGTACCTCCCTCTTCCATAAGTGGTTTCTTTGGATGGTAATAAGTTGCACCACTATATTTCCCAGATGTTCCCTTCAGGGTATCCTGGAATCTGTGACTTTGATGAGTATACAAAGATTGAAGGAAGCCATTCCACTGGTCTGCCTCTTCTGAACAAACCGGCTGAAATGTTTGCTCAAACCCATGTAATGGATTTAGTCCACCTCTGTTCATCAGAGTTCTGGACCACATGCCACTGCACACACGTGTGTGAAATCTTCCAGTGAGAGGTGGTGGAATGGATTCGAAAGGCACAGACACAGAAGGGTCACAGAAGCAGAAAAGCAATGTGGTGCTTCAGGAAGTGAAGAGAATGATGGAAAAGAAAACAAGTGCTAGGAGGATGACCTGCTTCTCCCTCCTTCTCATGGAGGTAGGGGAGGAATAAGGCAAACAGGCTTCTGGGGAAGGTTTAATAATTATTGTACACCCATAAGGTTTTCATGAATATATATATAGTGACAGCAGAACTTATATTACTGTACTCTCTGATGCAAATATTGCATAATCTCTTCCCCACCCATATCATTCCTATAATAAATAAGGGATATAGTTGCTTTGTCCATTTGGATAAAGCATTATGGATCCATTATCCATAAATAAAATAATGAGTTTTTCCTATCTGGTAGATCTACTAGTTGTGCATATGTATATAAATTTCAAATTAAAAGGAGAATACATTATTAATGCCCTCTTCTTCAATAGTGCAACAATTTCCTGTGAATTGTAATGACTTTACAGCATATTAATGTTCTGCTGTTAATGCTGTAGAGAGATGAAATGGAATAATGCAACCCCATCTCTTCCAGAACGCTCCTTTTTTGCTCATGTGACAAAAAAGAGAGTTCCCCAAAGAAAATAGTGACCAGTTCCAGGATGTTAATGTACCTGGAAAGTGAATAGAAACAGAGAAGAAGAAATAAGTTCTTTTTTTTTTTTCTGGGATTTATCCCATGTGAAAATACTACCTGTATTTTCCCTTTGTCGAATTTTAAACATTTAAAAGCAATGTTCTCCCCCCTCCGCCATGACACTTTATGGCCTTAACCCAAGTCAGCTGAGTCTCTAGATGTCATTAAAATCATTAAATTAAATAAATGTATTTACAGTCCCACACTAATAAAATACAAGTACAAAATTTAAGATATGGAAAAACCAAACCTGAAAAATTAATAAGAGGATATCAGTTGGCTTCTGCTAGAAACTTGGCAGCCTTTATTGTGGTTGTCCAAGTTAGGTCTTGCCAAAGGGAGATTGTAATTTCTTGATCACAGAGACAACCCAAATTTCTGACCATTGAGTTTATGAGTGCCAGGTGCCATACTGGTACAATGGGCAGTGTAACAATACATCGATTACTGCCTCAAACTCTGTATCTGAGCAGACACACATCCAATTGTACTACAGTTTCCAAAGTAGGTAGTGTGCCAATTAGAGGCAAGGCAAAAAATCTATGTGGAATATGTAGGATGTTATAAGGGTAGACTTTGTCATCTCAGATTTGGGCTGAAACAAATCTTTTGGGGGTAAGTCTCTAGTTCACCTTATCCTACGGGATAGGTCCTTCTCATCCCTGAGGAGGCAGATTGATTCTGATCTGGTGTATTGTAGCATCTTACTCTCAGCCCAGATAAAGCCTTAATCAAACTTAAACAGAGGATTTGGGATTTAGATCTACAAAATGGCAGGGCCAAAATCAACCACATCTATTATGGCACTCTTGCAGGTTCTGCACAGATGATTCTAGATGCCAAATGTTGAACCCTGCAGTATGATTCTGCTCTATTTGTTGTAGAACATGGGGCTCAAAGATTATGAAACAATCCCTTGGAGGTATCTTTCACAAAATAAGGATGGCCCATGGTCCACTCATCCCAAATGTTGTCCTCGCCCTTTTTATTTTATTTATTTGATTCTCTTTCTTTTTTCCCCCAGTTCATAGCAGCCAATGACAAGCTATGGTTTTGGCTGGAAGTAAACTCTGTGGTTGATTTCTTCACTGTTCCTCCTGTGTTTGTTTCAGTGTATTTAAACAGAAGTTGGCTGGGTAAGTACACAAAATTGCTCTTTCTCATTGTATATGTAAAAAAGAAAGAAGAAAATAGAAGAGAAAAAGCAACAGGAGCTTGTAAAGGTTGTGTTCCATGGGAAGGGCAGAGGGTGTGGATTTATTTGCCATAGAACCCAAGGGCAGTGGGTGGAAGCTTAACAGGGAAAGATCCAAACTTGAAATTAGGAATCTCCTGACTGTGAGAGCTCTTAAGCAGTGGACCAGCTTGACTCCTGAACTCATTGGTGCTCCATCACTGGAGATTTTCAAGGAAGTATTGGACAGCCGTTTGTCTGGGATGGTATGAAGATGTCCCTTTTCTTCTTCTGAAAGGAAAGTGAAATAGCTGTGTTGCTTCACTTTGACTTGCTTCAAGACCTTTCCCAACAGCTTTATTAGCTAGAAGAAACTTTTCTGTTTGCACTGTTCATGCACAAAAGCTTCTTTTGATTAAACGGAGTTGCTAGAAGTCTTGGAAAACGTTTCTATACATGCGGTATAGTTGTGTGGAACTGTGTTCTAGCTAATGGAGTTCCTGGGATGAGGCTTTGGAGTCTTACAAACTGCATAATGGTGAATATCAGGGCCTCTGAAGTGCGAACCACCTTCTCAAGGCCAAATGAAGCCTCCTTGCCCTCATCAACCAAATAGATTGGGGGATCAGTTTCTAACTTTTGTTACTCCCCATAAGAAATGAAATTTGCAGCTTGCAGTGGATGAGTTTGTCAATTGCAATTGCAGTCAATGCCTCCTTTTTTCTAAGCATGAATGTGTTTTGGCTCATTTCCACATGAATTTTGAAAAACCAGTTCTGCATAAAATGGTGTGCATTTTGTGTTTATATTTCTCCAAATATAACCAAATTGCTGTATCTTTTCCCTGGTAAGCACACATTTTCCCCCAACTATTTTCCTAATACATTCCATACTTTTCACTGATATTGTGCGTTGCCAAATTCTGAAAAATGAAGGCTCATTCAGATAAAAATTCAAACTGAATGAATTTATCTGCCTGCGGCAAGTTGCAGTTACTTGCAACAAAAAAATAGGTGATTTTATTCATTGATGAGATTGTCTTCCTAACACATTTGAATAATAGATATTGCTGGCAGGAGGGCTTTAATGTTTACATGGGAAAGGGTTCCTGTACTGGTGGAAGAAGACCTTTGGTATCACCCAAATCTGTCATTTTCAGTAGCACTTAAAAAGTAAGTTACCATGTAGTGAGTTTTTCTTGATTGCTACTATTTGTTCATGTTCCTAGTGCCTGGCCTGTTAAGATTATGAGTTCTTGTCATGATATCTGTGCCAGTAACTAAGAGATGGATTAAGTTCACACTACTGTGCTAAGCCAAGCATTCTCAAATTAATCATTTCGTTGGGGTTAGGGTTAAGGTAGAAGGTAAAGATTCCCATTTAGTTGTGTCTAATGACACACTAGGGGGCAGTGCTCATCTCTGTTTCCATGGCTAAAGCTGTCTGAAGACACTTCCTCAGTCATGTGGCCGGCATGATAATCACAGAAACGCTGTTACCTTCCCACTGAAGTGGTACCTATTTATCTACTTGCATTTGCATGCTTTCAAAGTGCTAGGTTGGCAAGAGCTGGGGCGAGTGCAGGAGCTCACTCCACCACGTGGCACTCGGGTCCCAAACCGCCGAACTTGCAACCTTCTGGTCGACAAGCCTAGTGTCTTAACCACTGAGCCACCACACCTGCCCAGGGGTTAGGGTTAGGCAAGGAATAATTAAAACTTTATTTTCATTGCATTTAAATATTACTTAAAATGTAATCACAGGGTTTCTCAAATTTTGGGGTACAATAACTTGTGCAGACCAAGTGAGAAGTTAAGCTGGGAGCAAATTTTGACATTCTCACTCTGCCTGTTGCAAAGCTGATCAAGGATTTATTTGTGTCTGTGTGTGTGTTTGTAAGTTGCCTTTGATCCTTCAGGGGTTCCCAAACCACAGTTTGATTTGCCTTAGCATGGTGTATGACCCCATCCAAGAGGAGAAGTAGAATTTTGTGGATTGATTTCTCTTTCACAGCTATTTCATGGGTAAATACTTGTGCCTCCACTGAATTGTTGATAGCACTGCCTTTCTAAAACCCCTTTTCACCTGAAACCTGGCATGTATTCTTTTTAGATGAAGCTTTTCCCCAATACTTTATTTGTCTGCTTCCCTGTTTTGGTGTTTAGACTGCTTCTAAAGAAGAAAAAAGCAGGATCAATCTTTTAGCAGTTAAAATATAGCTATTATTTTTAAAGAGCACGAAGAAGGACAGTAACATATAGTAATAATTATGAGCTTCATAACTTTAATTTGGCATTTGATAACTGGAGACTTCATCTAGTTCTGTCCTGTTGATTCAGTAGATCACAGATGATAGAAATTGCCAAAATGTTTTCCTTTCATCTTCAGTCTGTTTTTAGAACTATGTGCTTCTGCCCTCTTGTGGTCATCCTGAAGCATGACTGCATCCTTACTCAAATGAGCTGGGATAGGTAATTGCATGAGGTGGGGGGGAAAAAGTGTCCTGCCATAGTATGAAGTTTGTAAGTCCAACAGTGATTTTTGCTAGGCCTAAAAAGCCCATAACATTGAATGTTGCTTTTTACTGGCAATATTAGAAGCAACTTTCGGTCTGAAGTGTGGTGCCCTCAGAGAATTATGTAGCAACTCAGACACTCAGCTTTGCAAAAACCCAACTGATGACAAACAGATGAGTTTAATCAATACTTATGCTTTGTCTCCCAATTCCATGAGAAAGCTACCTTTAGCACTTGGCTTGTATATTTATTTAACAATGTTTGTAAACTGCCCAATCAATCCTTGGGCCATTCTTCCAATATTTTTTTTTCCAACTTCACAATTGAATGTAGAGCTGGTGTCTCAGCAACTAGTATAAAGATCAGAACTCACAAAAATGGCTACTGTGGGCGAATTACCTATTCTCCAAATAGCTGCCATAATGGTGCTAGAAACACTGATTTGCCAGAAGGAGAATGAGACCACCTGGAGGTTCTTCTCCATCCAGTGGAATTTCTATGGTGCTCAAAGTTATTATTTAAAGTAAATAAGAAGCGAGTGTTTTACAGCATGTCACTTTCCTCATTTTTTTAATTAAAGACACATTTTATAAAGTCAGGCGGGGCTGAGAGCCTCATAGTCATCAAGAGTAGCGTGTTGGTGCTTATGGAAACTAAATTCTATATTATATACTATTCTGCCATAAAGAGTATTAATTTGACATGTTTTCATTTTTTTTAATGAGACAGTGTTTTCCAAAGTATAGTGTATATAGGTTTATGATCTACAATAAAATTAAGAAAAGCACATGTTCAGAAGAGATATCTGGACTCAAAATTCTGTAATGAGACAAAATAAAAGATCTTCTTCTACACTGGTTGAAATATTGAAACTGTTAGCATAATTTATGACAAACTAGAACTATGAAATTGAGTGCACCAGGAATCTGGTAAATCCTGCTTTCTAAAAAAATATTCTGAAAGCCAGGCGTTGTACATCCTTTTGAACAGGGTACTGTTTGAAATAGTCTAGGTTATTAACACAAACAGTCCAAGACCTAATAATTCACTTCTGTAGTTACTTTCCTAGTCCAGCTAATCTCTGTTTTTCTTTTCCTTTTGAGTTGGGCATGAGAACTATAGCCAGAAATTTGGAACTATAGTTTAAGAAGACAGACTCCTTTTTTTAGTAATGCATTAATGAAGACAGTCCTTATTTTTTCCTTGCCTGAGAATCAAAAGTGTGGTAAGTCTCAAGAAGCCAGATCCTAATGCTTTGTTCTCTAGGCAGCAACTAGAGAAAACACATTCTTTATTCTGGTTTTTGTTCGTTTTGTGAGTTCAAGTCAGACTTGACTCCTGGCAACTGTCTAGACAAGTCCGTGCAGATTTCTTGGCATATTTTTGGAAGGGGATTGCTATTGCCTTCTTCATGGAGCTGAGAGATAGCGACCGGCCTGAAGTCACCTAGCTTAAGGTGGGACGAACTCACAGTCTCACAGTTTGTGGCCTGGTGCCTTGAATTACTATACCAAACTTGTCTTCAGTTTATCAACCATGTGAAACAGTGGACTGCAGATACTGCATATCTATCTATCTATCTATCTATCTATCTATCTATCTATCTATCTATCATCTATCTGTCTATCTCTGATTAACTTATAGTTCAAAGCTGGTTGTCACTTTTAAAGAACTCTGAGACCACCATCTGAGTAGTCTCATCTGCCCATCCAGTGAGATTAGAGAGAGAAGAAAGTTGTGGACCCTGTTGAACTCTTGTTGATATCCCCCCTCAAATAATCCCCCCTTCTTTAGCAAATTATAGGGCTGCTGGGAATCAAAGTTCATGAATATCTTGAAAGCTACCCATTGCTACCTGTGCTCCAGAAGAGCTAAGGTTCCAGCAAATATCTATAGACAACTAAGATTTGCTTGATGTTCTTTGGTCCTCAAAACACCTATGACCATATCTGATAAACCACCATTCTTGGACCTAGAAGGTACATAAGAAGTGCAAAGGGATACTAAACATTCCTCTACAGTGATGTGATCAAATATTGATCTGATTCCAGGACTCATTGATGCTTGATTCCAGAGACAATAAATCATCTCTATCTGCGTATTTGTTAAAAAACAGAAGATCTTTCCCCACAAGGAAGTGTGCCCATCATGCACACCCAACATACCCATCAAGGCAAGGCTGCTGATACCTTCACCTTGATGAGGGTCACCCTCACCCATTCTGACTCTTCACTGAGCTTCTCTCATTTCTGCTTCTTCACTGGCCTTCCCTTCCCTTCCTTATCCTTTGCATTTTTTGCAGCCAAATACAATTTCCATGTCTTACTTTCTAAGCCTTCAAAGCAATGTTTCTTAATACAAGCAGGGAATTATCTCATTCTTTCAGTAGTTTTAACCTATGGAATTATCAAGTCTATCCTTGCATATTAAGAGTTCAGTAAGTATTCTATCAGGCAGCTAAGTAATGAAGGGAATTCATATAATGGCCTGTATTTGAATAAGTCAAATGAATTAATATTTTCTACATAATCAAGGACTTCTTTCAGTATACCAAAAACTTTTTTTTTAAAATTTGGGATAGTCTCAGCAAATATCTACCAAGATCAAAACTAGAAAATCAGAAGCAAGGCTATGAACACAAGGGGATATTCATGAAAGGAAAGCATTTGAGTGCATACAGAAACTGGTACATCAAATGGCTGGAGCTTCAAAGCCTCTGAAAATGCGTTATACTTTTTTTTTTCATCTACCACAGGACACTCTGGAATAGCAACCATCCTTCTGTTTCTAATTTTCCAACAAAGCTTGGGAGACTGGATAGCCTCTTGCAGTACAAAGAGTAATAAATGGAAACAAAATTCTACAATATCCCTGACAAAGCATTTGTGAGGAAAATAGAAAGAATGAAACAAGAAGGGATACTCTACTGCCCATTTCACTCCACATGCTGCCTCTAGATAATCAAGTGCAAGTCAGTTCCCAGGTCTAGTTCTGAAGATGTAATTTCAGAGTGGTTGAATGTGGAATGTTATTCTGTCCTTTCAACCATTCTTTAAAAATTTAGCTTGTTTTGACATTCTCTAGGTTCAGAGAGTAGACAAGCAGTCCTTCAAAAAGCAGAACAATTGAGTGTCCTGTCCAAATGCTTTTTCATAACTTTCCCCCAGGAAGGCATTAGGGAGAATAAATGCAAGGGAAGATTAGAGTTCAGTTAGGCTTTTCAAAAAGAAAAAAAATATATTATGTAATGCTATAATCCATGAAAGCACAGACAACAGAGAGGCCTGGCCACTAAAAATCTGAGCAACTCCCACGGATCCGTTCATGGATGAAAAAAAGGAGAACAACTGAAGGTAGAGGTGGCTGGCAGTTCCCGTCCTTCAAGCTGTCCCAGAGCATTAGCTATTATGCAGTGATGTCTCAGAGATGACTTCTTAATACTGTCTATCCCTCCATACGTAAAGCTTGGGTCTGATACCTGTCTGATACCTGCATTTTGTAGCTGAGGATGGAGACTTTTGTGGCAAGGAAGAGAGAGTCTGGAAGTCCTTTTGGTCAGGTTTGGCTCTTGTTGACCATATGGACGTACTGATGCTATTTTCCTGGTAGTGTTGGGGAAAGAGTTTGTAGTTTGCTACTGCCTGCTTCCAGGATATTTTCCGCGATCCAAGGACTAACTGGGGCTAAATCAGCTTACCTTTTTCAGCATGAAGGGTAGATAGGCTCTACCACACTTGCTAAATAAGGGCAGCCAGCTCAATCCAGGCTAAAAATACAGTGAAACTAGGAAGCAGAAATTAAAGATTGCATGCAAGAGAGTAGCTTTGAATGATATAAGTTGGTGACAAATTACAAAAGTGGCTATATGATTAAAATATATATATATCATAAAATACACATAAAGGCACTGCTGCCAGAAAACTATAGTCAAAGATCAATCAGTTCTATTTCCTTGGATATAGCAATCCCATCCTGTCTGGCTGTTTTTCAGAACTGTCAGTCCCTTCATCCTTAGAAGGAACTGGGTTACTCTAAACAAGGCCACTGAATAGCTATCTGCAGATATGAAAAGAATGGGGAAGTAATTACATTTTGCCACTGTTATTGCCATAAGGCAGTCTTTAAAAAAGATCTCACTCATGTTCAATCAGAATCACTCCTTTTTCTCCAGTGGTGCTTCAGACAACTCTTCTGTGGTACAGGTATTGCTCGACTTACAACCGTTTGTTTAGTGACTGTTCAAAATTAAGATGGCATTGAAAAAAGTGACTTGCGACCGGTACTCACACTTATGACTGTTGCAGCGTCCCCATGGTCACATGATCAAAATTTGGGCACTTGGCAACTGGCATGTATTTATGATGGTTGAAGCATCCCAGGGTCCCATGATCACCATTTACGACCTTCACAGCCAGCTTCCGATGAGCAAAATCAGTGGGGGAAGCCAGATTTGCTTAATGACCATGTGAATTGTTTAATGACTGCAGCAAAAAAGGTTGTAAAATCTCATGTGGTCATGTGATTCCTCACTTAACAATGGCATTGCTTCATGACCAAAGTTCCAGTCCCAATTGTGCTTGTAAGTCGAGGACTACTTGTATCATTTTCTGGAGCTCTTCAAAGAACCAGGGAATTCTCTAGGATCTATGGATGGAGAGAGCTGCACATGTATAATTCAGTCCAAGTCCACTCCTCTTTCCAGATGGCAAGGATAACCTCAGACAAACTGTGCATCAAAACTTGAGGAACAACTTCAGGCTCCCTTTGAAACCCAACAGGGTCCATCAGGCACTTGGAGTGGACTAATCAAATAGGCCCTTTTTCCCTGCAGTTGTTGAACTGAACGATAGAGCCAGCCCTGGTCATAGGAAAAGTGAGGAAGCAGATGATTAGTGGTTTGGAAGGTGGTAGTAACATCCCTAACAGCCATTTCTCTTGAGCCCCTAACTATTCCTTCTGTTCATAAAAAGAACTGACTGTGGTCTGCAGGACATGTCCTCAGCTAGCCTGTTCCATTTAGTGCAGTTGTCATTCCTTGTGAGGTAATAAGATCAGCTCCTGTTTATTTTATTTATTTGTTTATATTGCGAATTTTGTCACTGCCCATCTCACTCAAAGAGCTACTCTAGGCAGTTTACAATAAAACTAAAAATAAATACAGATTAAAATACAATAAAAACAGTACTTCTTAAATAAAAATAAAAATATACACATATATGTAAAATATAAAATCCAGGATCAAGATATTAAAAGTTCTTAATTTAAATTAAATGAATTCACCAGGGCCTCTTTAGGGCGCTAACCACTCCCAAGATTGATTACCCCTCGTCCTGCCTCAAGCGAGATGGCAGGGCCAAGTCTTTACCCCTTTCCGGAATGCCCGGAGAGTGGGGGCCTGCCTCACCCTTTATGGAATGAATTGGGCCAGGGGAAAGGAAACAGCCATTTTCTCCTAACCATTAGGCAACAAAATGTTTTGTGACAGATCACAGAATTCAGTAGATGCTTGTTTTGCCTTGAACTGAGACTCCTTCTTACCCATAAAAGATATTCCTACTTAACAGTGATAGTATTATTACCAGTACTGTTTTTAACATCCACTTTACTTGCCATAAACTAAATTCAGAGCTGTCCTCCTGAAATAGTTCACAAAAGCATAAGCTATAGTGGCACCTGTGGAAGTTGGTGGTTAAAATCTGTAAAATGGTGAGCATAGCATCATGATTTGGTAGTTTGCATGGACCAAGCCACTAGGTTACTATGGTAACAAATCACTTTGGCAGGGTGAACAGGTCAAACTTAAGTATCCTCAGGGTGGGTGTGAAAAGAATTACCATATAAGATAAAGCTGCCGATTTGCCTGGGGGAAGCTTGCCACCAGAAAGTTTTTAGTTTCTGTTTTTTAGCCCAGCAGCAGCAGCAGCAGCAGCTTGTTCTCCCAGCTCTGCATGTGAATACATGAGCTTGTAAATATGTTTATGTAAGAAGCTTTTGAGCCTATCCAGGATTTCTGGATATGGAAACCTGTTTATGTGTTATGCTTTTTGTAAATACATTTATTCTTATAGAAATGCCTGGTGTGTGTTTTTTCTGATCTCTCGTGCCAAACACTTTTCAGCACTCTGCCACATGATCTAAGCCCCACTCCTTGTGTATGTGTGTACAGTGCAGGCACTTACAAAAGAGGTGGGGCTTGGAAAGTCTCACCCATGATTTTGCATATTTTGTCCCCCTTTGCAGATGCCATTGATAAATGGTTAGTGCTCTAAGATGTGTTGTTTTCAATAAAAATTATTTTTAATCTGGCTTTCAAGATACTCATTCTAATTTTCACATGGATTGTTCATCATTTCTTTTCCTTTCATGTAAACAAATCCTGATTTTTTTTCCCCTTGGGAGCTGACAAAAACTGAATAATAAATAAATAGTATGATAAAGATTCCAAAGTCTCTGAATATCAGGACTGTGCTGACACTTGCAGAATAGAATTAGTCTTGTGAGATCTAATATCACCAGAATAGGAGTTGGGGAATGTTTGATATTTCGAAGCGAATATTTGTAGCTCAGGGTTGAACTGGGGAGTCCTTGGTGCTCTCTGAGCCTTGTTGTTTTCTTGCAGACGTTTCATTGCCAGATGAGGCAACATCTTCAGTGCGAACAGGGAGAGGGCCTTGCTCTCAGTTTATATACCGTGGCTTGCCCTGCTTGTGTTGGTAGGGATGTTGTTCTCTCCTTGGGAGTTCTTTGATTGGGCTGTTGTTTGCTGCTCGATTGACTGCCTGAGTTAATAGTTCCTTGATTAGATGGATCTTTTTGTTTGATATTTGTTAGTATAAAAGAGGGCAAGATGTAAAATTAAACTTTCTGCTCATAGTCTCTCTGGAGTGGGGAGGTGTACAAATGTATGTATGTATGTATAAAGACCCATGGTTAGCTTATAATGTTGTTTGGTACACATCTAGTTTAGATGTTGCATTTAAATAGAAAGCATGGAGACTGACTGAACACCTATGTTTGTCCATCCAAAATAAAATATATAACTCACTCAGAAATCCATGGAATCTTGGGCATGGAATTAAAAATGTCAGGTGTCCATCTTCTGCTTCAACACATCTAAAGAAGGGCACCCTAACTAACACCTGGCTGTATAATTGGTTTCATTGTTGAACTGTTCTACATCCTACACTCTGAGATTATAGCAAAGCTTCTATATAATACACTTTTAGAGGCTTGAAACATGTTATTATATCCCCTCTCAGTTACTCTTCATCTATTATTTTAAGCCATTCCTCTAATCAGTGAAGACAGATTTTGTTTCTGTCTTTGAATATTGTCTGCCCCATCCTGTTTTCTGTTTTCTGCAAATTTGATAAGCGTTCCCTCCAGCTCTTCATCCATGTCATTAATAAAAACATTGAAGGTCTGATTTTTGAAATCTCATTCCAGTTTCAGGAGAATCTCTTGAGCACGCTACATCATCTTGGTTATACTTTACGAGCTCATTCATCAGAATGCCATAGTACTTTGAAAAGTTGAGATACATTATATTCCCAGCTTAAGGATGATGTTCCCAGTTATAAGAAAATAATAATAGTACTCTGACAAGACTTCTTAATAAAATCTATCCTGACTTCTAGTAGGTCCTGCAAGTCCTTGAGATGCCTACAGACTAATTGCTCTAGAATCTTCCTGGATATTGAGATCCGACTGACTGGTCCGATTCCTTGGGTCCTCCTTTTCCCCCTGGTAGGGTGCACTTTGGTCTTTAGATTCAGAAGCTGAAGAGCTTGACCAGAGTGAGCCTCAGCCTGCAGCTGAAGAATTAGGTGAAGACAGCACACCTGAGGAGACAGGCTGAGCCAGGAGCACATCACAAACTGAAAAGAGAAGAAGTCAAGTCATCAGCTTGAAAGAAAGAAAAGTGTCTGTCACTGTCAATTAGTCAAGCTGATAGTCAGGTCCAAATAAAATACATAGTTTGGGGGTTAAGCTCTTTGTGGTAAATAATGCTATAGCTTCCTACCAGTGACTTGCTGTTTACTGTTGTTGGATTACCTGGAACTTTGGACTGGAAACAGGCTAGTTTTGAATCTTCCTGAACTTGAGATTTGTCTCACCAGCCTCTTTTTTTAAAAAAAGTTTCATACTTGTTTTGTATGTAGAAAGCTTTGAGTGTGCAGTATGCTTTGCGTTACTTTGGTTAATGATTTACTATTGCAATAAACACTTTTACTTTGGTATTCAAGTCTGCTCTTTCTATCTTCATTCATTCATTCAATTTAAATGGGTGCCCATCTCAAGCAAGTGACTCTGGGCAGTTTAAAAAACAATAAAAATGTATAAAGGGCAGCACAGAACATCTCCTCAACTTTTGCCACACTTCAGATATTTGGTACTTCATCCATGCTGAAGAATTGATCAAAGATAAGGGATGAACTTTTGGCCAGAAAGTTAGGAGTTCCTTCGTTACTCCAGTAAGCAATCCAACTTGCCTTGAAGATTTATATATTTGCTAATTATGCTTCCATCAAGTTCAAGCTGGTATTCTTCTTCAATCAAGTCTGCGCAATTGTTCAGAGACTAGAGTTAAGATACAAGTTGAATAGTTTTGCCTTTCCTTTGTTACCTGTTATCCCTTTGCCACCTTCACTGAGCAGCTGGTGTGTCAATTCTTTTCTCTCCTTTTTAGTTTGAACTAATCTGAAGAAGCCCTTATTCTTTTTAGCACCTTCTCCTAATCTAAGCTAATACAGAGCTTCGTCTTTCCTGATTCCACACCATCTACAGATAAATTGGCCCCAGCTTTGTAGATATAAAATGTGGCTATCTTCTATGCCAGTTGAATTCCAATGTGCACTACAGTGTTATTTACACATTCCAATATAGTCCCATCATCCAAGGAGCCCACTGACTCCTTCAAGACCAGGTCTTAATCTTTGCTTATACAAAAGTAAAACTGATGCAGTGAATTTATGGTTGCATTGTCTGGCATTAATCACCCCAAATCTGTGTACTTGCTTCATTGTGTTTAATTCTTTTGCAACTTTTAAGTTCTAGTCCCAGTTTTCTGTGGACTCTCATCTCATCGTCTCTGTTCCGCATTGACAGCAAGAGTGTGTCAAAAATGAAATATTTTTTTCTCAGTTTGCCAAAACCAGGTGGGCAAGATGTAATGGGTAATTGTGTGGAAGGGTTACCTTTGTTGTGCTTCTGATAAAAACCTTACTCACTCTTGGTGTCTGTGTCTTTCTAATGATGCCTCTGTAAATTTTCAGTTTTCTGATTTGGTGGTCCATGCACCATTGGTGATATGACAACAGCAAAGACTTAGCTCTCAATAGGGCTAGGTCATCTCCCATCCCAGTAATACCAAGGCATGATCGCTTGGTACCGCTGCTTTTTTCCCTTACAATCAAAAAGCAGCACAGAATCTTTAAGTCACTGTCTATTTAATTACACAGAACAGAAAAAAAGTTTTTTTTTAAAAATGCATGATATTCTTCTGGACAGAGAGCTCTGAGTTTGTTCCTGGGGTCTTCGCTAAATAAAGAAGATAAGATGCTATTTGTTTTAAGAAAAACTCATTGTACAGTTAATAGAGGTTATGAATAATGTTTTGTACTGTTCCACAGAAAATTCATTTAGCTCTGGTACTTTACTTTTGTGTTTGTGTGTCTGTGTGTCTGCACACATTTTCAAGTCAGTGTTGTCTCCTGGCCTGAAGAAGCCCCTGCAGTTTTCTGGGCAAGATTTTTGGCTTCTTCCTAGGGCTGAGACAGAGCGACTGGCCCAAAGTCATCCTGTTGGCTTCTGTGCATAAAAAGGGCTAGAATTTATGATTTTCCATTTTCTAGCCCAGTGCCTTTAAACACTACACCAAAGTGACTGTCATTTTACCATTACTCATAATCAAAATAACTTTTTTGACCTCATTTCATCAAAGGAGCAGCTAATAAATGTTGTTGTAAGAAACCTAGTTGCAGAAGGTCAACTTTAGCTTTAAAAGCCTCTGTATCATAATATATATTCTCATGTTTATTATATATAGTAGGTCTAAGTAAAATTTAAATAGCTGAACATTTATATTTTCAGGAGAGCTATATATCTTAGTATTCCCATCTTTGATGGCTCTAATACTTTTTTTCTTTTTTGGTTTTTTTATTTAATTAAAATCGTTTGTCAGGATTGGGCCAGATCTCTTGCTGTTTCCAAGCATTTTTGACATAAACTGTTGTGATAAAATATTTTTCAACTCACATTTACTTTGTTTTATTTCTCTGTATCAACTGTTAGTGGGCCATCTGGCCATCTGTGTTCAAAGAGTTTGTGTCCCCCCCCCCACAATTAGTGTACCACATTCTTAAGTTTAGTTTTATATATAATTTTTCCCTTCTCACCCCTATGGGTGGTATGGGTCTTCCTCAACCTTGGGTCCTCTCCCAGAGGCCTGGGAGTTTGAGGGTTCTGCTCAGGATCTTAGCTGTTCCTAGCACTGCACTCTTCTGGACAGAGAGCTCTGAGTTTGTTCCTGGGATCTGTTGGAGCCACTCTCCCAGGTTGGGGGTCACAGCCCCGAGTGCTCCTACGACCACTTTGGCCCTTACTTTCCACATCTTCCCTAGTTCCTTCTTCAGGCCCTGGTACTTCTCTGGTTCTCATACTCCTTCTTCCTGATGTTGCTGTCACTTGGGACCACTACATCTATCACCACCGCTGTCTTCTGGTCCTTGTCTATTACTATGATGCCCTGTTGATTGGCCAGTACCTGCCTGTCTGTCTGGATCTGGAAGTCCCCCAGGATCTCAGCCCTGTCATTCTCCACAACCTTCTGTTGAATCTCCCATCTGGACTTGGGAGGATCTAGCCCATACACTGTGCAGATGTTCCTGTACACAACGCCAGCATATATATATTGCCTTAAAGACAAAACTTTTTATTCTTGGGTAGACAGTGAAATCCTTGTGCAAGTTTATTAGAGTAAATAAAGGGGAAGCTTTTTGGAAATCAACACTGAAAAAGCCAGGTTGGCAATGAAAGAACGAAATACGATAAACTACTCCTTGAAACGATTTCCAAAGCTTGCTTAGAAGGCTGAAAAGCAACAGATTGCCTCGCTTCTGTCCCACTCCCATGCAGTTTCCAACACACGGATATATAGCACAGACACAAGTGTGAGGGTTAGTTTGTCCATATTTTCTTGGCATGAAAAGGTCTGGACATCAGAATATGAGCTTCAGCAGCTCTTCTGTGAAGGAGAAGAGGGCAAATTCACTTTCTTGAAGGAAATGTTCCATTTATTTTGGTTTTCCTGCTGTCACTCAGATTCAGGAAATGAAGCACCATCCTTAAGGAGTTGCTGGCTCATGAGCACCTCTGCACACTCTGAATCACCTTTATATCCAGACCGTTGCACGGTTTTGTTGTTTAAAAGAAAGCCACCTTCCAGTTAAGTTAAACCTCTGGTGGCTTCATGGATATGCCCATGTAGTTTTTCTTGCTCTTTTTTCACTTTCCAGTATAGCCTCGTACCTTGAGATTTCTTTCTTGTTTTCCATTCATATACCGGCAAGGTCTGGCCCTGCTTAGCTTCTTAAGTTCACCCATTGCCAAGTAGTTATATTTTACCCTTTCCTAGCATTTATAAAAGCTTATAGTCTGCATATACAGGAGAAGGAAGAATAGCTGCTTTTCTGTTTTTCCCTGCTCAGATGTAGGCAGTATAATGCTTTGGCAGGTCATGAACAGGAGAACATCAGAAATGGTCCTTTTAGAGCCAAGAAGCCGCCATAAAAAGTACTCTTTCCTACGCCAACTGAGCTGTGGAACAATGGCAAGAGTGGACTTTTTCCACTCCACATTTTCTCTGAAAAAACACACACATACGCACACATACACACACATCCTTTTCTTCCCTGTGTGCAAGAAATTAGATCTGAATGTTTGTGTGATGGATGAGAAAAGGAAGAAAATGATGGCTTACTTCTGAAGATCTAAAGACATCATATGAGGGCAAGTCTGAGAATCTGTCTTTGGACTAATGACAATGTTCTTTCTTTATAATGCACTTAATGTAGTCACTGTGGAACAATTATAGCTGTGAACAATGCAGAAAGTGAATTAAATTTGCAACGTAGTAATAATGTCAAATATCTTTCAGTACTGTTTGGGAAATGTCAATCTCTACAGCGAGAAGTTCTCTTCAATCTATTACTTCTAATCCCTTGCATAGACCACCAGGATCTGGGTGACTGGGTTTGTCTTAACTTTGGACATGTCAGATGTAAAAACCGAGTTCCTCCCTGCTCCTTCCCCTGCCAAGGTTGAGACTCTGCTCTAGATCTATTTCACTAGAATAATTACCAGTTGACTCCTGGTTTACTTCCATGTGCCTTTTACATTTGATGTCTTTTACTGCTTCTTGGGATGTTAGTTGTGAGATGTTTCAGAATGTGCCCCCAATTTAAGGCCCAGAAAAAGTTTTTGAGAATGGTATGAGCCTGAGTTAATTTAATTTGTAGATAGGGAAGTTACCTTTTTTGGGGGGTATACATGCAAGTAGATTTGGGGTGGGTGGGTAGATTTCTGAAGCTGACAGAAGCAAAGCTGGCAGAAAGAAAGAAGCAAATCTATAGGAGCACTGGGAATAATGTGGGTCCCTTTTGGGGATCCAGGCAAAGAAGTTTGGGTCTTAGTAAGTCACTTTACAAGTTGACCATGAGTGTAGTTCGTTTGTTCTTCCTTTCAGCTGCACAAGTATTTGATTCAAAATTCAATACTAAGGCAATTGGAATCGTTGAATTGAATTAGATGCTGTTTTCTGCACTGAATCAACAGTTTAATTTGATTCAGGTCAACAATCTGATTGGTGACACAAATAAAAGCAAATTGATTTGACTTCTCAAATCAAATCAGCAATTCAAACCTGATCAAAAGAGATGTCCATACCATAGATGTGTGCCTATGTTAAAGACAATATTCCCTGCTTTCCAGGGATTTTTATTTTATTTTTATTTTTCACAGTATGAGGAAGAATGTAAATGATATTCTTTATCTAAAAAGATAAGTGAATGCATTTGCAAACCTTTATGAAGTTGAGCTGATTGTTGAGCAGCTAATTAATATTATATTTTTATAGATGTGAGTGCTATCACTTTAATACAGGATTATACTTTATTGATTAGTCTATTTGACCATATCAGAAAATCAACTGTAGTAAAATACAATAAGACAAAATGAGATAAGATACAATATAATGGGATAAAATCGGCTAGAATGAGATAAAATAGATAAAATATGGTAAGATAGGGTAAAATAAGAATAAAAGATAAGGTAAAATAGTATACAGTAAAAAGGAATAGAGAGATATATAGTAAGATGAATATTAGACTCTAAGAAAATATTGGTTTAGGTGAATTGTACACAACCCCAATGAGTTCTATAAAATGTATTCTCTGTGTACGATGTCAAAAAATGGCAACATTGACCTGATATCTGCATAGAAGTAATATCACAGATTCCAAGTCCAGGCAGATGCTAACAATCCACTTTGCAGTCAGAGCACGATTGTTTCTCTGCGCACCTGGGTGACAGAACGACACTCCACAAAGAAAGCACAGTGACTTCACCCATCCCTGTGGGCATCCTGGATCCAACGGTACTAAAACTCTTGCTGCCTCTGTCAGCCCCAGCTCAAAATCCAGATCTATTATCATCTACTTCCAGGCACAGAATAGCATCAGGATACCAAATAAACAATATGTGAAATGATACATCCTACATGTTACAAAGGGTGTGGACAGGTGGATGGGAGTCATTATAACAAACAGCTTGGGACATTGATAATTCGCAGAGTGGCAGAACACAGGTCAAGCAAAGAAGCCAAGGCCGTTTGCCTCAGCGAGGGTATCGATTTAGGTACTACTCTTGGAGAGGTACTGACAACAAAGGTCCGCATAGTTAAAACAATGGTGTTCCCCGTAGTAACATATGGCTGCGAGAGCTGGACCATAAGGAAGGCTGAGAGAAGGAAGATGGATGCTTTGGAACTGGGGTGTTGGAGGAAAATTCTGAGAGTGCCTTGGACTGCAAGAAGATCAAACCAGTCCATCCTCCAGGAAATCAAGCCAGACTGCTCACTTGAGGGAATGATATTAAAGGCCAAACTGAAATACTTTGGCCACATAATGAGAAGACAGGACACCCTGGAGAAGATGCTGATGCTAGGGAGAGTGGAGGGCAAAAGGAAGAGGGGCCGACCAAGGGCAAGGTGGATGGATGATATTCTAGAGGTGACGGACTCGTCCCTGGGGGAGCTGGGGGTGTTGACGACTGACAGGAAGCTCTGGCGTGGGCTGGTCCATGAAGTCACGAAGAGTCGGAAGCGACTAAACGAATAAACAACAACTTGGAGAGGTGGAGATGAGGAGGCCCAGTCGGCATGAACCTGTGCAACTACAAGAATTTTTTATTTTGAAACTTCTAATACATTCAGAGGGCTATTAGGACATGAATTAAAACCAGAGAGACCCACCAAATCAGAGGCTGCCTTAGAATTTTGTAGCTCTTGATTTTTTATAACAGCTGTGGGAATGCCGAGCGATTGCTCTTTTTCAGGATTACCTTCGCCTTGTTGCTTCAAGTTGGGCTTATCGTCCTGAATATTTCGTAGGGCAAAATTTCTTAATGGCTTGGCTGCTTGGCAAGTTGTCATTAAGGCTTCTCTCAGAACATCTAATCTCTGAAGTATATCGGCCTGCCTTGAGTCTGACAGAGCACCGAAGGAGTTGATCAGGCTTTCTTCAAGTGAATCGTTTGCCAGCTGTGTGGTTGTAGGATGGGCTAGTTGTTTGCTTGAATGTTTCTTTGGCAGAGGCTCTGCTGCTGAAAAGTCCTTGAAATTTTCTGGGGGAGTTTTACTATCATATTTTAAAGTGCCAGTACCCTCTTGGCTGCACTGAGCCACAAGTGATCTAACTTCTTCAAAATGAAAAACACGAACTGCAAAGATTAAAAATGTACTCAAAAAAGGTTTCATTTTGAAGAGCATACTGGGTACCACAGACTGTCCACATGTTAGCAGGACTCGACTATAATTGCCTCTGGATGGAAGCCATTCTACCTTTTGTAAGTCCATAGATTTCCTTTCACAGCGTAAAAGCTGACTTAGGGACTGAATAATGGCTTTTTTTGATCCCCATCTGCCTCTGTTTGTTCTGTTGTTTAAGATTTGCAAAGTTATCTTATTAGTTTGTAGAAGACATTTTCTTAATGAATACTTTTCATCCTTCACTCCTTTCTCTGTGGAGCTGCTTATCTTTTCCTTCCCCCCGCTGGCACTCCCTCTCAAAGGTATGGATTTGGGATTTGGAGGTAAAATCTTCCTTTCCTCTGTTGGCTGCATGTAAAGCACAGTCATTTAATTTGGTAGGGTAAATAATATGATTAGGCTGACCCTCAGTAAATTTCCTGAAGGATTCCTTTAGGGAGTCAACTTTATCCTTAATTGTAGTCAGCAAGTCAAAAATTGAAAGAACGGTCTGTGCAGTTAGTAGGCTATGCCTAGTTATAAAGTCCAGTGCATTTTGTTCTCTCAGGGATTTAGGGTTAGAATCCATGTCTCCCTCCTGTATAAATCGTTCAGTGGCTGAGCTAACAGCAACTGCCCGTGGAGAGGAAGCATCCTCTGTCAGTGACGAGGAGAGGTCTGAAAGTGGCTGGCTTTCAATCTCAGCCTGCAAATCCCACTCAAGCGGGTCGCATCTGTCTGTTAGATAAAGCGGGGAAACGTTACTTACGGGGAGACTTGCTTGCTTGTAATAAATCTATCAACCTTCTGCTGTTTTAATGGCTTGGCTGGCAGTTGTGTTACAGACGGCGTTCTCTGTCGCTTCTTTCGTTTCCCCATGTTGACCGTGATAATAGTTATGATTTAAAAGGTATGAATGGAAGAGCCCATTATGGAGGCTATGGCTTCGTTGCCATCTTGGGGGCGGGGCCCTAGAAAGTGGACCAGAAATTATAATATAACCTCATTGGGGTTGCATACAATTCACCTAAACCAATATTGTCTTAGAGTCTAATATTCATCTTAGTAAATATCTCTCTATTCCTTTTTATTGTATACTATTTTACCTTATCTTTTATTCTTATTTTACCCTATCTTACTATATTTTATCTATTTTATCTCATTCTAGTCTATTGTATCCCATTATATTGGATCTTATCTCATTTTGTCTTATTGTATTTTACTACAGTTGATGTTTTGATATGGTCAAATAGACTAATCAATAAAGTATAATCCACTTTAATACAAGAGGTAGAAATATATAGCTCAATCTTGCTTCGTCTAATGAACAGCTTCCAGCGAATAATTAAAAGCAGCTTTTCATTCAGTTCTGTTAAAAGAAGAAATAAAATTTAACATGTCCTGCATGTGTGGTAGGCCAACTTCATCTCTGTGTTGAAAATTCAATATCCTTTGCACACATTTGTGGAAAATACATAGAACTCAGTGAGACTCAGTATCCAGTGTATAAAATTTGGAAATGTGGCAGATAAATAATGATTCATTGCATGCTAATTTTCATGCCTTCAATTCATACCATAGGAGCCATTTTTAAATGATTTTAATTTAGTATTTTTTCTGTATTACTTCTTTCTCCATGTCATTAAATATCTAAAGAACAATGATTTTAAAAGCAGCAGCATTTTACTAATGCAAAGCAATGTAAATTGAGATAGACCCATTACAGGTCTTGACCGCTCTCTTAGGCAACCAAACCTAGTTCATTGCAGAAGCAGAATTAGAGACCATTTTTCCAAGGTATCAACCAAGCTTCATTGTTTCAGTTTACCTTGCTCTTGTTGACAACTAGTGTGTAAGGTTCATGCTTTCTTCTACTTTAAAGTATGTCTCCATCTTCTTCTTGCTTCTTATGATTAATGCTGTGAGAGGTTTAGGATATTATCTTCATCGGAACATGTGCTGGTGACCCTAGATCTCTTTTTCCTTTCTTCCTGTTGGTTGGTTACATATTCTGAAGAATATAGTTCCGGTTTAAGCACTATATCCATGATGAAGCACTCAGCAAATGGAAAAGTTAGAATAATTTAGGATTTAATGTGAATAAAGAACACCTAGGAAATTGTAATATGCACATTTTTAATTAAAAGAGTTACCACTACTGCAAATGGGAAGGAACATCTAATTTCTCAAGTGCCAAATTTCTTGTTCCAGGATCAAGATTTTGTCTTAACGTTTTGTTCCAAGCTCAGAACACTTGAAACAGAATGCTCCAACTCAGAACATTTTGCACATTTCTTGAAAAATATTATTAAAAAATGTAATTGCTTCTCCCCCTTTGCATATCTTTCATTCTTTTTTCATCCCATATTCTGCTTTTACAAGTCATGGGAGGGCAAATATGGCACAGTAATCATCATCGCTGGGAACATGATTGAATTCTTCATTTTATTTTGAAGTATCTCTAGACATTTCAGAACATTGTACCAGTTGTCCTCACTGAACATACAGTGCATATGAGCTGTTTTCTAAACCATTTGGCAGCATTCTAGTTTTCATTATCATATAATTGAGTAGCAGTCCATAAGCAAACTGCTTTCTGTGTGTATTTCTAAGCTACAGGATATGCAAAATGTGCAAAATGTTCCATTGTGGAGACCAGTCAACTCAACTCTATTATAAAATACGATACTCTGAAAAGCAAGCAAGCAAGCGAACAGTAGACCTGAAGAATTTGGGTTTTCTTTACCCAAAACAAAAAATGTTCTCTACTCAGAGGCATAGAACAAAGGATGCTCTCTGAATGTGTACAGAAATATATTCTCAGAAGGTTATAGAAGTTTCAGATAAAAAGGAAAGGGCTCCCAAGAGCCCTGGAAATGCTTCTAAGGAGGCTTGAGTGATACGATTTTGGTCTTCCTTTTTTGCAGTTTGCCTGCCAACATGTCAGTGTTCATCTTCAATTATATAGGAAACTTAGCTTTACAGATAGTACAGTTCACATTAGGATTCCTTGAAAGAAAATGACTGTGCAGTATCTGGAATAGTACAGCCTTTTCCAGTCTAATCCTTTCCAGGTGCTTTAGAACTATAACTCAGAATTCCTAGTGAGGTTGTGCAGAAGTGAATCCAGGGCTGAATCTATACCAAGGTTGTATCCAGAATTTCAGAAATAGGCCTTCGTGGCTGTCTTTTGTTCTGAATAGGATTCGGAAAAAGGAACACTGCCCCCCCCACCTTTTTTTTTTAAAAGTCTAGTATGGCACAGAACAAATGCATGAATGACTATGGCCTTGTTTATATCAGAAACGGACAGAGTTTGCAGGAAAGATAGATGAAATCTGTCAGAATCCGTAGAGGTCAATTTTGGGTGTTGTTTTTTGAGCGGTACTCCTTTAAAGACTCTTTTTTTTCTTTTATACTAAATTCCATAGAAATTGATCCTGGGTTTTTATTAATTTTTATTATTGTTAATATTATTTAAAAATTCCCATAATTTGTGTCTTTTGTTAGACCATTCTTGAGCATCCAAAACATAACCAACAGAAAAGTAGTTTAGAGGTTAAAAAGACCTTATTACCACATTCTTCACATATTTCAGCTGAAATGTATCAAGATGTGGAACCATTCTTGCAGGGATCCAGGCACGTTTTACAAAGCTGAGGAAGAGGCAAATAAAAGAAATCATAAATCGCAACAGTAGTTTACTCCAAGGAAGTAATTTGGAAAGTGCAAATGTGATGCACTGCATTTGCTGAAGATAATGACCATTTCTGGAAATTAGGTCTGAAGGAACCTGTTTGTGAAGCCTTTGTAGCTTTCATTTGAGAGAGGATTCCCAACAATGCCTTCTTTCCCTCCTGAACAATGTTGGAGAACAAGGATGGTTTACTCTGCCCTATGAGAAAACGGAATGTTTGAGATTTCAGCAGTTTCCCTGGGATAAGCAGCCTGAGCTCTGAGCTGCATCACCTCATAGTGCCATAATGAAACAGGGTCTCAAAATGGTTGAATGGTGGCTCTTTCAGCAGGCTTCAAGATTATACAATGATGTTGGAATTTTATTGTTTGGTCCTTGATGTTTTCTTCTCTGATGATGGTAATATATATTGAAGTTTTATGTGGTTTATTACTGTTTTCTATTTGTTTCATTGTTTTAATATGTTGTACGTCACCTAGAGTCACTCAGATGATTGAGGTGGCTTATAAATTGGAACAAATAAATTGTGGCAGTGTGTAATGGTATGTGGGAAAGACCTTGGGAGATGGGCCAAAGAGACACTGCCTAGAGAATAGTGAGATAAGAGATTGCATATCCCACAACTGGATAGTGGGCAAGGCAAGAGTCTCAGAAGAGATCTTCCCTAGTTTCTCAGGCTATAAAGAAGACAGCAGGAGAACTGTACTTTCAGACTTGCAAGATTCTGTTAATGTAGCTTTACAATAAAGTAGAATTAGCTCATCTGGTCGTGTTTCCTGTCTGGTCTACCTAGTAAGGCTGACATCAATCTTGCAAGAGTTCAAATAATTTTGTGGAGGATCAAGAAGGGATGTAGACTGTCTCCCAGTGGCCTCCCACCCTCAACTTAATGGTCCCCAATGCCCCCCAAAAGCCTTGGAAAGGACCCTTTTATAATGGTTGCCTATTCTAAAACACCATCAGACTCATGAGCAGGAATTCAAAGATATCTGATTTATTAAAGAATAGTATGCAGGATCACAGAGAGAGCTGAGAATGATGAAAGCGCACCAAATTCAAACTAAAAGCCCTCGGTGCAAATGAAATCCCACCCCCTCTAGAATCTTCTCAAGTTCACAATCCCAGGTGCTCCTAACAGTTTCTGATGGTCTGCGGGAAAAGGCCGTGAACAGATAACATAACCCAAACACATTCCATTGTACTGATTTCACATACAGAGCAAGGTCTCACAGCAGCTCCCTCCCAAACAGAAACGCGCGTCAGCGCCGTGGCATGTGAAATGTTACGATGTATAAACTACATTGGATCAGTGAACATGACATACTGCCCCCCCCCCCCAAAATAAAGAATACATCAAGCAGCAGGCCATATCTGCCACCTGGTCTAGGTCCTGAGGCAACCGTGACAAAGCATTGGCCAGAAAGATTTTATTTCCCGGAATAAATTTTAACTGGAAGTTAAAGCGACTGAAAAACTGAGCCCAGCAAATCTGTTTAGGGCTGAGACGTCATGGGGTGCAGAGGGCTTCCAAATTCCTGTGATCGGTCCAAACCTTGAAAGGGCATTTAGCGCTTTCAAGGAGATGGCGCCAGGTTTCTAAAGCTGCTTTTACAGCAAACGCCTCCTTTTCCCAAACATGCCAACGGCGTTCTGTTTCAGAAAATTTCCTGGATAGATAAGCTCAGGGTTTTAAGCGATTTTCTGAATCCCTTTGTAACAAAATAGCCCCAATAGAGGAGTCAGAAGCATCATCGTGGACCACAAAGGGGCGTTCAGGATCAGGGTGCTGTAGAATAGGCTCAGCAGTGAAAAGAGTCTTTAATTTCTAAAATGCTGCCTGGCATTCAGGCGTCCAATTCAGCACTGCCCCAGGGTTTTTTACTTTGCGTGTCTCCCCCAAGCCCTTGGTATGGAGTAAATCAGTGAGGGGCAGAGCAATCTCAGTGAACCCCTGGATAAATTGCAAATAGTAATTACTGAACCCTAGGAAACTTTGTAATTGTGCGGGGACGTTCCCAACTTAGAATCACCTGAATTTTTGCAGGGTCCATTTCTATACCTCTGTCAGACACTCGATAGCCCAGATAGTCCAGTTGGGTTTTGTGAAACTCACATTTGGAAAGTTTGGCATAGAGTTTGGCATCTCTAAGTTTGCGTAACACCTGTCTGAGGAGGCGTTTGTGTTCCTCCTCGGTTTCAGTGTAAATGAGAACATCATCTAAATAAACCAGGACCCCTTTAAACAAATGATCACGTAATACTTCATTAATCAATTGCATGAAGACTCCAGGTGCCCCTGCTAACCCAAAAGGGAGGACTTTGTACTGAAACGATCCTAGTGGGCAATTAAAAGCAGTTTTCCACTCATCCCCAGCTTTTATGCGAATGTGGAAGTAGGCTTCGCGCAGATCGAGCTTGGAGAAACTTTGACAAATGAGCTAACATGTCCTTCATGAGGGGCAGAGGGTACTTGTTGACAATAGAGATGGGATTTAACCCTCGATAGTCCGTACAGAGTCAAAGCGTGCCATCTTTCTCCTCATCCCAGGCTCTATAGCTTGGCTGGGCAGCAGTTGCAGCACTTTGGGATCCTCTCATGGTGGCGGGTGGTTTTTCAGGTTTTCTAATTTGCATGAAGGTATGCTGAGCATGCTCAGCCTTTCCTGCCAGACAGATCCAGTTGTACAATGACTCGGGGTCATCTCTACACAACGCCCAACGCAGGATGTCCCGGTTGAGTCCCTCTTTAAAACGCTCTATTAAAGTTGACTCAGACCAGTCAGTGATTTTCCCAGCCAGAGCTTTAAACTCTAGGGCGTAATCAGCTACTGACATTTGGCCCTGGGTAAGATCCTTCAGTGCCTTCTTAGCTCTTGCCTTGGCCAGAGGATCTTCAAAATGCAGCTTTACCACCCACATGAAATCATTGAAATAATCAAGTGCAGGGGAGTCAGCATCACTTAATTGAACATACCAGTCAGCCGCTCGACCCTTCAACTTGGTGGCAATGGCAGTTATTTTAGCCTCTTTGGAAGGGAAGCATGCCCCAAACTGCCTCATGTAACTTTTAGCATTAGTTAAAAGGAAAGATAACTTTGTTGGATCCCCATCAAATTTGACAGAAAAGTCTCTCACTCCGCCTCCGCTTGGAGTGGAACCAGCAGTCACTTGAGTGGTTGGGCCCCAGGTTACAGTAGCTTTCCCTTTTCAGGGTGGAGATACTGATGATCGGGCCCTGCGGGGTGGAGAGTCATCCCAGAACCGTCTCCGGCCCCGCTCCACAGGTGGTCTGGATGGGAGGATGGGGGATGGTTGCGGGAAGCTGGGATCTCCTCCGCGCCTCCCCTGCCCCTCCAGTGACAAAGACAGGTTTCTCAACATGTACTCCATCGATTCTATTTTGGCTTCCACCACTCTTAGTCTCTCAGGGGTTCGAGAGTCCCCTCTCCTTCCCGTGCCCGGCTTCCTCTCAGTTGACATCGTAGTAGATTCTTTGTCTGAGGTTAGTGGGAACCGATACTTCCAGGATGTCCCTGATGTCCCTGGTTGGGGTTCCCCCACTTCATCCAAGGTGATCAACTCTGCGAGCAATTCACTGGGTGCCGGTTGCTTTGGCTCTTCCCCATTTTCAGATTCCTCCGCATCAGAATTGGAACTTGATTCATCCCTTGACAGGTCTCTGGATTCTGAAGGTTCTGGGGTGAGATTCAGTTCTCCGCTCTTGACCGTCGACTCGGGCATCAAGCTAGCCGTCTCCTCAAGTCCCCCGGTCATGGATTTTGACTCAGCCATCGTTAACTATTTTCCCTCGCAAGAGACTGATCTTGGTAGGAGCTAACGGTACAGCTTTGGGATTCTCAGCTTTATGTAATGGTTGCCTATTCTAAAACACCATCAGACTCATGAGCAGGAATTCAAAGATATCTGATTTATTAAAGAATAGTATGCAGGATCACAGAGAAAGCTGAGAATGATGAAAGCGCGCCAAATTCAAACTAAAAACCCTCGGTGCAAATGAAATCCCTCCCCCCACAGAGTCTTCTCAAGTTCACAATCCCAGGTGCTCCTAACAGTTTCTGATGGTCTGCGGGAAAAGGCCTTGAACAGATAACATAACCCAAACACATTCCATTGTACTGATTTCACATACAGAGCAAGGTCTCACAGCAGCTCCCTCCCAAACAGAAACGCGTGTCAGCGCCATGGCATGTGAAACGTTACAATGTATAAACTACATTGAATCAGTGAGTTAAGACACCAGGCTAGAAACTGGGAGACTGTGAGTTCTAGTCCCGCCTTAGGCACAAAGCCAGCTGGGTGACCATGGGCCAGTCCCTCTCGCTCAGCCCTAGGAAGGAGGCCAGGGCAAACCGCTTCTGAAAACCTTGCCAAGAAAATGCAGGGACTTGTCCAGGCAGTCACCAGGAGTCAAAAACTGACTTGAAGGAACCCCCCCCTGCAAAAAAAGTATCCCTGGGGGCTGAGGTCCACAGACCTTCCAATGTTGCCTATCCCTACATTAACCTAATTCCTATGTTCAGAACAAATGTACATGGCTAGCAATTCACACACACCCAAAAAGTGGTGGTGATGAGGAAGCAGACAGAGCTAAAGAAGGGAATTTGTGTCATGGCTTCTGATGTCACAAAGACTCTGCTAATTCCTTACTTAGGAAATGAGACATATTCAACATACTAGAAAGGAAATAGTGGCAGAAGCTTGTGAAGGTACTAAATAGAGGTACCAATAATTCAGCAAGGAGAGAGAGTGATCTCAAACAAGGGAAAATGGGAATAGCACTAAAACATTTCTATACCAGTTTCCAACAATGAATTTTGGGAAAGCCTCCTGACACCTTAGTTCTCTAGTTATAAAATACACAAGTGAGAGGTGAGGTCCATGATGGGATTAAGACTTTTCTCTCTTGTTGTTCCTTCAGTGACAGTAGCTCTTTTCAAAGGAAGGATCAGGCTGGGAGGAAGACAAAATGAAATCTGGGCTGTCTGCCACCATACTGGTTTTTCGTGTTATACAGCAGAAGACATCTGGCAGAAGCTTTTCCTTCCTCTCTTTATATTTTATTTATTGGACATATTTCTGTGCTGCAACAAAGAAACCCAAAACAAAACAAAACAAAAAATTTAAAAAAAAGTCTTGACAGCTTGCACAGAAGAAATACAAACTAAAATAGATTGGGGTGCTTATGCCAGTTTATTTGGGCAGTTCATCTGACACTTGGTAATTCTTCCAAGGTTTTGTTATTCAGGAGCAGAATAACTAAGTTTTAATTTAACAAGCCTAGAAAATGGAGTCCTATAGCCGTTTCTTACTTTTGCTGACAGAAATTATCGTGAATAATCCTGAATTAGCTGAGCTTTTAATGGGACTGGAATGGCATAGTTACATAATTCTGGAGCTGCATGAAAATTTGTAGTAGATTCTGGAAGCCAGTATATTTTGCAGCTGTGCCCAGGATGACTTCTTGCCTTTCATGAAATAAGAGGGTTCATGTAAAATAATAATGATAAAGTTCTTAACCTCGATATCTTGGCTGAGTTCTTGGTTCTTAGATTAGGGCAATGTTTGGACTGTAAAGAGTAGCACCGCAGCCCTTGATATTCCAGAGGACCCGAAGAAGTCATCTGGGTGATTCTAGGACATCACTGGAAGAAAAGGGGCTAATATTTTGGGCCCATCCCCATCCTTTAAAATCGTCACACTCTACCCCAAATGCCCAAAACTACATTTCTGAAATTTGGCCATTCTGTATCCAAATTTCTGCAGCACAATCTGGGGTACTGGAGGCATGCAGGTGAGGTGCTGGACACTTCTTTATAGGCTGCAGGCTGAGGGATGCCTTAGATAGAAGGGTTTTGTGAATGCTGATTGTTCCAGCCTATTGAAATGTTGTCTCTGTGCCTTGCCATACTATAGCTTAAAATATTCAGTATATTATAATTCTCTTTAAATGAGGAATAGTGGAAGTCAACTTCAATTTGTATGAATTAAAACCTGTAACAGCAAGCTGATATGTGACCTTTGTACAAGCCATAAGCGCTTTCTGGGACAACCAGATACTGTTTATTGTGGCCTTGTTCATCTCCTTCTTCAGAGTGATAATCTGTTTTGATTTCTCCAGCTGGGAAGGATACATTTTGGAGCGGGTATGAAAGAAGATTATATAGCAATATCCGGATAGGGAATGCCTTTTAAGCTGTGATATTGTACATAGCAAACAAGATCCGTTTTTCCATCAACAACTGAGACCTGTTTTGGCAGTACTCTTCAGATTTTAGGAAGCAGAAGTGATGGAGTAGAAATGTATTTTCTTCCAACTACCATAAAATATATTTTGATATAAAATCGAAGGCAGAATATCTCATTCACCTAATATTGCCATACATTAATTTTTGGGATGGGCAACTGATTCTCTCTAGCCTTTCTCTAAATCTTGGAAGGAGATAACGTTTGGCAATCCCTCAAAGTTCTATTGTGATGATTCCCAGCAAGATGTTGGTCTATCACATCCCCACAGGGGGTGTTCAGACAGAGACTTATAAACCTACTTGGCGTCGCAAGAAGTCCCATGGAGATTTATTCAAAAATGGATACCGGGTCAAATCTGGGCACAATAACCTTGAAAAGGAAGAGCCACATACATTTCGACAGACTCTGGTGTCTTCTTACAGGTTTGGCTTCCACTGGGGTAAGAAACATTCTGCTGGTTGAGTGATTGTCTTCTAAAATAGTAACTGAGTTGTTTGCAAGGTGAAATGTTTTCATATACAGTATATTAGTAGAAAAGGGCTCCCCCCTCCCCTCTTCCTCATAATGTGTTTCCATTTGTGAAGTTGAAGAAAAAGATTTTATTAGGATATTTTTTTAATAACAGAAAGGAAAATGTCTGACTGATTTTATTTTAACATTACTTGTCACATCTATCTTTCTGTATTATTCTTTCTTAAAAGAAGCATTATTGTTTAATGGAGAATCATTTAAAACTTTAAATAATGCTCCTCTTGAAAAATGTGTCCATCCTTCTTTCTCTAAATATTTCTTCTTCCCCCCACTGCTGCCCTCTCTCTTTTTGCATGTAATACCTGTTAATGTTGAGCTACACAGAAAGGCAAAACTGTTTTTAATGATTTTTAACTAAAAAAAAATTCTTAAAATGGAGTGCTCCATTAAACATTTTAGTGATGTCATTTGCTTCTCTTTGTTCTTAAAAGCCAGCATGAATTCTAAAGTATTACTGAGTTCTTCCAGTGGTACCCTTGCCTTTTAAAAATGTTTGAGCCATTAGCCTCAAATTTAAGCAGGCCAATGTTCTCTCCTCCAGCATCTTTTCTCCTTTGATTTCATCTTCATTTCATATCATATCCTTGTTCTTGTCCTCTATACTTGGGATTTGTTTGGGATTCTCCCCACCCTCATTTTTAAAATGATGTTGCTAGGAGTGTGCACAGAATTAGAAAACTGGTTTACTTCCATTCCAGAACTTCTGCTGTACCATTTTGGGTCAGACTTAGTTTGGCAGAAGTGAAACCTGGAATGTTTTAACGGTTCTGGATTTTGGATGAAATGTAATCTGGATGAGTCAAGGCAAGCAAAGCATGTCTCCCCAGAGCTCCTCTCTCATAGCACTGCCAGCGTGGCACATCCCATCAGCTCGCCTGCCCCTGAGCTTCCCAGTTTTTCCTTCCCCTTCCCTTTCCTCCCTCCCTTGAGCTGTTTTTGGTCTCCTAGAGTGGTGTGTCGCAGTTGCCTTCCTGCTCCCCAAAGGAAGGAAGAGAAAAGGGAAGGTGCAGAGAGATTGGGGGTGAGTTAGTGCCACACTGGACCTGAGTGGCTGAGGAGAAGGGGCTGAGAACATCAAGAAAGATGAGCTGATGGGTTGTGCCTCAGGGAACTGACTTGCCATTCCCTTTTCCCCTCGGCCCATGTCACCACCCTCCTTGGCCTTTCCCCCCCTCTTTCCTCTTCCTCAAACCACTTCTGCCTGGAACAGCCGCATTTCAGTCCATGTTTGGACCAGAACAGCCCGTGTTGTTCTGCGCATAGATGAAAATGTGTGAAACATGTGCTTTGGTTTGGGTATGGGCCACCCCAAAACAGATGTTCCGTGTGTTGATGGAGTGCTCCGTGCACACAGCACTTTGCACATCTGTAAAGTACCCAGTGTACCTTATTTTTTATTATGCTTTCCAAACTTTAATCTGCATTAAAAATGGATATTACTTTCCCACTTCTGGTGAGGAATGGAGAACTAACACCCTGCATTTCTCCAGTCCATGGATCGTGGAGGGCATTATAGCCAAAAAGGCAGCTGGATGCAGGATCTGGACTGCCAAAATACTCTCTAGATCAAAGAGAGATCTTGAGATTATCCATATATACTCCGGATAGCTGGCTTTTGTGAGTAGCTGGCAGAAACCAATGTTTTTGCAATTGTTTGTGATCAGCTGGGAGTCACAGGTTCCATCCTGCTCTGAGCCATTAATGCAGCCTTTCATGGACTCAGGGTTTGACCAAACTTCATCTTTTTATTCACTTTGAAGGGTTTTTTAAAAAAAAATTGTTCCTTTAAGATTGAAAAACCTTAAGAGCCACAAGTTTAGCATTTGATGGGTGAGCCTCTCTTCAATCCATTTAAAAAGAAAGAAAATTACTGTTTTCAGCTTTGTAAGATCTTTATTTTTTGCAATATATGGGAAAAGAGTGATTATAGTATGGCTTTTGGAAAGTTTTTAAATGCTAACAGTTCAGAGGAAATTAATTTAAAGAAAGGCTTTGAAGTTAATTAGAAAGATCCTCTCCCATGGGAAAATTTATCTTGCTTACATTCCAAGCTGATAACAAGACTTTGAAGGTTGATCACTAGAGGGCACCAGATGGCTACTTTAAAGGGAACGTATGATATGTGGGCTGAAAAAGTGACTAGGTTATTTATACTGGAACCAAAAGTTGTTACTGAAAAGGAACAAGTCCCTTTGAAGATAACTGAAATGGACTTTAAGGTGGACTTATAACCTATAAGAAAGAGATAGAAATATTGGATTTACAAATGGAATTGGATGATCATTTAAAAATTAAAGAAGACATACAAATAATGTATCAAAAGAGCAACGTGGATTACGTTTTTAAATTGGAATATCTACAGGATCTACTGGAGTTACTACAAGAAAATTACAAATGGACTTGGATAAAGATGACATGAATTCTGAAAAGAAAAGACAAGGATAGTAGAAGAAAGCAGAAGTTAGAATTTTATTTATGGGACTTAAGAATTCTTGGGAGGAAAAAGAAAAAAAATACAAAATTGGTTTATTTGATTATGAGTTCATAATGAGTTGCTATCTTTGGTGATGCTTAATGGTTATCTTGACTGGATAGCTCTTTTTGGAAGTGTTCAACTGGGTGTAAGGGATTAGTTTGCAATATCTGTTTTATTATTTTTGATATGTAAATAAGGGGTTACTATTTCTGGTAATGTTTAATAGTCTTTAATTCTTTGTAATGTTTAATTATTAATTGGGATTAGATTTTGATTATTAAAGAGAGGGATTAGGGGAGTTTTGATTAAATGGAACGGACGATACTTTTATTTTTTTTATTTTTTATTTTTTTATTGTTAGATATTAGATATGTTAACTTTTACTGGACCTTTGCTGATTAATAAGGAGAGCTGAAGATTTAGAGATGAGTTGATAGAAAATGGGGTGAGGTATGGAATGAAGATGTATTTGGATATATTTTAAGAGACACTGATAAGTTGCTAATGTTGAATATACTTGCTGGGGATGAAGGGGGAAGTTTCTTCTTTTTATTCTTTCGTCCTTTTTTCTTTTCTTTTTTTGGGGGGGATTTTTCTTCCGCACTTCTTTTATATATATTTTTTTCTTTTTTTCCCTTTTTTCAATGTATTATGTTCTTGTATTAGTTTTATCTGTTTAATATAACTCTTAATAAATTATTGGGGAAAATGGATATTACTTTCCATTTTTGCAAGGGTTTTTTTTTTCTAGAAATTGATGACACGTACAGTATGTTGTTCTGCCCGTACCAACTGGAAACATAGTATAGGTTCTTTTCACTCTTTTTATGCTATGCAATTGCTGGTAATTTGTAGGCCCAGAAAGGTAATTGTAAAGCAATATGGTTTTGTTTTCAAAATATCTTCTATTTTTTTTTTAAAAAAAGAACAGCCTTCTTTATATGTGCATATTAAGAGAAATCCCCTAGTTTATATCAAGAAATGCTGTGTTTTTGGTGGCTGACTCCATTTCCAGCTTGATATGAAACTCTTAGTTTTCTAATTGTTCTTTAAACTTTCCTTCTTCTTTTATGTAGCAGTATAACACCTAATATAACTTTTCCGCTGTGAGCAGCTCTAGAGCACAAGTATTCCATATCACTATAAAATTTCCTTAATAAACGAATGTCTTTAATAACTTATGGTGTTTTTTTGACCAATGCAGGCATCTATAGGTCTTATGCTGATGCAGTTTATAAGTTTATAAATAAATCTCTTTATAAAGGAAAAGTAAAAAGAATAAAGGAAACTTATTTTAAAAAATACGAAAGGAAATTATTAAATTAAATAGATTGGAAAATGGTCACAATTTAGATAGTTTGCTGTGACAACGTCAAGCATTTTACCAAATATTTTACATCATGGAAAAGAAAACCATCATACACATGCACTTTTCGATTCTTTTGAAATCAGGTTAACTGACCTCTTGCCCATAATCACTCAATTTTCAGAACATATTATGAGTTTTTAGAAACGTATCTTTAAAATGAAGCTTTTCCCTTCCATACATATTATAATTAACATGAATATATTAAGTGCCAAGGTACAAAAACAAGTTTCTTTAAAAAGATCTGGCACAGGTATGGCAATAATCAGAATGGAGTAATGTTCCAGAGATGCTTGATATCATTGTAAACTTTGACTTGATAGAACTCATTGAAAGTCATTGAGGGATAAAAACAACCTAACTCCTTTTTTTTTCTGTTTGAATTACAGGTTTAAGATTTTTGCGAGCTCTTAGGCTGATTCAGTTCTCAGAAATCTTACAGTTTCTGAATATTCTTAAAACAAGGTAAGGCATTAATATACATAGATAAAATTAAGACAGACAGATTCGACCTGTTGCATAAAGGCTAATTTCACAGTCCTTTCGAGAATTAAAAGGACAAGATCTGGACAATGAGATCAAGTCTCATTTTCAAATAGGAGCCAAAATTTTATTTGAATTGCTTTTGGTGCAGTTTGTAATTGTAATGAATTAATGATCTGTCCTGGTAATGGATATTTGATAGAAAAAAGAAAGAATGAGTGCTTATTCTGAAAAAAAAACAAACACCCTTTCAATTAAATGAAGTTGTAGTAAATCCAACTATTCAATGTACTTGGAGTGTTTCTTTTTACTCCTTTGTGTATATCCTGAGATCTTTCATCAAATTCGGCTCTTGTATCCCCTTAACGGCATTCGTGGATTAATTAATTGCTGGCACACATACAATGGATGCTCCGGAGTAAATCAAATTAAATAAATAAGTTACAGACAACATTAACACAAAGTCAAAAGCAGAATGATATTTCCAATTTTTTTCCATTTTTTAAAAAATATTTTGTTGATCCAGTAAACTAGTAGGACAGTAAAGCACAGAAGTCCTAAACAGAAATAGCAGATCTTTTCTCACACACACACACACACAAACACACAAAAACTACCACAGAACATATCTAGAATCCAGAGAAGGCTGGAGTGAGAAAGATTGGGAATGGACAGATGGACTCTGGTTAGGGAGAAGCAAAGCAAAGTTATATTGATAAGTCAGTATGTATGTGTGTGTGTGTGTGTGTGTGTGTGTGTGTATATATACACATACACATACATACATACACACATACACATACACATACACACATACACACACATACACACTCACACATACATACATACACATACACACAACACATACACACTCACACATACATACACACATACATACATACACATACACACAACACATACACACTCACACATACATACATACATACACACATACATACATACACATACACACAACACATATACACACACATACTGTACACACACACACAAACAGGTTCTCTTGTCTCATCCATGTTCAAGAGTGGAACTACCATCAGCCACCTCCTCTACATGGATGACATCAAGCTGTATGCTAAGAGTGAACGAGACATCGACTCACTGATCTACCTGACATGGATCTACAGTGAGGACATTTGGATGTCATTCAGACTGGAGAAATGTGGCCGCGTGGTAGTAAAGAGAGGGAAGGTAGTTAAGACTGATGGGGTGGAACTACCAGCAGGCCACATAGCAGACATATAGACTGGCTACAAGTACCTTGTTATCCCACAGTCACATGGGAACCACGATGAGGAGGCAAGGAAGACAGCAACATCCAAGTGCCACTAAAGGATATGACAGGTCCTAAAGAGCTAGCTCAATGGGAAGAACAAGATCCACACCATCAACATGTATGCCCTGCCAGTCATCAGATACCCTGCCGGTAGAGTGAGCTGGCCAAAGGAGGACATGGAGGCTGCTGATGTGAAGACCAGGAAGCTCCTCACAATGTATGGAGGCTTCCACCCCAAGTCCAACACCCAGAGACTGTATGCCAAGTGGAAAGAGGGAGGGCAGGGTCAAAGCCACTGTCCTGAATGAGACCCAGAGCATCCAGGAGTACATCAGTAAGATGGCACCTAAAGATGAGCTGTTGAGAGAATGCTTAAGGCAGAAGCAGACATGGGAGGATGATCAAGCAGAGGAAGTGCCATGGCAGACAAGTGGCTGGAAAGGGCTGGACTAAAAGACAGCCCTGAGGCACTGATCATAGCAGCACAAGAACAGGCACTAAGCACCAGATCCATAGAAGCAGGGGTCTACCACACTAGACAGGACCCAAGGTGCAGACTGTGCAGAGAGGCCTCAGAGACAGTCCAACACATAGTCGCAGGGTGTAAGATGCAGGCAGGAACAGCATACACTGAACAGCACAACCAAGTAGCTGGCATTGTGTACAGGAACATCTGCATGGTGTATGGGCTAGACCCTCCCAAGTCCAGATGAGAGATTCCACAGAACGTTGTGGAGAATGACAGGGCTAAGATCCTGTGAGACTTCCAGATCCAGACAGACAGGCAGGTACTGGCCAATCAACAGGGCATCATAGTAGTAGGCAAGGACCAGAAGACAGCGGTGGTTATAGATGTAGCAGTGCCAAGTGACAGCAACATCAGGAAGAAGGAATATGGAGAAGCTAGAGAATTATCAGGGGCTGAAGGGGGAACTAGAGAGGATGTGGAAAGTGAAGGCCAAAGTGGTCCCAGTGGTGGTAGGGGCACTCGGGGGGTGACCCCCAATCTGGGAGAGGGGCTCCAACAGATTCCAGGAGCCGCATCAGAGCTCTCTGTCCAGAAGAGTGCAGTGCTAGGAACAGCTAAAATACTGCACAGAACCCTCAAACTCCCAGGCCTCTGGTGGAGGACCTAGGTTGAGGAAGACACACTCCACTCATAGGGATGAGAAGGGAATTTTTATCTCAAAGGTAAAAACTAATACAAACTAATGTAAAGTAAGAAAGACAAAAGAATAATAAAGATACAAAGGGAAAGCTAAACATGCAAGAAAGAAAAAGAAAAATAGAAAAGAAAGAAAAAAGATACAAAGAAGTGGCTTCCAATCTTCTTTACAGCAGTTAAAAGTACAATTATGAATTTACCTCTTCCTCTAAAGTTAAAGCATGTCTCTCTTCTATCCTGTCTAAAATCTATCCTGTCTAATCATCAAAACCATAAATCATAAGTTCATTTTTTTCTGTTTTCCACAAAAAGTCCATGAAAGGTTTCCAGTCAGCAATAAACGTAGATACTGTCCTTTCTCTAATCAAAGAAGTCGATTTGGCCATCTCAGCGAGTTCAATAATCTCGCTGCAGTTATTATCTACACAAAAAAAAAAAAAAGAGTTCCATGACTTTTTTCCAACTGTTTTTGGTCCATCGGTCCCAAGGGGAAGACTTCTGGTCTCAATTGTATATTAATCTTTATACTCCTCTGAATCAGTATATGTATTTGAGTCCTATTTACACATAATTTTCAGGAGGTGGTCTTTTTTTCCCTATTCTGACTTGCTACATTTATTTATCCCCTTACTTTGCTTTATCCTTTCCTGAATTAAATGAGGATTCACTAAAACTTCAGGGGTTTAGGCTGGGCTCAAGCAGAATTAGGGCAGCACAGATGTCTCTGACAACTTATAGAGCAGAAAAATAATGGTGACTAATCCACCTATTTTTAGAATTGGGGCTGAAAAGACAAAAGATAAATCTTCTCCTTCAAAGGCAGGAAGCCATTCTGAATAATCCTGTGTCACCTACAAACAAACAAACAAACAAACAAAGAAAAAGAGCTATTGAAAAACATCTTGGGGTGGGAGGGCCGCCAGTTCATCTTGGGGGTGGCTATTATAGATCTCTCCCCAATAAACAAGATCTATGCTGCTGGATTTTATATTTTTATATAGTATTTATATTGTAATTATGTGTTTTAATTTGGATTGTAAGCCGCCCAGAGTCCCCTTCTCAGGGGAGATGGGCGGTGATGGAAATTTGAAATATCATTAAATAAATAAATAAATAAATATCAGTGTCCATTTCAAGATGGCACATTTCTTTTCATGAATCAGGAACAGTAATGATATGTTGTTGATGATGATGATGGCGACAAAATCATTTGCATGTGTATTTGAAATATTCAGTACTTCAGTATCACATCATGAGGCAGCAATGTTCAGCTGAGTACGTATTTTCAACAGATGCAAGAACTGGCCTGCAGAACATACAATATTTACACAATGTTATACAATACAATGCTAATTAATATTAATGTTGATCTTAAAGATGAGGTGCACGTATAATTCAAACGGAGAAGTGAGAGGCAACTCAAACACATGCACACGTCGCAACCAATTCATTTGGCTGTTCACTGTTATACAATGAAAATGTGTAAACATTTATCCATCCTTTCGGTTGTAAGGAAAAACGCCAAAAGTTTTCAAACTGTGAAAGTGTTTTCAGTGCCTGAGGAGGCATGCTTTGCAACTATGAAGTCCCCATAGCACTAGATTCATTTTGGAAGGTGGCCACATTCTCTGGCAAAATACAACACCAACTGGTCGGGGCAGAATCCAGAAAAATAATCTGAATTGGTCTCTCTGTGTTGGAAACACCTCCATACAGGCAATAGTATGAGGTGGTTTGCCATTGCCTCATTTCATTTTTTTCTAACTTTCTGTAAAGGCTGCAGTCCTAGGACGTTTGATTGTCTAACTAACCAGGTCCGGCCCTGCTCTGCTTTTCAAGATCAGCCTCTGCTATAACGTTTTCTACATGGACAGATCCATGTAGTTTTCTTGGCAAAAATACAGAAGTGGTTTTGCGTTGCATATTTTGGGGATTTTATATTAAAAAAAAAATGAATTCCCATCTACCTTGGGATTGAAAAAAACCCATTTTTAAGATGAGCCAAGATTGACTTGGTGCTTCCATTTAGCTGTGAAAAAAAAGATCTACTTCCTAGATATTACGAACTGTTGTTGTTCATTCATAGACATATTTTCCCCACCAGTAAAGCACTCAAGATTTAAGACTTATCAGCTGTTCATTTTTTTTAGATTTTTAACTGTTTGCTATTTTAGGTGTATCCTTTGTTTATTGAAAGGTATGTTGAACCTGTTTTCCAGTATGATTCTTTAATGCTGAGAACTGACCTGTCAGTTGGATGGATGGGAAGGAAAGACTTGAAAAAAGTTAGAGAATATTTCGGTAAAAACAAACTCTGAGAAGCATTTGTTTGTTTCTCTCCTTTTCTTTCAACCAGTAATTCCATCAAGTTGGTGAATCTGTGCTCAATATTTATTAGCACATGGCTGACAGCAGCTGGATTTATACATTTGGTAAGTATGCTTGGAAAATGCTTGTTTGGGGAGGTTTACGTTTATTATGAACTAATCCGGCTATAGATATTTAAAAAAAAATCATCATGGGTTTCTTCCACAATTTTTGGTGGGAACTATGTACTGCTGTTCAGCAAAATGTAATAGGAGCATTTTCCCCCAGCCATTTTCAGATTTTTGATGCAGGACTCCTGTGTTCCTCTCAATATTACTAGGGATAGTTAGTGATAGTATCTTTTCCCTCTCATGGAGAAATTCTTCTGAGAGGAGAAAAAGAGCAAACAGCATGAAAGACCCTGATTTTCTCTGGTGTTCAAAGCCCACAACTGCTTTGCCTGAAAATAATAACTACTGGAAGAGAAAGCTAGAAGATTTTTGGGTCTAATTTTGTAATTCTGGAGAACTTTGACTGAATTTGACAATAACAACAACAAGCCACTAAGTGGCAGTGTGGTCTTAGAAACAAGAAATAAAACATGGTGTCAGATACAAGACAGCCTCTTATAAAATATCAAGAACTTCATACTGTAGATTACTAATATTTGCAATACACACACAATGCTCATTTTCTCCTGAAAATCAGTGTAGAGTGTCGCCTGCTTGAATTAAAATACATTACATCTTGCCCAACACTTCTTTGAGGATTAGCTCCCAAATGTGCTGTTGAACTATTATTTGGAAACAGGTCCTACCTACCAGAGACCTGATTTTGGGGGGGATCAATTCACATTTCCTCTTTTGTGGGTTGAAACATGGTCTTGAGTGACAGTTATTGTGGTAACTCTTTGCTGAGGTAACAGCACCTATTTGCTACTGAATTTTGTGACTCCTTGGGGACGGATTGAATGAGTAGTTTGCCACAAAGTTTTGTGGACTGGAATAAAGGAGTGTCTGCGAGGAGGGTGAGCACCAGAAAAGTAAACCTGGCAGCTACAACCACATGACTGAAGCCCAGTTGTGTGGTCATGCACTCCATCTTGACTATCTTGATCACCTGTGCTAGTTCTAACTGTCAGTTATATTTAAACATAGTTGTATATTTCATAATCTTGTTGTGTAGCAATGAACTAGTTTATTGGTTATCAGACTTCCATCCTGTCCTCCTAGAAATTCCAGTTGGGTATCTAGCAATGGTTACTATTTTAGGATGATTCCTAACCTTTTTCCTACAACAAGATTCTGTATTTGGATCTAACCACTATATAACCCAGTTGATTTCATATAAAGAAAAGCATTTGCCCATTGAGTTCTTAAGGTTTAGAGCACTCAACATCATAACAGCTGGATGAGATATTACTAATAAGCCCTTGGTAAAAGGGGAATTTGGCTTTGGCTCGTCCATGAGATCATATCTGAGTTGGATTTCCCCCCCCCCCCCCAAATATTAGTCATCAGTACATTCAGATTCATGAATGGACATAAATTAACCCTTTTGCATTGCAGAACATGAAATATTTATTTGCTGTTATCCTTTTGTTATAGGTGGAGAACTCAGGGGATCCGTGGGAAAATTTCCAAAATAACCAAGCACTTACATATTGGGAATGTGTTTATTTGCTAATGGTTACTATGTCCACGGTTGGCTATGGAGATGTTTATGCAAAAACAACACTTGGTCGTCTTTTCATGGTTTTCTTCATCCTCGGGGGATTGGTAAAATATTTACGTTATATTCTGCCTTTTTTAAATGTAACAAGTATACAGTAACTTACGACTTCAAAATACATATCCCATTATTGCATTTTGAAGAGCTATTTACTGAACTAAAATACGAGAACAATGGGTATAAGGCTTGCAGAGATAGTAAGGGCTTTTAAGAATTCACAGCACTAAGCGATGATGAGGGCTGTGCAGACTTTGAAAATCATTTGGAAATGGTGTTTTGGACCTCACAGATGCCCAGCACCATTCTGCTGTTCATGGAACCAGCCTGTTGTTTCGCAAGCTTCCGAGCAACCCTGGGAAAAAGTGCCACTGCTTTCAAAGTGGGCTGAACGTTAGTGAGGAAATTCCCTGAAGCAGTGCAACTGTTTGGAGGCTCAACAGAAACCCAAAAGGAAAGAAAAGAAAGAAAAGAAGCTTTAACAAAAAGCAAGGAGAGGTTTGGCTTGCAGTTGCACAAGGTCCAAAGTATGCCACTGAAATTATTTTGAAAGTACGCACAGGCCCTGTGGCTAGTGGTTAATACTGCACTGGCGAGAACAGTCCGGGTGAAATTAGTTGCGATTTCAAGAACGTTCCCTTCCCTTCTGTGTTCCTTCCCAAAATTCCAACAAACACTGTGGCTTAGGATCTTCTTTAAAGAGCTGTTGTCTGGGTTCATTATCCCAGGCAGTGGGAAAAGCAAATTCCCAATCTTCTTAACAGCAACAATGTCAGAGGCTAAAGTAGTCAGTCCTTACAAATTTCCTAACAGATTGGCAAATAACGCTCCTACAATGCAAAGAGACCTGCAGGGAGGGTAAAAGAAAGTCCAGATATCAGCTGGATGATCAAGGCCTATATGATGCACTTAAACAAAGAGCAGGACTTTGATTGTACGGAAGCCATCTTGACTCTCTGGGCCCCCTTGCAGGCGCTCCTGCTGTGGGGCTGAAAGAGCTGCATAAGGACACTGAGCACAGATGACCCAAATGTAGAAAGGTATTGTCCCTGAACAAACTGCCTACTTTTTTTTCCTCAGGGCCAAAGGCACCCTGGTAGCTTTGCATTTTTGTCTTAAAAATCAACAAATGGTAGGGTTGAAATATAAGGTAAGTGAGTTTTTCAGCCCAAGGTGTGTGTGTGCAGAGATGTCCATGGTGTGTATGTGTAAACACATATATATTTACGTACAGTATTACTGTCATACAAATAACTAAGCTGTGCACACACACACCTCTCTTTTTAGTGATTTTACATCAACGTTTTTGTATATTTCCATTTATTTCCCCCAAAAAGGTGGATATTGAGGCCAACGTTACTGGCGGCAGCTCTTTGAAGCATCCAGCCACAAGCGAGATGTTTGTTGCACAAAACATGGCAGAATCCGTTTTTTTTCTCCTTGTTGCCTTTTTTCCCTTTTCCATCCTTACAAGTTCTTAACCATCTTTCAAAAAGATGAACTTGAAAACAAAATTACACTGTGTTCGTTTTCATGCGTGCAGAAAACCACTCTGCGTCTGCTCTGTCATCTTTGAATATGGGGAAAAGAACCTCCTCTGTCTTCTCTAAAATAATAATGCAAACACCAGTAATAGAAGAGACATTTTGCTTCGTTCTGGCTTTGTGGGGTGCTTGGACAGTAAATAACCTTTGGAAAATTCCGCTCACCCCTTTCTGAAAACACAGCGCTATTTTATGCCTTGAATGCCACTTTGACTCAATTTTGTTCCTGTTCTTTTTTTTTGCATTGTTTTTCATTCCTGTCTCCCTCTTTTGACCATTTTCTGTAGTTGAGCAGATGTGTCCCTCTTAAAAGACCAGCGTTGACTCTGAACATTCTTGTTTTGAGATGAACGCTTTTTACAATCTTTTTTGAGGAAAGACTTGATAGACCTATGTCTTGCATTTTCAGATTGTAAGGATGATGTATCTTCTTATAATATTCGTCACACCCTTCCCTTCCTTTGGCCTCTCTTTTTAGTCTTTTCTTCTGTCTCCTGTCTTCTTCCTTAGGCCATGTTTGCCAGTTACGTCCCTGAAATCATAGAGTTAATAGGAAACCGCAAGAAATATGGTGGTTCCTATAGTGCGGTTAGTGGAAGAAAGTAAGTATTCCCAGGAGTTCTGCTGCCTTTGCTGCAGCAGGACACTCTCTGCATGCCATTTTCTTTTCTTTTCTTTTTTTTGCTTTTCTTTCACGCATGTAGGCAATGTTTGCGCGCTACGTGCCAGAAATTGCTGCTCTCATCCTTAATCGGAAGAAATACGGCGGAACTTATAATTCAACCCGAGGCAGAAAGTAAGTTGAAAGAACTAAAAGAAAAAGAGAGGCAGGCTGAGAGACCAGTGGAACTGGAGCCCCACATGGTGGTGACATCTGACATGTAGATGCCTTCCCCCCATGTCATTTTGTGTTACATCTAGGTTCAGGGCTGGGTGTATCTTGTTGTCATCAAATGTCGTACCTTTCCTAAGCTTGCCGTGCTCAGGTGCAAGCCACCATGGTTTCTTGTTTTATACATGAATGGCACACCATATCAGGACACAGTCTGCACAATCTGAAAAACCCTGCTCTTCATAATTGGTACTCTAGTCAGATTATGAAATTAAAGAGTGATATCTCACTTTATGGATGTTTGTGGTTGCTTTTTAAGTCACCAATAACATCTACCGGTCGTCGTCAACTTACAACCATTTGTTTAGGGACCGTTTGAAGTTATGACGGTGCTGGAAAGAGTGACTTATGACCCGTCCTTGAACTTATGACTGTCATTGTGTTCCCATGGTCATGTGATCAAAATTCGGGTGCTTGCAACTGGCATGTATTTACAATGGTTGCAGCGTCCCAGGATCACGAACTACTGCCACAAAAAATGTTGTAAAATCAGGTGCGGTCATACGATGCCTTGCTTAATGACTGCATCACTTAATGACAAATTTCCCAGTCCCTATTGTGGTGGCAAGGAAATGTCCACCTGTATCTGCTGTGTGCTCATCTTGGCAGGGTACAATGGTAGGTGTCCTTTGTTTATGCTCCTGCAGAACTACATATTCTTGAAAACTCCCAGTTGTGCAAAGAGGCTTCATAGTATACAAGTGTACAAACCTAGGGGCTTAAAAAACGATTGCCATAATCATACAGATAAAATAGTTCCAAACAGGTATGTAATCAGGTATGTGGCTATGAGAGTTCCACCTAGTACTAAACATTTGGTGACCTCTTTTAATACCTTAGGGTCCTCAGTACCAAGGCCCCTGGAGCAGAGAGCCCCAGTAGGGAACAAATGGAAGCATATTGTTTCAGGATGTATTGAAATCCATTTCTCCCCCCCCACCGCCCCAAATTAATATTTCATTAGTAACATTGACATATAATTATATGTTCTCAATTAACCAGTTCAGTTTGTGGACATAATCCACATTGACAGTACAGTTAGACACAGCTCTTCATTGATTTCACTTTATCTCAACGATCTAATTTTTATTTGAACCACAGTGTATCTGACCTTAATTAGTGACATGAAGAGTTTCTGAAGATCCCTGAAGTATGCTAACTGTAATTATGCCAAGTTTGCTAACCTCAAATTGCTAAATTTGCTAAACTCACTTCGAATTATCAGCAATAATTAACTTATAATAAGAAGGTTCTTAACACCCCCTACCAATTTTTAGAAATTAATTGTTCTAAATTTCTATAATATCACATTCATATTATACTGGTCAAGGAAGTAATCTGTAGACAACTTTACCATTCCCAGTTGGTATAACTAACCCTATATCTGTTTCTGATGGTTGGTATAAATAAACTGAATTCCCACTTGCCTTTTCCCAAACTATAGAAAATGGCATTTTCTAGCCCTCTCCTTTTTAATCAATTTTTTTGTTTTTGTTGTTTTCTCTTCATCCCAGAACCTCCATTTTTTTATTTGAGAGTATCTTGAAATCATGAAGCCCTTGTTATTTTCTGATGTGAGATGATATAATTATGATGATAATGGAGCCATCTGCTTTTGCTTTCACTATTGACAAGATCCAAAAGATATATAATCATATTCCAGCTAATTCCAAACAAGTATTTAATTTCACTGGCATTCCAGGATCTTTAAGTGCACTTCTGCAGATGCTTAGCATTTCATTTCAAAATGAAATTCATTTCTTTTCCTGCTGTTGAGATTACTCTGATGCACCCTATTCACCAAAAATGCTGAAAGCCTAATGCTGTCAAAGGAATTGTCATGAAGAATTCTGTAAATCAAAACTGAACTGAAATTTCAATCCAAATTCAAATATTTTTGGAGCACTGACACTCACACTTTGCTATTCTAAATGTGAATTCAAGTTTTGGAGTTGAAAATGTTTTTGATCGCATTTAAAATACTTGACATACTCTTCTCTTAATTATCAGCAGCTGAAAGCCAATCTACAAATCAGCAGATTTCAGACTCCTAAAGCTCATATTTTCCAGATATCTTGCAAGTACAGTTCTTAGAATTCTGAGCTGAAAAACTAATGGATACTAAACTAGAACTTTGTTCATGTATTTATTTCCACTACTACAGAGTTTACTCCATGGGGGAATATTCCGAGATTTGATATCCCTTTCCCGCAATCCAAGATGATACTGACATTTGGCAGAAAATGAAAGATCTTGCAATTCCTTCTAAACGTAGTGAAAGAAGAGTTATGCTAGTTATGGCTTAATCCATTTGCTTTCACCGGGTTTAATCGAACACTTTTTGCTAGATTGTGCTTTTTAAGTACAGTTTCAGCTTGTCCTCCTCCCCAAGAGGAGCAGTTAGGTAATAGTGTTTTCATATTTCATCTAGTTTTCTTCAAGGTTAGTGAAGGCCCTGCAAGGTTTTTAAATGAGCTGCATTATTTTAACGTATTCCTCAGCAATAACCCCTACTGAATTTAGTGAGATTTACTCACAGGAAGCTGTATATGATTTCAGTCTAAGTTGGGTCAACAGTGAGTACAGTATTATGAGACAACAGAGTGAAAGGGATTCACGCTCCACATAGATGCTTGTGCCAATAAATAGCATTTTCAAGAAGCTAGCATTTAAGAGAATATGTTTTGTCACTCATGCCCAGCATTGGTCTGGTAGACCTAATCTCCAAATTCCCACATCCTGTTCCTTTTGACAACTGGTTTATAAGCTTCCCTGCTGGCTTGGGGCCTTGCTAAATTTATTTTATCTCTGTGGGCTTTTTGTTTACTTTTTAAAATGCACTCTTTGTTTGTCTCTCTTCATCTGTCTCTTTTTGCCTGTACAGTTTGTTGACTAGAGCTGAATTTTGTCATCAGTGCACAGATTGTTCGACTTTATGCATTGTTTCCTGGTTCAAAAGCTAATTTCTAAATGCCTTGGAGAAGCCCTTTGCTCACATACATCTTTCTTCAGAGCATAGGAGTTTGGGAACGGCACAGTGAAAAGCCATTAGCAGTCCTATGTTTGATATTGGTTTTGCAGTCAGTAGAACAAGATTGATGAAATGTTATGTTTGGCTGAAAATTTGAGTTTTCCTTTGGAATTCAACGTTGAGAGAATGGGCTGTCAGAACCAATAAGTTTTCCATTGCTTTGGATAGAAGGCATGTGGTAATAATTAGCAGTGTACGGTCTTTAGCTGAACAACTCAGCACAGACTTTGGCAGCAAACTTAATGAAGGAATACAGTTTTGCAATTCCTAATGTCAAAAAGTTTCCAGATAAAATGTAATGTATTTGAAAAACTGGAATCACTAAACTTTGTTGAAAGATGTTATTCAGAGTCTAATGGAGAATTTTCTTCTCTCAAAAAGAAGTATTCATTAACTTCCTTTGTTTAAACATACTATTTAAATAAGAGATATGTTCGATTATGCGCAGCATGGAGCTTAAAACAAAGCAAATACCATCAGGCTGTTGTTATTCTGCACAGTATTGTTTTGAGCTAGAATTTATATATTTTATTTATTTAAAGAAATCATATGACCTCCCATTCACAGCAGTGACACTGGGTGGCATACAAAGATCGAAACCCAACAATTAAAACAATAACTCACAGCGCCCCAGGTAAATGACACCTTCCAATCATAAAAACACACAAACCTAGCCCAACCTTTGGCCTAAGCGTCTAGGGAAACAGCCAGGTCTTCAGTGCCTTACAAAAGGCCAATGAAGTTGGGGTCATCTGGACCTCTGTGGAGATGCTGCTCCACAAGGCAGGTGCTGGCACAGAGAACCCTGGCTCCGACATGATGACATTGCTTAACAGAGGGGACCCAGAGCATCCCCATTCTGCTAGATCTGGTTGGTTGAGCAGAAACAATGAGAGAAAGGGAGTCCCAGAAATAACCTGACCCTATGCTATGCAGGACTTTATAGGTGACAACCAGCATCTTGCAGTCAGTGTAGCTAGCAGAGCAGTGGTGTTACACGGGCATATCATGGGACGCCAAAAGCCGCCCATGCCACTGCATTCTGGACCAGCTGCAGTTCCAACTGTTCTTCAAGAGCAGCTCTATTTAGACTGTGATACAGTAATCCAAACGGAAGGTGACTAGGGCATGATCATTAGGATCATTAGGAGCAAGGCCTCCCAGTCCAGAGATGAGCGCAATTGGTGTCCAAGCCAAACCTGCTTAAACCTCCTCCCAGCCACAGCTACCACCTTCTCTTCAAACAGGAGTCCTGAAGTCCAGCCCAACAAGCACATTAACCCTGATACCAAAGCCACGTCTTAAGGACTTTAGCTGAGTGGCAGTTGCTTCTATATCATAAAGTAAAATACTTGGTACAAAGTTTGGATGAGGAAAAGGTTTGCTAAGTTTTTATTTGCTCTTTTTGATAGAGAAATCTGGAATTGGAGATCTTTTCCACCTTTAAGATGTGTGGACTTCAACTGTTGAAGAGTTGAAGTCCACACATCTTAAAGCTTTAAAGTTTGAGAAACACTGCTCTAATGCAAGGCTTCTCTCTCTCATCTCAAAATGTAGTACAGATTGTGTGGGAATCATAAAGCCTCCAGAAATGGCTTGAAGCTTAAAGCTGGTTAAATTTAGCAGAGAAAAGAAAAAGATTTGAGTGATGGGTCAAAGCTCATTACATGCTTTATTTTTGTAAAATCACCAATTCTGTCTTTGTTTTCTAGTTTCAGTGATCTGAAACAGCAAGGCTTATAAGAGAACTGAGATGCTACTGTGAATTGACCAGAATTTAAAAATCTGGTGTTCTCCAGATTGCTTGCTGCAGGGAATTATGGATGTTGAAGTCCAAAATATCTGGTTGGGGAAGACGTTAATAGATAGCCAGGGCCTAGATGATTTTGCTTCCTTTTTCAATTCATTGATTAAAAGTTCATTTCAATTCATTTCCATCTTATTTTGTAAAATTGGGAGTGGTGGAAGGTTGTGCACACTTTTTAAATGTACATATTGTGCATATCTTTGCACAGAGATTTCATCTGCACATGTTTGCACACACATTTCTCTGAAATGCGTATGGTGCATGCCTTTCACGAATTAAAACACATTTTGTGCATGTTCTTCATTTATGTATGCATTTTGGTACACCTTTTGAATTACCAACCTCATTGCAAAATTCCGAACTATGTCAGGTTTCAACACACGTTCTTGACAGACTGGTTGCATTCTCCATCATTTTGTTCTGCCTCAATTGACTCTTTTATCAGTCCATTTCTTGATGTGGATGGGAAGGCCCTGAGAAGAAAACAGTCATGAAGTTAGATAAGAAGTTTGCAGTTGTCTCTCTATCACCTGGAAATTTCAAGTGACTATAATGTCAAGAGTTGTGTGGTGTTTCAGAAATAATCACAAAAGGTGCTCTGGAGCATGAAAGTCCCATATGTCTCAACTCTTTACAGCAGCCACTTCTTTCTAAGGGTAGTGTGGCTGTTTTCTGAAGATGCCATATGGTCCTGGAAAAAGATGCGGCTGTTCTAAGGAGCCACAGACAGGCACTATATTCAGGACCTGACGCTCTGAAGCACCCTTTTCTAATTGAATCTGAAGTGCTGCACTGCCTTAATAATGACTCTATTTGCATACATGTCTAGTATAATTATTTTTGCAAGCAGGAGGAAGAAATCCACTATTGAACCATGAAGTAAGCCAGTTCAGTATCATTTCACCACCACACAATAGTATGTGTGCCTGTGCCATTTAAAATATTTGAGTTTGTTCCCCAGTGAGTCATTTTAAGTAATTGGTCATATTAAGGCCCTCTCTCCTCAAGGAAGATCATTGCCCAATATACTTTATCATCACAAAATTGCTACTCTCAGATGCTACTTTGAGGCACGTCTCTTCCCTTTTTGCATATATTTATTTATTTTCTGTATTTATTCATGTATGCCTGTGCCATAGAGCATTCCTAGGCCATCCCCTCTCAATAGATTCTGGGCAGTGAACTGTACAACAGAAACAAGGCAACTAGAACAGCAGTTGGGTTCCTATAAAATAATTAAAAATACATCATGGCATCCCCATTCAGCTAGGACCAAAACTGTTTCTACCCGCTTACAAAAAGCCAAGAGGGTGGGGCTGGGTGTCTTTCTGGGAGAACAGTGTGCCATAAAAGGGAAACTACTAATGAGAAAACTGACTTCTTCAGAATGTCCTGTTCAGACTATGAGGTGGCCAGGCAGGTTTAATCTCAAAAAATACTCTTTATTAAATAACTATTTACAATAAATAAATCCTTATGGTCAAGAGGTAGACTGGTTTTGATCAAGAGCAACTGGGTAGCAACGAGGAAACCGGCAAGGTTGCAAGAGGAAGCTGTGGTAAAACAGCGGAGCAGGATTCACTGATGGAGGCTGGGAGGCTGGAAGAAGCTAGGGCACGTGGCACTACTGGAACTGGAGACGAATGTCCACAAACACCACTTGAACTAGGCTGGCACTGGGAAGCTGGGTGAGACCGAACTGGACCCACCGGACAAGACTTGGGTCTAGCAGCAGGACTGGACTGGGCTTGGTGACTCAGGCTGGACTGGAGACTCTGGACTGGAGACTCAGAGCAAGGCTGAGAACTCAAAGCAAGGCTAGACTCAGCTGAAGATTCCAGACTGAGCTGGAGACTAGGCACATGACTAGGCTGGACTGGAGGTTCTGGACTAGGTGAAGGACTAGACACACGACCAGACTGGACCACAGGTTCTAGGTCAGGTTGCAAACCTGGTTCATGACAACAGATGCGAAGTTCCTGAGCGATGTCAGGGAACTGTAGCATGGCTAGACTGGGCTGAAGATTCAAAGCAAGGCTGGAGGTCGAAAGCATGATGAAGCTGTACTAGAGACTTTAGCTGGGAGCTAGAATGTGACAAGGCTGGACTGGAGACTCAATGCAAGGCTGATGGCTTAAAGCATGATGAGGCTGGACTGGAGACTCTGGACACAGCTGGAAACTCTTAGGAAGGCTGGAAGCATGCCTGGAACATGCACAAGGAAGATGAAGAGGTCTGAAGCTGGACGCGAGACTGAGGCTGCTGGGTTTGGCAAGGAGAAGATCCTTGGTGGCAGTGGATGCAGGATCCAAGTCCTCTCTGATAGGAAACACTGGCACTGATTCCCCTCCGGTTACAAACAAGGTTTCTGACGTGGGTAAGGACTCTTCCACTGGGACTGCAGGTTCAAAGGATAGGTTGTCTCCTGCAGCTTGCTCTTTGCGCGTCTGCCTTTTATGCCAATCCCTTGCGCACCTATTCCCTTCTTCAGCCAATCAGGCTGCCTTCTCCTTCATGCACTTTTCTGCCCGTCCTTCATGCACACTGATTGGAGGATTCAAATCCTCCTCCAAAGACTGGCCAATCAGTGTCTGTGACTCTTCTCATGCTGCTGAGTCACTTCTGGGTTTCGCTTTCCTGGTTTCAGCCTGGTAAGTTTCTGTTTCCCCCTCTGACTCAGAAAGAGTTTCGTTTTCTGAGTCAGAGGCTGGCTGGAATCTCACACAGAACATCCTTTGTATCTCAGAAAAGGGAGGGGGGGGCTTTAAAGGTAACAGCCAGGACTTTGAGAATTGGGCCTAGAAGCTTATTGTTAACCAAAGCAGTGACCACAATGGGTTTTAGTATATACTGGTGGGACTGATCTGCCAGAATTCCAGCCACTGCTTTATGTACCAGCTTTTGGGTGACCTCCAAAGGCAGCCCCATATAGAGTGCTTTGTAGCTGTCCAACTGAATGGTGATTAAGATGTAGTTACCATTGCCAGGGACTCCATATCTAAGTAGGGATATAACAGGCAAAGGCCCTCCTACTTCTACTTGTCACAGACCAACTCTGACAAGTCAACCAAGGAAGAAAATCAGTGCCTGCCAAAGAGTCAAGAAAAATCCCAGGGCTTTTTTCTAAGTGGTCTTCCAGCACTTCATAGGTTCATGGTGTCCATGATCCACAGTCTGATAAGGAGATGATCTAACTACAGCAAAAGATGGATGTTGATATCCTCTGTCTTCAGATCATGTTTCATTTTTACACTGAAATAAAGGCCAGATCAAGTATATGCCCTACTATGTGGTTTAGGACTGTGAATTCTTGCAACAAGTCCATGGTTACCATGGAGCCCATGAATTCATGAGGTCCAGTAGACCACTCTCCCAATAGATTGAGGTCCCCCAGGGCAAGCAGCCTCACAAACTCCAGCACCAGTCCCAATATAAGATCAGTGCACTAGCAGCAGCCCAAGCTTATCAGAGCAGCCCTATTTCAGGACAGTGCTCTGAGAGCCTCATGCACAATCATGGTTACCCTTCCCTAACCTTGATGTTACCCTTCCCTAGTCTTGATGGTGCTGGGCCTGATACACAACTGAGCAAATTTCAGACAGAGCTACATTCCCATCTTCACCCAGCTGAGTTTCAATAAAGCATCTTCTTAACTGTTAACCCATAGCAGGCAAAATTAAAATAGTTCCTGTTCAGAACAAGGAACATGTATAACTATAAACAGTAAGTTGTGTATTTGGTGGTGATTGTCTTCTGAACAAGTGGCAGAAAAAGATTGCCCTGGAAATGCTTTAATACTGTTAGATCTTGTTTGTCTCATGGCCTCCACATTTAGAGATAGATTTAAGGGCCCTTTATTTTAAGCAGCCTTCAGTTCTGTGCCCTGATCTTCTCTGCTTCTTGGAGGTTTCTTCATAGTTCTTTAATTTATAAACCATACGTTCAAATCATCAACTTATCATATGAACAATCTGTGAGAGATTCCTTCCAGAAGAAAATATGAGACTTGATAGCTATGTTTTTCATATTTTTTTTAAAAAGGGGAAAGACTGAGTAAACACAAAGACAAACAGATAATTGAAGTTGACAGAACACCTTGGATTGATTAAACATTGTGATTTGAGTCTGAATCTTTACTTAAAAGTAATTGACTTCTTTTTGCTTTTTCATTAATCCTTGGCAATTTTTGTCTTGATATTTAAAAGATGAGAGGAATAAAAACTAGGATGGTGCAGTGGACTAGGAGTGAGGAACCCAGGCTAGTCCTTTCTTAGGCACAGTAGCCATATTGGTGACCTTGGCAAGTCACTCCTCCCCAGCCCATATCAGTGTCAGGCTCTGTGACAAGCTGGCTGAAAAATAAAACTCCTGGCAACATGATAGACTTGCTACATAACATGAAGTGAGTGCCATCCAAAACAAGTGGACCTTGCCCAAGTGGATCAAAGATTAGAACCACCAAAAGTATCTCAAAGACAAGAGGAAGAGCATCTGCAGAAATATCCAGCTGACTCAGTGAACAGCAACAAACATACTTAGTCGAGCATAGAATTAAATTAACTCTCCCAGTCAGTTGTATTGTGGGTTAAGCTGTTCCCACATCACAGCTAATTGGGGGATTTAATTTAATTCTCTGTTCCCTACAGGGGACAGAGCAAGAAAGAAAAATGGCTGAAAGAACATCCCTGCCTCTCCACTGCAGAAGTCACTGCTAGGGTGTTCCAGCCAAGCCACATCAACTACTAACTGGTGACTATGGATAAAGAATTAATGATAATAATAATAATTTAATAATTTATTAAATTTGTATGCTGGCTGACTCTCTTTCTCTTTTTTAATATTTTATTTAGAGTTTTAAAAATGAGTAAAAATTAATACAAACTAAAGGAAGAAGGAAAAAATAAAAAGAGAAAGCTAACGTTCAAAAAAAGAAAAAAGAAAAATAGAAAAGGCAGAAAAAAGATACAAAGAAGGGGCTTCTGATCTTCTTTACAGCAGTTATAAGAGAGTCAGTTTGGTCTAGTGGTTAAGGTGCTGGGCTAGAAACCAGGAGTCTGTGAGTTCTAGTCCAGCCTTAGGCGTGAAAGCCAGCTGGGTGACCTTGGGCCAGTCCCTCTCTCTCAGTCCAACTCGGTACAACGTAGACTAGCCTCCTCGTGGTGCACCCTGGGCAATGTGACTTGTCACGGCTAAATAGTCTACACATCTGGCTGCTGGACCTCACACGAATTTCCCAGCAAGAAAAGCAGCATGAACACCGAACTGCTATGCCATACGATTAAAAAAACAAAAAAAGCAATCATCCTTTTTGTCTTCTGCAGGAGAGTGGTGACTTCACACCTCTTGAATGGGCTGCCATCTATTCATTCTCTTTAGCTTTTCCTGGAATAGATTTTACCTACAACTGTTTCTGATTATAGTAGAATGTCACAGTGGGGGAAAGGCTGTTCACTGGCTTTAAAAAAAATTATGTTATGATATCACATTACCATAAACGTGCGGTTATATAACTGTCTTAATGGTGTAATATGACATGAATATTAAAAAAAGAGCAAATTTGAAAATTGGCTTGGAAAATAATATCCTAAGCAAAAAAAAAAAGGCTCAGAAATACTCTTTTTTGTTCCTATGTTTATATTTAGATGTTGACAGTCAACAGGTATCAGCAATGCATTGCTGCAGATTAGGTCTGGATATATTCTTTTTGAATTTCAGAGTTATTTGGGCCATCTCCCTTGTGAAAAGTGTCCACAATTTTTGATATATTGCTATGTACCAAATACTAGGCATAACTAAGAAGCACATACGTATCCTTGTCATATTAACCAGTCCTGTAAATTTCATCTCAAATAGTGGCAATAATAGAAGTAAAGACTGTAAAGGTTAATATTCCAACTCCTTAATTATATTTCCAACCAACAAAATGGTTGGTGGCTTAGGAGGGTCAGTTTATGCCTCCAGAATTGTAACCGATCCGAAACTTCAGAAGGAGGTATAGAAGGAGTTTCAGGACCAACTACCCAAAGATTAATAAGAATAACTTGCCAAAAAGAACTTGCTTTTATTGTAGTATGAGTTTTACTGTATGTAAATATGAGTATTACTTCATTAGCAATGACATAAAATGACATATTTTCCCCTTGAAATCATGCTATTAAGCTTAACTATTTCTTTTTTTAAAAAAATAGAGACTCTTTACTACATAAGTCTTGCTCCCGTACCTGCAAAAAGAGGTTTTCTGTAATCACCCAAACAGTTCTCCCCATCGTTCACTTTAAGGCTGGAATCAAACTTATGTTTATTTTCATCAGCACGGCTGTCCTCTCCCTGGCGTAGCGCTCTTTCAGTTAAGTCTAAACACATGCCAACATTCAGATATGAGAAGTAAGAATGCTTCATTCACTAAGGTTGTCGTTACTCTTTTTAATGCAAAATGGTACCGGGACTGATGGTATTGTGGCTAACATAGAGTCATAGGTTGCCATATCCTCCCCCACTCCACACACAAATTTTGATTCACACCCCAACTAAGTACCTTGTACTTAGCTGAAATGTTCATGCATTCGGAAGGAACACTGTTAATGACCAACAAGGATTTGTATAATAGACATAATGTCTTGTAGACATACAATTGATAGCAGATAGAAGGATAAATGAGAGAAATTTTGGTGTGTAGTACACAGTAACCAGGTCATACCATTGTTGCTATGAATGGTTTTATCAATCACTGAAGTTCAAGAAACAAACTTTCTTCTGTGCATTGTTAATGGCCCTTTCACTCTTTTCATCATGACTCCTTTTGGGTCAGTTAGAATCCTTCTGGGGATCAGTGGGTAGAAAGTGCAAAGCATGTAGTCCATGAAAGATGTATTATGTATTTTGGCTTCTCCCACAAAGCCTTATGATTTTCTGGTGGCCTCTCATCTAAGTACTTATAGGTCTTAGCTTCTTGATATTTTTAAGGTTCAGCCAGGTGCGATAGCCATACAAATTTGTTAATGATAACTTATTCCATGTATTTTAGGGGCAGCCCTAAACTTAAATTAATCCATGCACAATTCTGGGATTATCATTTCTATCTAATGTTGCTAAAATTAGCATCTTCTCAACAGATTTCTTCTGAGTTTTCCTTTGTATGAAATATTGTGTGACTTCTTTCTTAATGAAACTGGGTTGTGACAGATCCGTTGTCATGTTCACTGTTTCAATGTGCACTGTACATCGTACCGTTTCACATGCCATGGTGCTGACGTGCGTTTCTGTTTGGTAGGGAGCTGCTGTGAAACCTTGTCCCAAGCTCTGTATCTGAATTCATTACAATGGAATGTGTTTGGGTTATGTTCTCTGCTCAAGGACTTCTCCCGCAGACCATCAGAAGCTGTTGGGAGCACCTGGGATTGTGAGCTTGGGAAGATTCTATGGGGGGAGGGATCTCATTTGTACCAAGGGTTTTTAGTTTGCATTTGGCGTGCTTTTTCCATTCTCAGCTTTCTTTGTGATCCTGCATACTATTCTTTAATAAATCAGATATCTTTGTGATCCTGCTCATGAGTCTGATGGTGTTTTAGAATAGGCAATCTTTACATCCGTCATGGTGTCTGCCCTCTGGAACAACATTTCCCCCAAGATTTGTATGGTCCCAACCCTGTCCCTATTTAAATGAGTCCTTAAAACCTGGTTCTATTTCCAGGCTATGGGTTAAAGTGGGTGATGGACCCCTTGTGTGATGTTCTGGTTTTTTAAATGATTGTAAATTTCATCAAACAACCTGGACAAAACAAAAGAGAATCTTTATTGTGGTCAATGACCAGTCCATAAAACACTTGTATACTTAAAATTAACATTGATTTGATAGGTGAACAATCTGAGATTTTTTTTAAAAATGGAAGTAGAGGACTGATATTATTTTAAAAGTCTTAAACCAGAAGGGATGAATCAGAGAAATTTTATTTCCATGTAAACGTGGTCCAAGTATATTTTAAAGAGGAAACCAATGATCAGGGATTAACTAATTTCTTATGATAGTTTTCACTTGAATTTGGAGTTCTCCCACTTACCTAAGTTTATTTTAAGCTTGCTAGTTACTAAAATTGTGGGCAGAGAAGAGGATTACCAGAGAAACAGAACAGAGAGGGTGGGCAGCCAAGAGATGAACACATGATTAGAAAGCTAAAAAGGAGGGGAGAGGGGAAAAACCACGACATATGTATTTGATATAAATATTATAGTTATACAGAGACATTTAGATCAATATATGTCACATTTCATTTACTTGCTTGACAAAATGAATACAATGTAGTCAGTAGATGTTGAACAAAATTTGCAATTTACTGTCAGTGATTTACTGTGATGGGATGGCAAGGGTGACTTTTTAAGAGATTCTTTATATTTGTTCCAATAGAATGGATGTAATTTTCTTTGAAAATAAACAGCCAAGGGAACTTTGCATTTTTTATTGTTTGCCTGCATAGAGAGGAAAGGTCCCACCACAAGTATTATATGAAAGTTGCTATTTTATGTATTTTTTTTTAAAATTGGACTGTAATTTGCATGGTATAACTGGTTTTTACTGTGTTTCCCTCAGGGTACCTCTAACCTTGTTGCATGAATTGTTGGGAATGGAACTAATTTGGTAACTGTTGTTGGCAAAGTTATTTGTATTGGAAAAAAATCTGCATCCTATTTTGAGCACATATTCTGAACCAATAATTCCTGACCAGCACCCTGGGTTACATTAGTGTAGACTGAAGGATCAAGGAGCTATATGCCGTGAGAAATAAACAGGCAGGAACTAAGTAAATTTACATACTCTAAATGTGGATATTGAGGAATAACAGTGAAGTGTGCTTCTTTGGAAAATGCTCGTAGTCTTAAATGTTAAACAGAACAGTAGCCAGTTTGTAGAAAGAGGTGGAGCATTTTCAGTGAACACAAACAAGTGCCATTATTATTTTTCTGTTTTGTTTTGTTTTTTACTTTTAAGGTTTATGTTCTACCTTTTTTCCAGGAACTGCAGGCAGCTGACGGTTAGCACCCCGTGAGGTTGCTTGGGCTAAGAAAGAGTAACTAGTCCAAAGTCAACCATTAAGCTTCTACAGCTGAAGGGTAGCTTAATAACCACACTACGTTGGTATCAATTTCTCAGCCTTTTGCCTAAGAGGAAGTATTGTGAATTGTTTGGCTTATTTTGGAGGCTGGGAACTATAAATAGCTAGCAACATTTTATATGGTTTTATATGGTTTTTACTTGTTGTATTGGTTTGCTGTTTTTATGCTGTTCTTTAATGGTTTTTGAGCCACCCAGAGTCTTGTAGGGAGATGGTGGGCACATAAAATTGATAAATAAATCATCATTGATTTGGTTGTTCCTGTGATAGCACTCCCATAGCAAAATAAATGATCCCCAAATAATGCAACAGATACCCTGTTGATATTAAACTGGAAACCAAGAACATTCCAGCATTGCCTAAACCCCAATTAAAACATTCCAAATTTCCCACAGCACTACAGGACAGAACTGGTTAAAGGTCCCATGCCTGAATCTGATCCTGCTTATTTCCATGGCTGACTTAGTTTGCTTGTATGTTTTCTTCTGGAAGGAAGTAGAATTAGTAGCTTTCCCGCTTTCCCTATCAGGGTCAGTTCTCTAGGTGATCTGGCATTTGGAATCAAGTTATACTGCAGAAGGAATAAACTTTAATAATCAAATAAAAACAACATAACAATATAAGTTGAAACAATAGGAAGGAATAATAAAAGAAATCAAGCAATAAAATGGAGACAATAGCAACATCAGAATAAAGAGAGATGAAATTTTAAATTAAGGGGGTAAGGAAACCAGATATAGATATATATCTTGTTGTTGTTTATTCGTTTAGTCGCTTCCGACTCTTCGTGACTTCATGGACCAGCCCACGCCAGAGCTTCCTGTCGGTCGTCAACATCCCCAGCTCCCCCAGGGACGAGTCCGTCACCTCTAGAATATCATCCATCCATCTTGCCCTTGGTCGGCCCCTCTTCCTTTTGCCTTCCACTCTCCCTAGCATCAGCATCTTCTCCAGGGTGTCCTGTCTTCTCATTATGTGGCCAAAGTATTTCAGTTTTGCCTTTAATATCATTCCCTCAAGTGAGCAGTCTGGCTTGATTTCCTGGAGGATGGACTGGTTTGATCTTCTTGCAGTCCAAGGCACTCTCAGAATTTTCCTCCAACACCACAGTTCAAAAGCATCGATCTTCCTTCGCTCAGCCTTCCTTATGGTCCAGCTCTCGCAGCCATATGTTACTACAGGGAACACCATTGCTTTAACTATGCGGGCCTTTGTTGTCAGTGTGATGTCTCTGCTCTTAACTATTTTATCGAGATTTGTCATTGCTCTTCTCCCAAGGATTAAGCGTCTTCTGATTTCCTGACTGCAGTCAGCATCTGCAGTAATCTTTGCACCTAGGAATACAAAGTCTTTCACTGCTTCTACATTTTCTCCCTCTATTTGCCAGTTATCAATCAAGCTGGTTGCCATAATCTTGGTTTTTTTGAGGTTTAGCTGCAAGCCAGCTTTTGCACTTTCTTCTTTCACCTTCATCATAAGGCTCCTCAGTTCCTCTTCACTTTCAGCCATCAAAGTGGTATCATCTGCATATCTGAGATTGTTAATGTTTCTTCCAGAGATTTTAACTCCAGCCTTGGATTCCTCAAGACCAGCTTGTCGCATGATGTGTTCTGCATACAAGTTGAATAGGTAGGGTGAGAGTATACAGCCCTGCCGTACTCCTTTCCCAATTTTAAACCAGTCCGTTGTTCCGTGGTCTGTTCTTACTGTTGCTACTTGGTCGTTATACAGATTCTTCAGGAGGCATACAAGATGACTTGGTATCCCCATACCACTAAGAACTTGCCACAATTTGTTATGGTCCACACAGTCAAAGGCTTTAGAATAGTCAATAAAACAGAAATAGATGTTTTTCTGAAACTCCCTGGCTTTTTCCATTATCCAGCGGATATTGGCAATTTGGTCTCTAGTTCCTCTGCCTTTTCTAAACCCAGCCTGTACATCTGGCAATTCTCGCTCCATGAACTGCTGAAGTCTACCTTGCAGGATCTTGAGCATTACCTTACTGGCATGTGAAATGAGTGCCACTGTTCGATAGTTTGAACATTCTTTAGTGTTTCCCTTTTTTGGTATGGGGATATAAGTTGATTTTTTCCAATCTGATGGCCATTCTTGTGTTTTCCAAATTTGCTGGCATATAGCATGCATTACCTTGACAGCATCATCTTGCAAGATTTTGAACAGTTCAGCTGGGATGCCGTCTTCTCCTGCTGCCTTGTTATTAGCAATGCTTCTTAAGGCCCACTCAACCTCACTCTTCAGGATGTCTGGCTCTAGCTCACTGACCACACTGTCAAAGCTATCCCCGATATTGTTATCCTTCCTATACAGGTCTTGTGTATATTCTTGCCACCTTTTCTTGATCTCTTCTTCTTCTGTTAGGTCCTTGCCATCTTTGTTTTTGATCATACCCATTTTTGCCTGGAATTTACCTCCAATGTTTCTAATTTTCTGGAAGAGGTCTCTTGTCCTTCCTATTCTATTGTCTTCTTCCACTTCCGCGCATTGCTTGTTTAAAAATAATTCCTTATCTCTTCTGGCTAACCTCTGGAATTTTGCATTTAATTGGGCATATCTCCCCCTATCGCTGTTGCCTTTTGCTTTCCTTCTTTCTTGGGCTACTTCTAGTGTCTCAGCAGACAGCCATTTTGCCTTCTTGGTTTTCTCTTTCTTTGGGATGTATTTTGTTGCCGCCTCCTGAACAATGCTGCCAACTTCTGTCCAGAGTTCTTCCGGGACCCTATCTACTAAGTCCAGTCCCTTAAATCTATTCTTCACCTCCACTGCATATTCCTGAGGAATATTCGTGAGCTCATATCTAGCTGATCTGTGGGTCTTCCCTAATCTCTTTAGTCTGATCCTAAATTGTGCAAGAAGAAGTTCATGGTCTGAACTACAGTCAGCTCCAGGCCTAGTTTTTACCGACTGTACAGATGTCCGCCACCTTTGGCTGCAAAGGATGTAATCAATCTGATTTCGGTGTTGTCCATCTGGTGAAGTCCATGTATAAAGCCGTCTCTTAGGTTGTTGGAAGAGAGTGTTTGTTATGCAGAGTGAATTGTCTTGGCAAAATTCTATCAGCCTATGTCCTGCTTCGTTTTGTTCTCCCAGGCCATACTTACCTGTAATTCGAGGTGTCATTTGACTGCCCACCTTAGCATTCCAGTCTCCTGTGATGAAAATAACATCTCTTTTAGGCGTGTTGTCCAGTAGGTGCTGCAGATCCTCATAGAACTGCTCTACTTCAGCTTCTTCAGCATTTGTGGTTGGGGCGTATATTTGGATCACTGTGATGTTAGATGGCTTGCCCTGAATTCGAATTGAGATCATTCTGTCGTTTTTTGGGTTGTATCCAAGCACTGCTTTAGCCACTTTACTATTAATTATGAAGGCTACTCCATTTCTTCTGTGGTCCTCTTGTCCACAGTAGTAGATCTGGTGGTCATTTGATGTGAAGTGGCCCATTCCAGTCCATTTCAGTTCACTGACGCCCAGAATGTCTATCTTTAATCTTGACATCTCACCAATAACTACATCCAATTTGCCCTGGCTCATAGATCTTACATTCCAGGTTCCAATGGTGTGTTGATCCTTAGAACATCGGATTCGCCGTTCACCACCAGCACCGTCGGCCGCTAACCGTCCTTTCGGCTTTGAGCTAGCTGCGTCATCACGACTGGGGCTAGTTGAGCTCATCCTCTGTTCCTCCCCAGTAGCATTTTGACCATCTTCCGACCTGGGGGTCTCATCTTCCGATGGTATACCGACATATCTCTGGTTGTACTGATCCATTTAGTTTTCACGGCAAGAATACTGGGGTGGGTTGCCATTACCTTCCCCAGGGATTGCATTTAGTCTGACCTCTCTGTCATGACCTTCCCGTCTTGGGTGGCCCTTCACGGTTTAGCTCATGGCATCATTGAGGTGCTCAAGCTCCAGCACCACGACAAGGTAACGATCCTTTGCGGAGAGATATATATCTATATTATATTAAACATTATATTTCCGTTTTATTGTATTATCGTATTTGGAATGGTTTTGAATTTTAATCCTGTTTTATTGTAAGCTGCCCAGAGTCCCCCCGTGAAGGGGAGATGGGCAGTGAATAAATTTATAAAATAAAATAGATAAATAAATAGAAATATCGATAGAGAGATTTGGCACCTGATTCCAAAAGAACAGCATATTTAGCATTGGATAATCCCCTTTATGAACAACATTTGAAAAATACTTTAATATTTTGGCATTACCTGCCTGACATCATACAGTGACATATAACAGGAACCTCCATAATAATTGTCACATTAGGGCTGTGCTGGTTAGAAGTCCTGAGGGCTATAGTTCACATATCTGAAATCATCAGGTGGCACTTGATTATCCAATATTTTTTTTAATGAAGGGTAAATTTTAATGTGTTCATTTATACATAAATGTGTATGTCACCTATGCCAAAAATTCTAGGCAGCTTATACCTCCGAACAATAAAGAACCTAAAAACATCTCAAGAAACAAAAATACAATCTTTCATGTAACCAGACTACATCCATATCACCACCCAGTAGTTATCTCCAGTGAAGTAGCACCTTCTGCCCTTGAGGCTTGGTGTCTTCTCTACTTTCTGAAATGTTGGCTGAGAAAAGCCTGTCCTAACTTTGATGGGGCAGATTGCTCCAGAGTAAAGGGATTGTAATCTTTTTTCAATTACAACTCCCACAGTCACTTGTTTTTTTTTAAATACTGGCTGGAGTTGATGAAGCTTATTATATCTGGAGGACATCAGATTGCCCAATGTGGACAAAGGCCATGTTTCTGAAGAGCATTTAGAAATTTCAGTTTGATGCCAAATGCAGCTATTGCAGGAACCAATTTGATGGAAATTGTTTGCCAAGTGCATTGAAAAGTTATAATGAATTCTTAACTGTTTTTCAACGATAGCTTAAAAAGCTGGGTGTTGCATGAGCTCTGAATTACTTCAAGCTAAGGAAAGCCCTAAGTGATTGGAGATCTTGATATTTGAAAGGGTCTCCTTCCCACCAAACTCCAAGATTCTGCCCAGAATGCCTCTTATCTCCTGAAATAAATTGGATTTCATCAAGGAGCAGAACATTTGGGAACATGGCATGTCTGTCATTGGAGTACATTGACCCACCTGTTTGCAAAACCCCTTTTAGGTTACTTTTAGAAACAAGGGGAAAAAATTACTGCACCTCAGTTTTAAATGCAAATGTAATGCTTTTAATTTTATTTTTTTAAATTCTGTTAACTGTTATTTTATTATTATTTTTCATTATTGCAAACCAAAACCCAAATAATAATAATATAAACTTTAACAAGTTAACCAAGGTAAGAAATCAGGAACACATTTTAAAAAGAGAGTAATTATTGTGGACAGATGGATGAATGAATGGATGGATGGATGGATACAGTAGGAGAGAGGGATATGATAGATAGATAGATAGATAGATAGATAGATAGATAGATAGATAGATAGATAATCTTAAAGAGAAATAGTTTCTTTTTAAATATCCATATTCACTATTTTATTCAAAATGATATTAGTGCAGATAAGGAAAAAAACCTTCATAAATATAATTTATAAATGGTGATGAAAGATGACTGAACTGTGATCAAAGATGACTGAAATGTATTGCAAAGCTTTTGAAAGCTCTTTGTTGCTTAATTTTTGAGCCAAAGCAGTTTCCCATACTTTTAGATATATTTTTAAATTCCCATATTTTTTAATTGTCAACTTAAAATTTTATTCGGGGTTTAAAATGTGACTTAGGGTTAAAAGTTGGGGTATAAATCATTTCATGAAGAAAAACTTATATGCACTTTTGTGAGGGAGTGGCTTCTTTGAGCTGGCCCTCAGATCATCAGCAACTTGATTTCTCCTTCATCTACAGATGACTGATTGAACACTGCACTTTGAACTGGAAAAAAATGTGGTGTTTAAAAGGTTATAGGAGAGCTGACAAGTAGGATTGATCAATGCCATGGCTGACATGAAGCGAGAAGGACATTCTGAGTGTTCAAAGGAAACCAGTTTTGGACTGAACCATGTCGCATAGGCAGATGGCAATGCATAGTGAAAGAAATAGAGCAAGCCAAGGAGGGGGGGACTACACAGACCATCTGTGATGAACAATGAAACATATTGCTTATGAGAAGACAAGGTAGGAAGTATATATTGGAGTGGGGAAGACAGCTGGGGATATGGACCCAAGCTGGCAAACAAGTTTCTGCTTAATAGCAAGATTGACCTGCTGGGCCCAACCTTGAGTTGTTCCAAGTGGCAGGTGGAGACCAAGATACATTTGTTATCCAAAATGCAGTACTGATCTCTGCACCATTTTCCTTTTGGCGGTAGAGCAGAACATTGCAAAAAAAAAAATGACGATGACAGCATCTTATGGACAGATTATGGTAGTTTTGGAAGTCAACCTCTGGTTTTTGTTTGGTTCTTTTCCTCAGCTTGAGAAAAACAACCAGGGAGTGCTACTGGCTCAGTGGGAAGGTGGTAGGCAGAAGCACAAAAGCTGATGCTTGCATAGAGGTTCCCACAGAGCTGGCCTCACTGAAAAAAGAGAAGTAGCTTCAGAGTAGGATAGGTATATACCACCTTCTTCTCCCATTTGGCATCCATAGCTCTGCAAAGAAGAGATGGATTTAATTTCATCCTCTACTAGCCTGCTAATCTACTAGCCTGCCCTCTTAAATTCCATTTGTTCCTCCTACTTTGTGATCCATTTCTGCCCTTTCTTTTCAATGAAGCTTCTGCCACATCTCCTCCCTCCCTCCCTTCTTTTGGAGTCTTAAAACCTACTGCTTCCCATGCATCTCCCTCCCTTTTTTTTGGGAGTCTTAAAATCTACAGCTTCCCCTTTCTTCATGCATACACTCAATTCCTTTGTGCACTTTACCACAACCTCAGCATCGGTTGAAATCAGTTGATAACACATCTTCTGAAAGTTAGTAATAAAAACCCTGGATTTATGCATATATAGAGAATCATTACAATGATTTCTAAAGAGATCTACATACTTGATAAGGTCTTTCTGGTCCATTGAAGGGAGCAATGTTATATAAGACGTGCTGTCTTTATATAATGGTGCAGTTTCATAGTCATTAATGATGCCGCTGCAAATAAAACCATGTTGGATTGTGAGTTTAATAATATCTTTGTGCTTGTTATTGATTTATTCATTGTTCTGCATCATTATCTTTCTACCAACAAGGCCCCTACAATTATTTTTCACATCCTTAGTCAAGCACCAAATTATGAAACAAGGGCAGACGCTCATAATGGTCCCAGAGGTAAATTACAGGATGGTGATTGCTTGCTACCTATCTCTCATTGCTTCCAGCCAATGATTTCCCCCACAATCATTTATTGGAATGTGTTCAGAACAATTACAGAGTATGAGTGACCTGGATGGTCTAAATGTTACCTTAGAAAGTGCTTTGCTTATTATATGCCACCTGCTGTCATCTCAGCTGCCAGCTCAAGAAGGCAATATTGCACAATGAAAGAGTAAGCTTTTAAAACTTCCATCAGATCAGAATACTGAACAACTTGGTGTCATTGTCTCAAAAAGAACTTCACACATGTTCCCTTCTGCTCCGGTAACTATAGATAAATATGGGTGGCCATTTATGAAGTGTCTGCTTTCTTCATGATGGATGAAACAACTTCATAAGCTTTTCCCTTTAGCTGCCTTTCCAAGTCATGGTGACTCCTCCAGTTTCATAACTGATGAGAAACCTGGGGAAGCAGGGGAGGGAGAAAATTCTTCACACCAGTTAGAACAATGTAGTAGATGTCTTAGTTGTATGTGACTGTGGTAGGATACCAGTAAGCGTCCATCTACATTCAGCTCACTTTTCAATAAAGGAAATAGGAAATTAACAGAAGCCCAGCTCTGCATGTAAAAGGGATGCGGTGGCGCTGCGGGTTAAACCGCTGAGCTGCTGATCAGAAGGTCAGCAGTTCGAATCCGCATGACGGGGTGAGCTCCCGTTGCTAGTCCCAGCTCCTGCTCACCTAGCAGTTCGAAAACATGCAAATGCGAGTAGATCAATAGGTACCGCTTCGGCGGGAAGGTAACGGCGTTCCGAGTCGTCATGCTGGCCACATGACCCGGAAGTGTCTATGACAACGCCGGCTCTAAGGCTTAGAAACGGAGATGAGCACTGCCCCCTAGAGTCGGACACGACTGGACTTTACGTCAAGGGAAACCTTTACCTTTAACACTGCATGTGCAACCACCTTTTTTATATTGACGATTAAATATTTAGAATTGTAGGATCATATAAATAAAAAGGATCATCTAATAACTAACAACAACAACAACAATCCAAGGCTGCTTCAGTTTAGTCCTTTTCTGGGAAGTGTCTCCACCTAGCTAAAAATAAATAAACAAACACACAAAGGGATAATCTGGACAGGGGAAGCAGATCTGGGAGTTGCCTTGCAATAGATGATCAGCTATAGTCATCTTAGTAACCACTTCGTAAACAGGAATTCTCTGTTATCACAGCTATTTGGGTAAGTGGCCATGATATTCTCTTAAAGATCCAGATTGATACAATAGATTAAAATGGTCACTTGCCCCCATTGAGTCTAATCTATGTTTGCTACATCTCAGTAGATAGCCAAACAGTTCTTTCTTAAAAGGCATCTAACAAAGGAGAATCTTCACTTTAATTTCAACACCTGCATTATTAGGAACTGCTTTCTTACCTTATTCACTTTATTTTTTCCTCCTTGCAATTTGAGTCTGTGGATTTTAGATCTTTCCTTCTGGAATAACAGGTAATAAAGTTGCTGTATCATCTATATGACAATTCCTCAAATATCTGAAGATGATCATTCATTCTTAGACAACTTTTCTTCAAGCTAAATGTATCCAAACTTATCAATCTCTCCTTGGACGTTTAAGGTTGCAGGCCACCCTTCTTGACCTTCTCAGACACATTTAATTTAATTTAAACTGAAGTGCAGTTTAAACTGCAAATCCCAAATTGAACACTTTTGAATGAATATCAATACTCCTTGCTAGCTTCAAACTCCACTTTTGCCTGTTGTAAACTAGTTGTCATTCAGTTTCAGTTTTGGCTACTGCTATGAAGAGGCAATGAAGTGGAAATGGAGTAATCGGAATGGGGGACAAATTTAAAATTTAGGGGAGAAGGGCAGTCTTGTCTTGCCTCGCCAGTGACGATTTGGCCTTTTTGGTAATCTGTACTTTTTTTAAAAGAAAAGACCCCATGTAATCACTCCTTCAATAATCTTACTTCTTGTCATGTCAGCCTTGCATCTTTACATGATTAGGTTAACGTTTTAAGAAGAAAGAAGATAGAAGTGTAAAGCAGAGGATGAAAACAAAAAAACACTGATTATCAGCCAAGACAAGGTGACGTTCTTCTTCCCCAAACTTTATAGAACTTGTTTACTCCCTTTGGGGAAGGGGGGAAAAAAAAACAAGGAAAAAAATTCCTGACTCTTTCACAAAGAGTAATGAGTCCCACCGACTTCAGGTTCCAGTTCAGCCAAGCATTAATTAGCGCATCTCATTTTTCAAACCTTAATGTGGAACTTTTCTTATGCATGGACCATTTTCTCCATTATCAGTATAATCTATGTCTGAGGTCTAAGATGTCCAATATACCTAATTTGTTTCCCTCTGTAAATGTAATGAGCCTTCCCCTCCATTCTTTTATTTAAGGCATTTATAAGGATGCTAACCAGTTGGACCTCCTGATAGTACTGTATTGATACCTCAAGTAACTGCAGATCTATCTAAAAAAACAAGTATTAGATCCATATCTTCTCAAGTTCTTAACATAAAAGCAAAATTATCAGAGTCTGGCAGAAATCTTTGTCTCTATGATTATCTATGATATCACACTATAGACAAAGATTATGATATCACACTATAGACAAAGATTGTCTATGATATCACACTATACTCATTCGGATCACAGATTTTTTTTGCTCCAAATACTTACAAGCTGACTTTTAATTATCTTGAACCTGTCCAGTTTTCTACTTCAAGTTGACTTGGTGTTGTCCTCTTTTCCATTTTTTGAAGATTTCTGTTGGGGGAAACACACACACACGCGCGCACACACACACACACACGGACAGTTTTGGATAGGTGCCATGCCATCCACAGGGAGAAGGTAGGGGTGAAGTCACATACATCAGGATGTCGTCATTCAAATAACACAAATTATATAAGTTATGCATTGAGGTCATGATGCAAGTGATGTCATTATAGCTTTTACCAGACACCCATCCCTGAAGCATTTAGACCTTCAGTCCAATCCGGTTACCAGTTTCCTTCCAATGTGGTTTTGTATGTTCTTAGGCACAGACTTATAGGCTGTCAAAGCAGAGATGGAGTAAGGAAAACTCCAAGCCCTAGATGATCATTCCAAACTAGCTTTAAAAAATTGAGTTTGCAAAAATAGCAAATAATTGCAATTCTCAATATTCTATCAAGACTGTAAGCTATTCCACTACCTAGAAATAAATATTATTAATGTCAGTGGAGTTGCTAGCCTTCTTGGAAAGAAGTTCAACTGAAATCAAAGATGCTTCTGAATAAAAGTCATTAGCAGTAAATTTTAAAGTGTTGGAGTCTACTGTATGTCACAGAACATTAAAAATGCTGTCATATTTATTGATTTAAATTTGATTTTTTTGTTTTTGTTGTTCATTTGCAATGGTATGTTATCTAATCATACTTGTAAGGGGATGACTTCCTGTGAATTTTGTCTGAGGCATGTGCTATAAATCAGGTCCTGAATGCTTCAAGTGCATTTTGGAACTTTTCTATAATATTTTTTTTTTCTCGTAATGATTTGGAGGTCCAGAAATCCAAATTCTATCATTGTCCAAATGAGTGTGTGTGTGTGTGTGTGTGAGAGAGAGAGAGAGAGAACAAATTGTTGAAATTTGAAGAAATAGCAAGGGATAAGATGTTCCTGTGTTCTGACAAATTAGGTGCAGGAGTTTTTATACAAGTTGTATACAAACACGTGGTTGATAACTATTTCCATTCTTGGCAAAGTTGAATAAAAGGTGAAGGCAAAGTTTTCCCTGTGGGGATCAAGACTGCCAGATTTCAAATGAATAAGCTCAGGAATATTCATACAAAAGCTTCCTTTACAGTTACTAACAATGCTAGTAACAGACATTTCCCTTAGTAAAAGAAGCAAAGATCAGCCCCTTGGTTTGCACATTCACAGAGGGTACCTTAAATTGCATAAGACATATTTCAAGTAACATAGTATTATTTGTGTGCATTTGCAGGAGAAAAATAACCAAATAAGAAAGGATGTTGAATGAGACCCATGAGCAATGTCAATAAATTGAGGAGACCTTCAATTCTTTAACTGAAAAGAAAAAAAACTTAATTATTTTAGGAAGGTATTTTTTTAAGGGTTGTTTTCTCTTATAAACCTATCTCTCTAGAGCCTGGCTTTGCCTGCCCATTTTCAGTTATAATAGAATAAACTCTGGCAAGTTTGATAAAAACTTCTAGTATGGCGCAAGCTTTTCAGCATACAGGGCCAAAACAGTCTCCCTTTTAGGTCAGACTTAGCTGAATGGAGTTAGGAAATCCCAAATCATTGATATCAAATGTAAGATGGATATATGGCAGGGGATATAACATTCTGATCAATCCGGACACATCCCACTTTGTAAGAACATTGTGAGTTGATTTGGACATTCCTAAATTAGGAATGAAGTGATAGCTACACACCTCCCTTCTACCCTTTATGTTTTCAATCCTGGTTTGTTTAAATCATGATTAAAAAGCTAACTTTTCAATTGTTAACAGGAAGCTGGCCTGGGCCAAAATGCTAATGATGTTATGCAAAAACAAATAAATAAATAAATAAAAAGATATCTTAGACCAGCCATCTAATTGGAACTTGCCATTGACCATAATGGCTAAGGTTGCTAGACATGTAGCATCTAAAGCATGCTACATTATGTGCTTCTGGCCCATGTGTGTGGCTGTAATTACACTGTATTGAATTAAATGGCATTCTTTTCAGACTTTGTAATGTGGGCACTTGTATTTCTCTTTTCAAGAACAAACTGGGGATGCATCACAAGATCAGTGGTTATTTCCTTTTTCATGATTATTTTCCTACAAAAGTAACAGCCTCACACCTTCATATTAACTTTTTCCTGTTCTTCCTGGTTGTCTGTTCAGCAGACTTAACTGTGTCCTTTTTTTTTTTGTCCCAGGCACATTGTTGTCTGTGGCCACATCACTTTGGAAAGTGTGTCCAACTTCCTGAAGGACTTCCTTCACAAGGACAGGGATGATGTCAACGTAGAAATTGTATTTCTGCATAAGTAAGTACATTCATGTCACAACGCACAAAAAAAAAGCTTGTGGGACCCTGAAATCTGCAGTACTTTCTCTGCCTCATTTGTAAACAATGCTAGTAATAGACATTGTTTTTACATACTGTGGTGCTAAACCACTTATTAAGGTTTTGGAAAGTGTTTGCTATAGTCTGAGTACCTCTTTTGAAAAAGACATCCTGCAACTATTTCAGCTGAATGCACAGAATGTGCCCATTCTTTCTGTATTGTCCTTTGGCTCATAAACGCATTTTAAACAACATATTTAACAAGGCATGGTTTATAGAATATGGCAGGAATGCATTATCTGCTTTAGGATTCAGTCCTGAATATAATTAAAGGCACAAGTCATCTGACCAAAATGAATGAATATGAGATTTCCATAAGGTTGTAGTGGACAATTGTATTCTTTATTATGCAGTTCTTAGGGCCTTGTCTACAAACTTCCCAGATGGATGGGCCGTAGTTGGCCTGATATTTGAAATGTCATAGTCCTCAGGGACATCATTTCTTAAGCACTTAAAAAGTGCTGATTGGAATTGTACATGCTTTCAAGTGCCTTGCATCTTTGAAGTAGAAGCATAGGATCTCATTAAGCAGTCTGACTTTTTCAGGCTTCCATGTGAACTGTAAAAAAAAGATGCTGTTTCTTTAGGTCATCAAATCAAATCATAGACCAGCATAACTGATGCTTTAAGAGATCTCAGTTGGCTCAGTTGGATTCCTGGAAAAAGTTGGGCTGCTTTAATGAATAGCAAAATAGTGCTGTGCTTTGCTGAGGTCTGAAAGAATGCCTCCAAATCATTTTTGAAGCATGCCTTGCATGACTTCTGTGGTCTAGGGACTGAGAATTCTTTTAAGATTCTTACAGGATCCTCAAAGGAAAAAACTGAGTGGTGAACAAGGATTCTTCCAACAAGTAATATCCCCTATCATTCATGCCACAGATTAAGTAAATGAGAAAACATCAATATCATTTAAACAAAGTTGATTATAGATTTCAGTTAATTTTATTGTCTATCATTTTGGAACCACAAGTCTTCCACTTGGTACATGTCCACCTATCCAGATCAGAAATGTCACCAGTAAAGAATAATTCTAGACATTAACAAGGAAGACCTGAAATGTTTCATATACAGTATTTTGCATATTCAAAGAAGAGGTTTGAAATCCAACTTGAAAGAGATTGAAATTAATAATCCTACTAAAATGATATATCATTAAATGATGGTAGTTGAGCATGAAGAACAGAAATTGACCCAGGCAGTGCCATTTTGATGTATTGTGAATGACTGTTATTCTTTGCAAGATATTAAATTTACCAATGCCAGGATTTCAGTCTTAATGTAATTTTCAAATACATCTGTGGGGTTTTCTCTGTGTTTTTGTCTTTGCTTTATTTTGCACTGCTCTTCCCAAGACCTAACTGCTTACATTATTTTTACACTGGCAGTTTATGATTTTTTAAATTTATTGCACTGAGGATTTTTTCTTTCTTTTTTTCCAATAGTTGGACCACAACTTCTCCAAATCAGTCTTAATTTCCTGAAAATGCCCTATCAGCAGTCATGAATGCTTAAAGAACCTGCTGTTACAGTAAAACTCACTTCTAATAATAACTGCCTTGTTTTTTAGATCAGGCAGGTCTAATTTTTTAAAATGAATTAGTGGGCTTTACAGACAAAAATACAGTTTTGATCAGCTGGGTGCTATGACTAATTTGAAACACTCTGAACACTCTTATGTGGATTCTTATCTTGTCTTGTCAAAAATTTCACAGAGTTGGGATTATGTAGAAGTACAGGATAAATCAAAGTACAAAATACACAAAGGGGTTGTTTTTCACCTGCTTAGATGTAAATTGTGAGTGACTGCTGAAATCATCAGGCAACTCCTAACATTCAAAGTTATTCTTATGTAGCAGGTCATAGTCAGCCACACTAGCAAGGAACAGACCATTTTAGAGTAGAGTAGTGAAAATGAGCTGCTTAGTCTTCCCAGGTGGGGTGTGTATGTGTGTACGGATGGATATGGATATGGATATGGATATGGACATATAATCAGAATAAGTTAAGTCACCTTTTCAGTAACATTAAGCAGTGGACAAAGTGCCTTTGAGTGCAATGTCTTTTGAAACACACCTTCTCCTATTTTGATGAAGGTGGCAAAGTTCTCGAGAGCTAGTAACTATAAAGAAAACAGGGAGGAAAATGATGACACTTTGTACAAAAGTCATGCTATGAGCTATTCCAAATGTTGTAACCTTTGTAACTGTTCAAAAATAAGATTTGTCTTTGTCTTTTTTAATTTAGTATCTCCCCTAACCTTGAGTTGGAAGCTCTTTTTAAACGACACTTCACTCAGGTGGAATTTTTTCAGGGTTCAGTTCTCAATCCGCATGACTTGGCTAGAGTAAAGGTAAGGTGTTCCTTCTATTTTCTATCCCACCATTTGGAGAAGAAATTTAACAAGCAATGTCTAAAAATGTAAGCTGATTTTAAAAGCCATTCTAGCTTCCTAAAGAAAACTGGGAGGTATGTTCCTGTAAGGAAATCTAGAAACCACTTGTAGAAAACAGTGTTTTCATTTCCATGGTGCTTTGGCAGAAATCATACCATTCTAGTAGTCTAAAACTATACTGTTGTGTTAAAGCTTAGGAAATATGAAGTCACTTCAAGTTCAAATTGGCTCAGAAGAAATGTCACAGAATTACATTTTGGATTGTCTGAACCTTCTCTCCAAACTAGCCCTTGAGGGATAAAGATATCCAAGGATTTGCCTGTTTATGATTACAATGAAATTATTTAGAAAGAAAGGCAGTGGATAATGTGACAATATGTTAGCAAGTTCAAGACTGAAGTAGCAACAGTCCAGAATTCCACTTTGATGAATTGGATAATCATTCTGAAAGTAACCCCTTTCTTGTAGGATTTCAATTGAATAGCACAGTGGGTCCATGAGAGTCTCTGAAACCAACAACAAAGCATTAAGTCTAGACCTTCAAGACTATGTGTATAGCCACCTATAGAAGCTGAAACCTGTTACGCCTTGTGCCCAGTGTTTCTCAACCTGGGCAACTTCCAGATGCGTGGACGTTGACTCCCAGAATTCTCAACAATGGCCATGCTGCCTGGAGAGTAGGATCCATACATCTGGAGGTTGCTACGGTTGGGAAATAATGATCTAGATGCATAAGTTTCCTTATAACATCTGGATGTTGAAAGGGGCCCATGAATAATAGAGTTCACTTGTTTGTGCATGAAATTACCTGTTTGTCTGCCATTCAAATCCACATATGATCTCTTAGCCCAGATTCCATGAAAGCCAAATAGGTTAACAAAAAAAGTTGTTTTTTATGTTTTATGTTTTCTCCTTTGATGTCCAGATAGAGTCAGCAGATGCTTGCCTAATCCTTGCCAACAAATACTGCGCAGATCCAGATGCTGAAGATGCTTCTAATATTATGAGGTAATTTAGATGTAGCGATTTGTATTTAATTTTCATCTTTGGAGTAAAGGGACAGTACTATATGGGCTTCAGTGTACACAAGAAGTTTCAGGTGTGAGATCATTTAATCTCTTTGGTAAGTGAATGCCAAGATGAAGAGCTAAAGAAGTGAGACAGATGCAAATGCAACATACACCAAAGAATTTGGTTAAGTACTCAAGGTCCTAACCTTGGAGCCCAACCTGAAACTCTTTTAAATTGGGAATCCACTCTATGCTTTTCCAATGTGATGGGATAAAGATGCCAGCACTAGTAAAATCATATTGCAAAAAGAGATGCTTCTTAAGAGGAGAAATGAGGATGAAACAAGAACCTGGCATAGCAGGAACTGTTGAGATTCCTGAAAATGATTTTTTGCTTGTCAATCAGAATAAGCTACAAAACCAGATCTGTAAAATTCCTGCCTGTCTGTCTGAACTACAAGAACTCTTGAAATATATTTTGGGTTTGGATGGGAAAAATAGAAAAGAGGACCAGCCTTAATTTCACCCTTTGATGCTGACCTGCTATAGGAGTGGGGGGAAGGAACTGTTCTAGTTTTCCTTGACTTATTGTGACTTGCTTTATCAGAAAAGAGTTAATGTGAGAACAAGTCATAAAGGCCCACTTCTCCCCTTTGTGTTGACTCCTTTTGCTTTCTTATAGGGGAAAGAGTATACCCTTCTGGGGGAGATGGGCAGTGATAAATTTAATAAATAAATAAAATAAAAATACCACCATCTTGATTCTTTGTTCATATGCCTGGCTTTTGCATTTATTTATTAGAACTTTAACCCATCATCCAATTAAAAAGAATGCTGAAGGCAAGTTGATACAATTTCAAAAAACTAAAATTCAAACACATCCCAAAAAAAACCCAGTATCCTGCAACCACCACCCCTCCCAAATTGGAGAAAAATAGCTTATCTCAGACTCAGGCTTCCAACAATGGGGGGGAAAAATAGTTCAAAAAGCATGTTCACAGTCATAACCAATGGGGATAAATTAGCTTAGACAAGTATTATTTTGCATATACCCCCCCCCCAAAATAGCTGCAGGGAAACAAGCATTCAATTTATAGGTGAGAGAATGGCTTAATTAGCATGCCTACCCTATAGCCAATAAAATGATGCAATAATTCTGATCATAAAAAGCAAAAACAAAAGAAATCCCTTTGCCAAATACAGCTGTGAATTGAGGGAATATCAGATGTTGGAAGACAAATGTGGTTTCTGGTGAAAATGTGGAGTGGTGGGGCATATTGAGAGAGAAATTAAAAATAATACAACAAGAATGGGATATTATGACTTGTTCCTGAAAAGGAAGAACACAAAAGGAGTTCACTTCTGGGTTTGTCATGAAGGTTTGTTATCCTTGTGAACTACCTAGACAAGCTGAGGTACCAGATACTTTGGCTTCAAAGGAGCATGGAGTTAGAAGAGTCTAAGAACACACAAAGTCAACGATCCAAATTAAAGCATCCAAGACAGATGAGTGTCTGGTTGCACACATACAATGAAGATCCTCCATGACCAAAAACTGATGACAAACCACCACATAATAGCATAATAATTTCCTGCTGATTATCTTAAGACCCTGAGAGACTTAAAACTCATAAATATTGTAGAAGTTTTAGTCTACCATAGCCAAAAATCAGCAGGAATCTGCTAGCACCTTTTCCAACTATCACACCTTGTTAAAAGGCAAAAGCTTCCATGAGTTGTAGCTCACTTCATCAGATGCATAGAATGGTTATGATCATGAAGTTTGTTACAGCCCAAGGAAGCTTTTGCCTTTTAATAAAATTGTTAGTTGGAAAAAGGTGCTGGCAGATTCCTTGTGATTTAAAACTTGTAAGTATCTTAAGCTTTAAATCTCTGCCCACACCCCAAAAAGAAGAAGAAAAAGAGTAAGATGCTATCATAGACTTGGCAACTCCATCTTCTCATTATTTATCTATTTGCATATTTATACAATGTTTGTATGCTGCCTACTTCATATATTATTGAGGTCTGAGCTATTGCTGTATGGAATCTTCTGTGGCTATTTGCTCATTGTTTTACTTGGCATTCAGATACAAGCACCTTAGTCCTGGAGACCATTTATCCTGGAATAAAAATAAAGGACTTAGAGAAACACAGAAAGCTGATTATGACTTAGGACTGGCAGCAAAGAAACGTTGACAGTACATTCTGGGCTTGTTTATAAACAGTGTAAATAATATCCATATGGAGTACAATTATTCCAATCCAGAGAAGTTGGAATGTAGAGCTTGCCACGAGTCTCTACATAGTAAATGGGCAAGTTGGATATAGAATTTTGGAACAGATTTAAACCTATGTATTTACAGTCAGTTCCACGTCAGAACTAATACACACAGCTCATTGTTACCCCTTTTCTGTAGGTAGTAGCCAAGTAGTAAGTTCATTTTGATCAGATTCTAGTTTTATATCATGGTTTAGAGTGAGAGGAGATCTTCCTTTTTTGCCCCCTTTATTTTTGGTCTGGGCTTCATGGGAAATTGGTTTTGGAAAATTAGGACAACTTTGTTGAAGTTGACTATCAAGAATTGATTATACAATTACTGTGATGTTTGAACAACTGTGATAGGACAATATCATAAATATGAAACTATTTATGAATTAAAATGACAAGAATTGCCTTTTTTTTCCTTTTCAGAGTAATTTCCATAAAGAACTACCATCCAAAAATAAGAATAATCACTCAGATGCTGCAGTATCATAATAAGGTAATAAATACTCTGAACAATATTTAATATTTGCCGTAAAGGTTTTCTGTTAAAAGATTTCTCTGATAAATTGCCTGAGAAGACACTAGAACATAGACATTATGGTATAATATCTAAGATACTTATGGCTAAATTAAATTGTACCTCTTCAAAGTCATTAAGGATACTTGTAGGTTACTTATTTATTTCAAATTTAGTCACAGCCCATCTCACTCAAAGAGTGACTTCAATATAACTTCACATATTGCTACCACTTACACTTGATTAATGGCAAAATCATTGGCCAGGGTATTTGTGGGACTGCCTGTCTCTCTTCTTCTCTGTTTGTCTCACCTCATCTAGCACAAAGGGCATGTTCTTGTTTCTCTCCATTAAACAATGTCATCTTCTCAGGCCCAGGAGATCCAGATGGCCCCAACCCCGTTAGCCTTTCATAAGGCATTGAAAACCTGGTTGTTCCCCCAAGCATTTGGGCTAGAATTTTTAAGTGAGCTCTGCCAGTTCATGTTGTTTTCTTAAAAGTTGAAAAAATTGTTATGCTCTTGGCCATTATGGATTGGATTAATTTATTTCAATTATTGTATTTAACTTCGTACGCCACCCAAAGGCACTGTTGCAAAGGGTGGTCATATAAATTGAATAAATAAACAAATTTCTATTTATACTTGAAAAAATGAGATAGATCACAAAGCTACCCCAGGTGAGAAAAAGAGAAGTTATTTGGACATGAGAAAAAAAAATACATGAGCCTCTCTCTAATGGTCAAACAAATAAATATGTCAATTTTATATCAGACTGTCACATTGATCCTTTTTTCTCTGGGGTGGCTTTTCTGTCTATCTTAATGCTATCAAGTAGGTTTGTGGTAAATTGCATGGTTAAAATACTTACCAACTTTTGATTAATCAAAAGCTTGCATTTCTACTTCTGATTTTCAAATGGGAGGCAGATGTTCCTCTCTTCTTCAGAATTGATTGCTGTTAATGTTATCACAGTGTAGTTACATTGCCTGTGTTCCTAAAATTTCCTTGCAATCAGGTTATTCTTAATCCAGTGTGTGTTGACCCATCAAGGTCGCTACCTAAAGTTGTACCAAAATAAAATAGTATGTTGTTCTTTCTTATCCTGACATTATTTTCTCCTATTTTTCACTACAAGCCATATTTGATCAGTGATGACTCTCATGGTGGAGATTCATCGTTGCCTTCTTATCAGTCATCTGTTGAGCACAAATTGTCTTATGTGGGACTGACAGCTATTTTCAGGGGAGGGAAATGCAAATTTATTCTTCATTCCTGAGGTGCTCCATGTTGAGCATCTGTCTGTGTCCTCTTGAAGAAACGTCCACACGCTTGCATTTCCTCCTTGTGAAAAGAATCACAATCTTAACACGTGAAGTCCATGAACCAAATTATGATGGTGGCTTTTTTATCCCCAAGAGTAGGGCAATCTGTTTCCACAATAATGAGAAAAATGGACCAGTAACTTGAATATCCCCTGTGGTTGGCTAATATGAAGAATTAAAAATATGGAGCTTGGCCCTTGAATCACTTGACTATTTCAAATCTCTAGTCAGTCATTGGGGTCTTGCAAATGAAATATTAGCTCCCCACTAACATGTTCTGTGAGCCAGCCAGGGGGAAACTGGAGGGGAAATATCTGAATTGTACCAGAATCAGCTGAATGTGGGGAGCAGCAGTATTCCCACTTTTGTCTGCAGGAAGATTCCAGCTCAGAATGCAAAGAGGCTATCTTTGTGCTTTCCCATGTATGTATAGGCACAACTTTTGGTGTTTGTAGCTTCCTACATTTTAATCTGACCCCTGCTTTTAATGTAGGACCGTTTTCCCTTTGGTCGACATGAGTGTGATCTTTTTTTTACTGTGTGGGGGGTGGGGGTTCAGTATATCTAATTTTACTAGATCAGTGTTTCTCAACCTTGGCAAGTCTAAGATGTGAGAACTTCAACTCCCAGAATTCCCCATGCTGGCAGTCCTCACATCTTAGAGTTGCCAAGGTTGAGAAACATTGCTCTAGATCAATGTTCCTCAACCTCAACTACTTTAAAATGTGTGGCCTTCAACACTCCTATAATTCCCCAGCCAGCAGCATTTTGGGAGTTGAAGTTCACACGTTTTAAGGTTGCTGAGATTGAGAGAGACTGTGCTAGATGAAGGGCTTACCTTTCCATTCCCTGCTTATTATGATAGTCTATCTGGCTATTCTTGGAAATCAGGTGGAGCAGCTGTAATCCTTAGTATGGTCCACCTTGATCCTTCTTAGGTAAGAGGGAGATAGAAAAGACTCATCTATGGAGGGCTCAGTGTTTTATATACTGTTGCTCCCCAGTTAACTAGCTTCTAAGGAATCAGATATGAACCAGATCAGCAGAAAGGAGATACAATTTGGTAACTCCGAATTATGGATCCTCTGCCTAGCCTTCCCCACTCAGCAATCATTCTGTCATATGGGGAGCTAACAGGAGTAAGGAAGCTGTGAAATTAAATTAAAGGAAGCGTAGAAATTAAATTCAGTAGTGGACCTAATTAGATAAAAGTGCTGTTAACATTCTGTTTTTTCCACAGGAAGAGTAATTTAAGAGGGACTCATTTACTTGGTTGCAGAAAGAAAAGGATTAGAGATTGACAGAGTTGTGTAAATACCTAGTTTACAGAATGAAGAGTTAGAGAGAAAATTTCTCATTTTAGCTGCCAGGAAACAGAAGAGAGGCAAGATTGGCCACCAATCTGGGACCCAATGTTTCTCTTACGGCCATCTAGGCTCACCCACAGAATTTCATTTCTGGCCAGGTGTCCCCCCACCACCCCCGTCAAAAAAGGGTGTGATTCACGTTTTCGGTAAAATTTGTTTCTTAAAGAACCAAAAGGTTGTAGCTTTCATAAATTTTGTTAGAAGTTTTACAAAGAACGTAAAAACTAGCAAAAACTAAGAAAGAGTAGAAAGAACAAAGAGAGAAAAAAAAGAAAGAAAAAAAGTGCAAAAAGAAGGAACAAAAAGAAATAGAAAGAAGCTTCTGATTTCTTTTGCAGCAAATACAAGTACAATTACAAAATTAACTCTTACTCTATGATTTAAAAAAAAGCCCATTTTTTCTATTATCCAGTTTTTTTTTCCTTCTAATCATCAGAACCACAAATCATAAGTGCATTTTGTTCAGTTTCATGCAAAAAGTCTATAAGGGGTTTTCAGTCAGCCATAAATGTAGATATTCTTTTTTCTCTAATCAAAGAAGTTAATTTAGCCATCTCCACAAATTCCATCATCTTCACCGGCCATTCCTACATTGTGGCTAGTATCAAACCTTTCCATTTTTGAGCATATAGTAGTCTTGCTGCAGTTATCATAAATAAAAATAAAGTTTATTTATTATTTATTTATTATTCAAATTTTGTTACTGCCCATCTCCCCCAAAAGAGGGACTCTGGGCGGTTCCATGACTTTTTTCTAATTGTCTGTCCATTAATCCCAAAAAGTACTTTAACCTTTAAAATCTTTTGGATTAACATACGTATTTCTATCTGAACTTTTTTAGCTTTTTTACATGTCCCCCAAACATGGTGAAATGTCCCTTCAAGTTGTTCACATTTCCAACAAAGATCTGAAGTACCTTTATACATTCTAGACAATTTCTCTGGTGACCGGTACCAACAATACATCATTTTATAAAAATTTTCTTTAAGGCTAGAACATAATGGAAGATTGTAGCTTTCAGAGAGGAAGGAAGATAAGGAACTCAGGGCCATTCTTTCCAACATATTACAGGCTTAAATAGAAATTGTTTTGCTTCCCAAGGGGAACCACTGTGTATATGCCCTGCAACTTGAGTGGCTCTGGATTTTTTTAAAAATGAAAAACTAGGAACTGTAAAGATATTCCCTTCCCTTTCCTCTCCACCTCTTGTCTTCCCCCCTGCTTGCCATCCTAAGATAGTAAGATGAATCATCAAAGATTTGAGGGATGCATGATTTACCTGTGTTTTTCTGTTTCAGGCCCATCTGCTAAATATTCCAAGCTGGAATTGGAAAGAAGGTGATGATGCCATATGCCTTGCAGAGCTTAAGCTGGGGTTTATTGCCCAGAGCTGCCTGGCACCGGGCCTATCGACAATGTTGGCAAACCTCTTCTCAATGAGATCATTTATAAAGGTAGTGTCTCATTTTATTAGGGGTTATTTAATGGGATTCAATTTGTCATGGGCTGAGTAGAGTGCATGGCTTAAACTCAAAACAGAAACAAATACATCAACAGAGAACAATATATACCAAAGAAAAATAAAACCCTTGGCTATTACAAATTGGGCAGGGGGCCAGGTTCCTTCCTAATTATATTTTTATTTTTATTTGGCACATCCATGGCCATTAGAGATTTTTCAAAGTGCAATCTTTCTGACTCTATATTCCTGTTAGATGAACCACATGTTTATCAACACAGAAATCCTTTGCAGTTAAAAATATGATCTCTATCCAATCCATATGGTCACAAACCACCAACAGAAAAAAAAAGACATAATAGTTTTTCTTTCTTGAATTTTTTTCCTCCTCCATCAATTGGCTGGGTCTCCCAGACTGCGCTTATAAATATGGAACATGCATCTGTACCAAAGCCCAAACCTCCAATGATAATCATTCATTCATTTGTTTCATTTCATTTCATTCAAGAGGACCCTTGAGATTTATGAGAAAATCATAATAGTGTATCCTGGTAATGCTCAAACATTATCAGGCATTTGTACCAGTTTGTTCCTTTAGTGTTAATTTGCTCTGATTCATTTTTTTGGCCACTCTGTCCTGATTGGGAATTTGGGTTGATTGTTTTGGACAAATGGAATCCAGTGAAATGAACTGCAGTCCTGGAAAGCCATGGACTAAAAGACTTTGGTAACATGTACAGTCAACATGAAAAAAGTTATCGGCATTCCTTACTACAGCATATCCACTCTGCAAGCAGAGATGCTATTGAATGGAATACATATGTTCTACTTTAGTCCCAGAATTGCTTTTAAATATTATGAGACAAGAATGGAATCCACGTATTCTTCACCCTCCCACCCCCATAGCTCACATTTGTTGTCTCCCGAATGGCTTTGTAATGTTTGTCTTCTATCTCATTAAACAACCTTCTCCTTTTTTGGGGTGGTGGGGAAAACCTTTATGAAGTCCCATTCTGCTGATCCTGAAAACCTCTTCCTTCCAAAACACTTGCAGCTGGGGTAGGATTCCTCAAGGGGCAAATCTCAAGTTTCTCTCCATGAATAGAATAACATTGGGGGGGGGGTGTCTTGTCCTCTCCCCACTCCTCTTGAAGAAAGGCAAAATTCCCTCCTGAAATAACAGGATAGACTTGGCTTATGGAGGACTAATCCTCAGCATTTCCTTGGTGATATCAGAACCTAGCATTATTTAATGCTCATGATGCAGGACCATCTTTTTTTTAAAAGGCTCATACAGTGCTTAATTTACACCACCTGATGCAGCTATGTATAGTGTTAACCTCCAAGCACAATTTGCCAATTATCCCTTTTGAGAAACAGGGCATCCTTGAAGGCCAGTTAATGGCAGCAAACAATAACAGAAACTATTGTTTTGTTTGTGTCCTGTTTGTAGGTTTTCTGGACAGTTTGAGTGTTCAATCTGGCTGTTTTTACTGTACATAGCCACAGTAAAACGCAGCCACATATATTTGGCTTAACACATTAGAGCCTGCCTGCAAAGCCTTCAGCTTTGAAAATGAGAACATTAGTTAAAGTAATCTGGTCTCACACTGTCTGAGCTACCATGTTATTTCTTTGGTTTTTGACTTCGCACATAGTGCAAGCCCAGCTAGCTGTGGTCTTCACCCATTTTCAACCCTTTCCTTGGCATTAATCATTGCATCATCCTTATAACATCTAAATGGAGTCCATGATCCAGGTCCTTTCCATTAAACCATGTCATCCTGTTGGACCCAGAATTGTGCCTTTTCTCTGGCAGTGGCTACCCTAAAGAAAGAATTTATTCCAATATCATGATGTCTGTTGCCACTTCAGAGATTCAGAGGGTTCTACCTCTTTGTCTGGATTAAAAATTTGTCCTGGGAAATTGGAGGAGGAGGAGGAGGAGGAGATAACAACAACAACAATGATGCACCAGGCATCAGGAAACATGATTACAATCAGCAACAACTTTGTTGAAAAGTGTCCTGTACAAGGTTATTCTACAGCCCCGCCCCACCCCACCCCCAGTATTTCTGGGACAAGGCAGCAACCTTCTCAATTTCTCACGTGTTTTCAGGCTAATGAGGAAATGCTCCAGGCAAATAAACTCAGTGCATAATATACATGTTAGAAGATTGCCAGAAAAATCTTAGCAGAAGTCCTGCCATTTTGGGAAAATAGATTGAAGTGGAGAGTTTCCTTCCCCTCATTCTTCCTAGCTGATTACAGAGTAGTAGAAAATATCATAAATATTTCATTTGTCAATGACAAATCTACATGATCAGGAGTGACACTGCACGCATTTAACTGATTATGGCTTAATTTTGCAGCCAAAGTATTTCAGTAACCTCTCTACTCAACATTAGCAAAACAAACCTAGAAAACTTGCAGTTGAATATTTTGTTTCTTTTGCTTTTGGAGCAACAGTTTTCATATGGAACCTCTTAATTTGCAGCAAACGTGCGCAAAGGAAAATAAATCCAAGATAACCTTAGTCCATGCCATTCTGTTGGGCATAACTGAAGGGATTTCTGGAAATGCTTCAAGTTAAAAAAAACCCAGAAATGTAATGAACAGAATTCCAAGCAACAGATTCTGCTAGTGAACAGTGTTCAGGATGAGTAGAGGTCCATTGTAGGCAAAACAGCAAAGCATTGATCAATGTGTCAACACTTTTAGGCTGCTTCATCTTTCCCTTTTGCTTGTTTCTTCTGAGTAAGAAAGAAAAAATGGGAGGAGAAGAAACAGTAGCCTGGTTCACCTTCTGCCAAGGCAGCAGCTGAGATATAGTTCAGAAGAAAAAACAATTGTGGTGAGGAGGAGTGGGGCTGACCCAGGGAAGAAGACTCCTTGAAGGACATCTTCCTGAAGGACATCCTGTAACCAGACAGTCCGGCAGGCTCTGAAACTGGAACCTTGTAGCCCTGTTGCTGAAGCCACAGAATGATTTGACTGCAAATTACAATCCTAGAACTGGAAGGGGCCATTTAGGCCAGTGAATCCCAACCCGGTTCAAGGCAGGAATCCAAATGAAAGCAGCGCTATAGAACTGCTCTCAAGAAATATCCATCATGTCTCTCTATTTATTGCCAGTGCCTTGTCTCTCCCCAAAGGAAAGTTAGCACTAGAATACTCTACTGCCTGAGGGAAGGCAGCGATTGTTTCTTTTTGATGTATTTCGAGGGGACAGACAAAATATTCAGTCTTACAGATGAGATACGACGCACGTCAACTACTTTATAAGGTCCAGACCCGTTTTAACTTTCCCCTCCTGCCTCAGCTTGTCCCTCAAATCCCCTTTCCTTACTTCTTTGTCTTGGCTTGGCTTCCCTCGGTGCTCTGTCTTTCTGAGCTCTTGGGCTGCACCATTTTCCACCCCTGTTTCTCTTAAACAAGTGAGAGAGGTGTTTCATCATCTTCTTACCATTAACCTCTGCCAAAACATTTTTGTTGGAGTTGCTCCCCTCTCCCCACCACCATTTTCATTGTTACTTCTTTTTTTACCCCCAACCTATCTTTTAGGGTAGTAAAGGTTTCCCTTGACGTAAAGTCCAGTCGTGTCCGACTCTAGGGGGCGGTGCTCATCTCCGTTTCTAAGCCTTGGAGCCGGCGTTGTCCCTAAGGACCTGTCCGTGGTCATGTGGCCGGCATGACTCACGGAACGCCGTTACCTTCCCGCCAAAGCGGTACCAATTAATCTACTCACATTTGCATGTTTTCGAACTGCTAGGTGAGCAGGAGCTGGGACGAGCAACGGGAGCTCACCCCGCCGCGCGGTTTCGAACCGCCGACCTTCCGATCGGCAGCTCAGCGGTTTAACCCGCAGCGCCACCGCATCATCTTTTAGGGTACCTACTTATAATTTTGTCTTTGTGTGAGAAGAGGAAATTATAATCCTTCAAAGAATGTCAAGTTCTTCCAAAATGAGTGAATATGCTTATATATAAACTCTTATATTTATATAATTTCTAGGGCTCTCCATCCATAGTTCATAACAAAATGAAATATGCAGTTCACCAGTTTCCACTGCAAATCTGCTATTCCCTCTCAGATTAACCATATTTATACGGGTATTGGCTGTAAAGGGCTAGAAGCAACTCTTTCGTTGGGTGATAGGGATATTTTCTATCTGATTCTTGTCTGGGGAATAGCCAGATCTGGGATCAGGCTGCGTTTCTGACCGTATGAGAAACAACTCTATGACAAGGGTCATAGAGATATTCTTGATGGAGGTGAGATCAGATGATCCTGTCAGATTCAGGGAGGATGAAGCCAGTTAACAGAAGTATGGCACCATGTCCTGACAATAATAATAACGAAGAATTGAGTGTCATTATATGATTTTCCCATATCATGTTATAGTTTGCTTGAAGCGTGTTGAGGTATGTTGAACAAGCAATAATAATGTGATTATCGTGCCATGCTAATCTATGCACCACAGTTTACAAATCATAATTGCTGTGTTCACATATCAGGCTAAGCCAAAACCAAACCAGACAAGTTTGGCATAATGCAATGAGGGAATTCAGCCCTTGATCTGATCTCACTAGCTAATTCTTTGGCTGCAAGCTTTTATTTATGAGAAACGTAGGACTGATTTGCTGAATACAGAATGCAAAAACAAGTGGTGCTCTGAGAAGTAACCACAGAACTTAACTGAGCCAGAAAGGGTCTGTAATGAATTCATACGTGATTTTAAAAGAGAACTTCAAATAGCATAGAAACAACTGTTCACTTTCCTTTTATGAGAACACTGTGATTCAAAACAATCCTCCACGTTAGTTGAGTGCTGGGATTGCTGACGTTAGATACATTAAATCACCTGTTTCTATACAATGTTGGCTAATAAAGTTCTAAGAACAACAGTGGATTTCATTTCAGCACAAAGGTTTTAGCTGTAAAACTTTTGTTTGTTTTGCTGAATAAACTCATTCAAGGCATTGGGTATAACTCTCTCCTTATTAAGTATTGCAGTTGAAGAAGATAGATGTGCTAGTTTCTTTTCAATATCATGGACAGGAGGCCCAGGTTTTATCACCACTTCATTTTTGTTTTTGTGGATGTACTAGAAGAACTTGATATATTCCTCAAATGTCTTTGGATAGTTCAGAAGATGGATCTCTTCTGCTTGTAAGATGATAAACATTTCCAAACTGTATCAGAGTAAAAAATCAGTTGTAAACCAAAAGTTTGGAAAGAATAGGCTACTTTTAAGTTTTTATTCAACAGCACAATCATAAAAGTGAGCTACAAGCCTGTAATGTTTGACTGGTGGTGATTCTTTTCTAAAAACCATGTTCTACTGGGTCCTTGGGAATATCTGGGGCAATGTCCTGCCTGTAAATTCTGGAGCTTTGCAAAAGTGGGAGAAAGAAGATGAGGCAACTCACTTGTGCTTTAGGTGAACAGGACTCGGCACAGTTTGATAATGACTGTAAGCCTTTGAGCAAAAACACTGTTCTTTTTTCCAGGCATTGTAGAAACTAGGTGTTTGAATGTTTGTGAAGTTCCTAGAAAAGTATCTAATTTTCAGAATTAATCCAACCCAATTCATATTTCATTCCAAGTGGTAAAGGGGTTATTTTACTAAGTCTGCATTTCCCAAAGCTCCCTCAACATATAAAAAGATGGATCAAAACATGTCGACATGTTAAATTCTGCCAGCAGCAATTTCTGACAAGAACTTTTACCTGAATATGCTTTCTTTGCATCTGGTCAGTAATCAAAAGGAAAGTGGCTTTTCAACTAGCTATGCAGGCATGTGCTGTTCCCTTATTCCAGGGAATACCACATCAAGAATAGGGCTCCTGGATGTACTTTGTAAACAGCATGGGTGTTTACTAAAGAAAGAGTTGGACATTCAGTAATAACAATAAGCCACGAACCCTGCTGTTGCATGTCTAATGAACTGTTTAATAGTAGAGTCTAAATACAGAAAAATAATCATTGGAATATTGTTGACTGGACAATCGTTCAGGAATTATTAAAGTAAAAAATATAGGACAAAGAGTGGTAAAGCTAACTTAATAAGCCCATGTGGTTTAAAAGTCAATTCCAGAGTTTAGGGTTTCCAAAATGCATTTAATTGCCTGCTGGCTACTCCCAAATACTGAATCAGATGAACAGCCGAGTCAAGCAGGGCACTTATTATCCAGATAAGATTTCAGACTGAAAAAATTCTGGTCATGTGATTCATGTCATCAGGTGCATCAATTATCTGATCAGTCAGTCAATAATATTTATTCGGTCAATGACCAGCAAAATTTAAAAGGACAGAAACAGACTAAAATCTGATCATTTTTTACAAAGGCCTTTTCATAAGTTCTCTACCCAAAAGAATAAAAGGACACAAATCCATTTGTTCTAGCAAGTTGTTACCCTTCTTTAGGACTTATTAATCCTTTCGTTAATAATTAAGCATGCATTAAATTCTTGTTAATTACTTAACTGTTAATTTATTACCAGCTTGGAGGAGTCATGCCCGATCTAATGCAATATCTTCCTTTTTTGACCAAATCTCACTTTCATGTTCTTCTGCCTTGTAATCCATTTCTTTTTTTCTTGACTGGTCATCCAGCCCTCTTGTAAATATTCCTCACACTGATAAACAGACACATTTCTTTATACCCACAGACATTTGCATATCATCTCCTTCCTAGGACTCGAGGTGATTTACAAAATAACAAAGATAAATACATAGACCTATGTCTATTTTCTGCAGCCCATGGGGAGAGTCAGCTATTCAGACAAAAGGGAACAAAATATTCTACACAGTCATCACGGCTTCTTAAGGTCCCTGTATCCTATACATGTTATATTACTGACAATCCAGACATAAATGTGGTCATAAAGGTTTGCATGTGTTTTCCCACCATCTTTTTTCTTTCTGTTGATTATTCGTAGAACAAATTATAGAAATTTAGCAGGCATAATTCAGAGGGGATTTTTTAAAAGAGAAGTTAAATATCAATACCAACCTTAATTACCTGAAATTGATTTGTGTTATTCACATCCATTTCCTATTAAGAATATAGCTACAGACTACAGGGCTTTTCCCCCCCCTCCATCTCCTTTCTAGATTGAAGAGGACACATGGCAGAAGTACTACCTGGAAGGAGTTGCTAATGAAATGTATACAGAGTATCTCTCTAGTGCCTTTGTTGGTCTGTCATTCCCTACTGTTTGTGAGTAAGTACTTTTGCAACCATAAGTCTTCTTCTTTCAAAGGGATCTTTGTTCTTAACCCTAATACGATAGTTTGTTAAAGTGCTGAAAAACAAAGTATTAAAGCAATAGCAACACTGAAGGTTTCCTCCAGTGCAGAAGTCTTCCACGTGCTTGATATCAGATAGTAAAGTGTGATTTAGAAGCCCAGTAATAATCCAATTTTATGGCTTTTTGAAAGAATAACAAGGGCTTTGCGTATTCTGCAGTCATACTATGCTGGTGCAGAAACTGTTATTTGGTACAGAAATCAGTAAGCACAAGCATCTCTATATTGCATCTTGAAGAGGAAGAAGAGGAAGAAGAGGAGGAGGAAGGGGGGGAGGAGGAGGAGGAGGTTTCTAGACAGTATATGGTTGTGAAAATTGTCTTTCAAAGGAGGGCAGGCCCTACCACTAGCCATGGTTGGACAGGAGCTTCATTTGGCAGATGAAGGGTCCTGGAGCCAGATGATGATAAACCTCTGAACATCTCTACCACCTTTATATCAACACTATTTAATCACTGGTGTTAAAATCACTGTTCATGAGCCAGTGTATACAACTTCAGTTTTTTTGTGTTATCATCATCGATGGCTAACAGATCCGAAATTTAGTTGGACTGTCTTAAATTTCTTTCCCTCACATGTACATCCAATACTCAGCACAAATCTTAAAGTCTAATTTTAATATACACATTATTACGTTTAATATTAAATAGTTATCTAAATAAGAGGGATATGAAGACTACATTATGTTAAGAATTCGTAACTTTTTATTATGTGTTATATGTGTGTTTTGTGCCTATCACATGGCTGCAGGCAAGAAAACAGGGTGAGCAAAAAGGCTTTTAGAGAGCTGTCAAAAATAATATTTAAAAAAAAACACTGTTTGGAACTGAATTTCACAATCTGATAATTCCTAGATATATAGGCTCCCCCCCATGCTGGAGTCCAGTGTCTGAGTCTGGGAGGGGAGACTTCAATATCACACCCCAGTTGTGTGGTTTTGTTGGGCACTGTTTTCTAAGGCTGAGCAGGAGCAGTTTAAGATCTAATGAATCCTAAGAGTCTGTTACCATGTTCCTAATCCAGGGTAGAATATAAACCAAGACTTGGGCTTGTTTATTTTTCTTCCCATTGCTTGCATTGATTATTTAATTTAATCAAATAGCTCCAAAAAAGAACAACAAGTCTCTCCCATATTACAAGGGTAGAGAATACTTCAGAGTTCTCCAGGGTTGTAACATTCAGGATAGAATTGTATTGACCCAACCTTCCCCTTCCAAAAAGACCACAAACATACAGTAACTTGATTTACTTAAGTATCACAATAAATATATACAACAACTTTGCAAATCCTTAAAAATTGCCACTTTGGAACATACAGGAATATAGATGAATTTTACAACCTTGGAGAACTCTGAACCTCCTTTTGAATGATTAAATCTATCACATCTTTTTTCAGACTTGCATTATTCTTGCAAAAAGTGTTCTTGGCTTTCACTAAAAGTTTTTACATGCTCAATGAGTTCATTTTGCTAGGAAAAAAAAAAGCCATGCAGATTTGCAAAGCCCTAATACATAATGTGAAGGTATTCTATTTTTATTTTTATTTTTTTGACCTTGAGGAACCTAGGTCAAAATGGAGGTTAGCCATTTTGACATTAGTAGCATCTTAATAACAAATACAAATTAAAAAAATAACAACAAAGGTTAACCTTTCCCCCCTCCAATTTCACAAATCAGAATTATGCAAAGGTTACATGTACTGTAGATGCTGTTTTGGCAAGAAACCCACTTTTATCCTGACCACCACATCTTAGATCCAGGTCAGATGGGAGACAGGATTGTGGTCAGTGAATAGTATCCAGAAAGCCATGTCATATTAAGGTAGCCATATAGGTGGATAAACTATTAAAATAGAGAGGAATCAGAGGAGCATGCTGCTAGGAACAAGTCCTGTAGATAAGTAATCAGTCTGGAGGTAGAAGTAGATCTAGATTGCTAGGAAGGGAATACTAGAAGCATAAATACTCAGCAATAGTTTGGTTCCTCTAGAGCAGCCTTTCTCAACTTTTTAACCCTGGAGGAACCCTTGAAATATTTTTCAGCCTTGGGGAACCCCTGCACGTTCAGGCAAAATAAAGAATAAACATACCTTTTTAATGTGAAGTTGCCTGAATCTGAAATAATTTTTTAAATAATTGTGATCTCCCAGGAAACCCCTAGTGACCTCTCATGGAACCCTATGGTGCCATGGAACCCTGGTTGAGAAACCCTGGTCTAGAGTTTCAGCTGTTTAGCATTTAGAGTGCAAATATCAGGTAACAGGAAACTAGATAGTGTATCAGGAAAGACTCATGTTATCCAATATCATGATCAGTGGAAAGCCTCTTTTCTGTTTTCTGATATAATTTTGTAAGTGATTCTGTGATGTTCAATAGATTTAGAGTGCTTCTTTAAAGCTGTTGGATAGTTGTAGCCTTGAGCCACCAGCTTATAGAATAATATGTGGGAGGAAGCACTCTAGATTATTTTAGAGTTTGACCCAGATCATAGTCCTTAAACATCAGATATTTAAATGTACTTTCAGTCCATTGCATTTATGAATCACTTTGTAATTTTTTGTACTGTGTAGTGGAATATGAACACTTTTAATTCACAATAATAAATGATGAACTTTTTGAAAGTAAAAATCCTACACAGCTTCACAGTTCTTATTCCATTTAATCTTATTTAAGCCGAGATATAGTAATTTATGATGATTAAATCTTGATAAGAGTCTTATTAGGAATGACATATTTTGGGTGTCATAATTTTTATGCATACACATATCTCTACCTGTCTGTATCTGATTTGAAGATAAGAATACAACAGGGGGCTTATATTAAGATCAGATGTAATTACATTTTCATACAGGTCATAATTAGTTCCAATTTATAAATTTTATGTATCCCTCCATTCCACTACCTAGTCAAATACATTCCTGCAGTTTTGGAGGCTAGAGATTTATTCTTTGAAGGAAGAAAAATGGGATTTGGGTGTTTAAAAAACTCCTTGATTTCCATGTTGCTCATCCTGGCTCCCTTTGTGTCCACATTTTATAAGGATGTTTTTCAGAAGCCACTTTTCCAATGATCTGTGCTTTTGAATTTCATCCTACCATTGAATAAAACTGATCTGTAAATTAAGTGCTCATCATCATAAGGGTTTGCAGTAGTTTGCAAAGGTTTATGGTTGCCCCATTAACAGCCAACATTAACATTTCCCATGGCTACTTATGAATTCTAGCAGATGTAATGTAATGTAATCTGCTAAGCAGAAAATTTTGAATGGTTTCTATGACATTTTGCATTGTAACTAAATGTTTCCCATTGGGCTTCATTCCCATGATGGTTGCTCCCTCACTGTGGAAACTCATTGTTCAAACAATTGTTTTACATGGTTTTTTAAAAAAAATCCTGTGTTCATTACCATCAATTGTATCTAATGTTAGGTATTATAATAAAGGGGGGGTTAGGAATTGTAGTTCTTTCCCTAGAACACTGGGAAATATGGGAAATAATTCTCTTGAAATATGGGATTATCTGATCTTTGAATTATCTGATTCCTGGTTGAAATCAAGAAAGGACTGTAACTCAAACCCACCCAACATTTGAACAATTATCTAATCCCTTAGCTCAAGTGAATTAAATATCAGCAGCAATTAGAATAACTGACATAAGATTACTGGAATTTCAGTGAGAATACACACACACACAAACACACAACCTGAAATGTGCTTGATTCTGGCTTTTGATTATTTGTATTTTTCCTAACCACCTGTCTTTGCTATGCACAGCAGGTTGAATATAGAATGTTGACTGAGTTTTCCTTTATTCATTGACGTTCCCCAAATACACCAAGCCAAGTCACAATATCATAAGACAAAGCACTGGAAAAAAGTAACAGATATTGCCATAGTTATTTCTCTCAATTTTTCAGGGAATTAAAAATATGAGTTCCACCTCTAATTTATGTAAGCAATAGCTTCGTCCCTCATCTTCTGATTTAAGTAGAATAATTTATTTCTTCTTGGGAGGTAGAATGATCATGGCTTCCCTAAAGCAATTGTTCATGGATATTTATGTTCAAACTGCACCTGTTAAAAAATATGATGTTTGATAGTTAAAATAAAATAGATATGAAGGCTACCTACAATGTCATTTCTACTTTGGGAGGAATCTAAACATAAAATTTATATGGGGGAAAGTGTTTCAGATGTTTATCAAAGCACTATTCTTACAAGTGATTATCCAGCCAGATAAGTATAGAGAACCTCCATCGATAAAAATGTTTTGTTGCTACAGAAGGTCATAGGGACTTTGACAAGGCTGAGGAATGCAGGCACGGAGCTAAACTACGTGTTATAAAAGTCCATATCTTGATAGCCTTAAGAACAACTGCAACAACAAAGTACTCATGTTATCAACAAAGTAAATTAAATATCCCTGTTTTGTTTTCTTTCCCTCCACCCTCTTTCTGGCAGACTGGTCTTTGCAAAGCTAAAGCTCTTAATGATAGCCATAGAATACAAATCAGAGAAGCGGGAAAGCAGGTATGTAACTGTCTACCAAAACATTTTCATAATGCATCTTTGATCATTTGGCCTGCTTGAATTTCTTTCATTCATTCTTTTTCTTTCTTTTTTTTCTTGATTTCTGGATGGGTGTTTATAGAAGAGTTTTATATTCCAGGCATTCTGGCACCATGGTGCCAACTAATCCAAAGGCAGCATCATGCTTCAAATTGCCATAAAATTGATGAAAAGAAACAGTCTTTTAATTTATATTGCTTTTAAAACAGATTGTTTCTGCTTGGTACCCTGCACTAAAGAATGTTAAGTTCTCAATTAAAATTAAACCTGGGTGGAGCTGATGAAAGATAACTTTAGAATCCTAAAATCCCAGTTCAGTTCCTCCCTTGGTAATTCTAGAACTAATTTATAACCCAGTGCAATCTAACCAGCATAAGTACTTCCAAATGACAGATATAAATCTATACATAGGATTGGTGCACTTTGAATCCTTTGCAAAACTTGGCTTGAAAGACCACAGACAATCGTAGTGCTATATATAACCCCAGACAAAAAGAGAGAGGTATTATAAAAACGTTCTGCCAGATAATTGTTCAAGTTCAACATGAGGCTCATCCGTAGCTTGTTTTGGTCCATTTCTACAAGCTTGGAATTTTTGACAACATTTTTTAAAGGCAGTTTTAACTTAAGTCCCTTCCCCATCATAAAAGATAATAATCTAGATAGTTATCATTTCTGCTAAAAGATTCCCAGCCCCTAAAGATGTGAGACCCTGGTTTGTGTCATGCATTTTATCCCACCAATCCCATCACCAAAGCAGAACAAGCTGGATACTATATATGTTTGCCCTTATCCCTAACATCCCACCAATTTTACTCTCATGACAATGCTCTGTGTTAAATTAAACTGAAGAATAGTGACTGACTCATGGCAATGGAGTAAGCTTTATGAATGAAAGGGATTTGAATGTAGGTCTTTCTATTCTAAAAGCCAAAGATATTGGGTCTATGCACTATACGCCTTATGGGTAGAATAGGACTAAAACTAGTCAGGAAAAATGGAAGCCCACATAATTCACAACTGCAATCAGATTTGGACATCCCCATCTCCTCAATGCATTCTGCTGAGATTGTCACCAAATCCAACATTCCAATGGACTCAGGAGATGACATCTCCTAGTTCCATTTCATTGAAGGTCTTCATTAACCTGATGCCAAATCTGGCTTAATTTATAGAACTTCTAAGATGAATTATGGAGTTGGGAGATCCACAGCTTCCTGCAGGTTTCATATCTTCAGTTCATTGGTATCTTCCATCCTGCTCTGTGATAGCTAAATGCATATAAAAAACAAAACATTTTTTTCCCTACAACCACAACCTCTTTCCATTTTTAAATAGCATTACTAATCTTGCCAAAAATTCTCTTCTGTGAACTAATATACAGCCCCCACCTTAGACATATGCATATTTATCAGTGAAGATAAATTTTACAACAAAATGTGCCAAAAAGTGAAATAATTTCAATCAAAATTATTGAAAGTCATTAGAAAGCAGCACTTAAATAGTAGCATATTTGAACAGCATATTGAAGATGGGGAGAAGGGGTATCAGCAGGATAGGGTCAAAAGAAGTTAAGATGGTGGCCATGAGGGCCACATGTCACATAAAAAGTGGGTGGAGCTTCAATCACATCATCATAGCCAACTTTTTTTACCATATCTTGTGGACACCCTGTCCAAACATCTGTGCTACTCTTTTTTGGGGAGCTTTTTTCATCTTTGCAGCCTCTGTTTCATTTCCCTTTGCTGCCTTTTAAGATGAAGCCGAAATAACCCAAAAGAAGTGGACAAGTGGACTTGTTCCACCACTGGAATCCAAATCAAGGAACGTTGACAAAAAATGTTACAAACTCTTCATAACAGGAATCGTTTCCCTCTACTCTGCTTTCTCAGCATCCTAGTTAAGAAAAACTCACACAGTATGGCAAAGCTTCAATTATTTTCCTGGCAGACTCAGTCATGGGAGAAAAGTTAGCTTTCTGTATTGCTCTCAGTGCTACCAGATAGATTTCTGAGTGAATCGGGTCCAAGTTTGATCCAACTTCTCCCAAGTTTATCTCCATTAATATGCTTGACACCATCCCTCCTGCCTCACAGTCCAAGTTGAACAAAGACGTTTTTTCAGCTTCCTTCCTTCAGATTCTTCTGCACAGATTAAAATCCAAGTGGAAGAAGAATTGCCGACTTCAGGGGCTGATGTATCCATATTCTGAGGAAAGTAGGTGATAGGCAGGGACCAGTGACACTTGGCAGCCACATCTGGCATCACATCACAGCTATCCTCACAGAACTGGTCAAACGTTGACCTATTGATGTGAATGGGGAGCACTTTTCAACATTCACAGAATCAGAGATGAGTGCCAAATGAAAGGAAGTACTTCCTATAACCTGAAATAGATCCTTTGAACTGAATTTTTCAGAGGAAGCAAACAAACTAACAAATCTTTATTACGGTCAAAGACCAGCATAAGGAGGGTAGGATACAGTCAGTCAAAAGCAGGGAAAATACATTAAAAGTAGGAGGTTTAGATGGGTGTAGGGGAGCATAAGGTTAGTATATCTGTAAATACAGTGCTATAGTCTGGTGAAATAGATGCTCATTAAATTTAGTTTATGGCACTGGTCGTCATCTGGCAAATTTTGAGTGCAGAACCTGGCAACATTTGTATGTTGTAGCAGGGTTGGTATCTGAAAGCAGCAGGGAGTTGTAGAATTGCCCTGTGCGCCCTGGGTATTTATGCAGTAATGAGGAGATGAGGCTAGAACGAATGTCTCTGTGGTACAGGCACTGGAGGAGCACATACCTGTTGTTTCTGCCTGTCCAGAGTCACAGGGGCATTGTCTCTCCAGGTACGGAATCTTCCTGTATCGGCCTTCAAGGACAGCTGAGGGAAGACGTGACATTGTGCCAGAGTAAAGGGCCTCTGATGGTTGGGTACCTCGAGTTTAGATAAGTTGACCATAGGGGAGGCAGAATACCTGCTTGATTCACTGGCAATAAAGGTTGGGGACCTGGCTAAATCCAACTGGTGCTCTGTGTCTGCTACACGCTGTTTAATGCGTGCTTTGGCCTGATCGTATCTGATGCTGAGTATTAGACCTGGAGAGAAGCCCAAGGATGAGATTTTAGTTGCCACTGCCTCTTTCCATGTGAAGAGTTTCTCAAATATAACTATGTTGCTGGTCCTGTGTACAAAGATGTCCTAGCATCAGATGAAATTTAAACATTTGTCAGTTCTACAACACCCAATTTGCCCTTGTCATTTTTAAAAAACTCCTTCCAGATTTTTTTTTGCCCCATATCAGTTTTTTTCTTCATTGTCATACATGCTTTATGAAAACCCAGATTCAAATTTCCTAGTTATGCCAAGGTTTATAGCAATAATAACCCTGTATAGTCATTTGCATCTCCTGTAACAAACAGTATGCAGAAAGTTTCATGTGACCCCAGATATTTGTTTTATGTTATCGAATATTAATATCTAATTTATTTCAGAGGCATCCCATTTGCAAGAACCATGAACTTCAGCATTTTTGCCATTTCATTCAGAAGTACATTCAAAATAAATGCTGGCACCCAGCAACTCCCTTGATACAATATAAATGATAAGCCAGAAGTTGTTTTTGACCCATGTTGCTCATTACTAGAATGGATAACAAACACAAATGAAATATTCAAAACAATTGCTTGCATAAGTTTCATTAGCACTTATATTCATGAATTCCGCCTCTGTTTCTCTGCAGTAACTTCTTTTGTTGCAAATTACTAACATGTATAACAGCCACCATTTCCCTTTCAGAAGTACTGGACAATCTATCTCCCCTTTAATTTAATGGAACCTTTTGTGCCCTTCAAAAGGATTTGAAGGTTACATACTAGAATAGCTTCTTATAGATTAAGGGGGTGGGGAGGATCCAGAGGACTTACGCAGATAAGGATTGTTCTTAGAATTGAAAGAGTGGTTTGCATATAGAATTTACATTTAAATTCTGATGAGCAGAACTGAGGTCATTAATCACTGATACCTTAGTCAGATCAACACTTCTTTTCAGCAGTAACAGCATATAGTTGAGGATGGAATTGTAGTTCACTGAAATCCTTGTTCAGACAGAAATGATGTTTCTGAAATGAGGAACAGTGCTGACTGTACCATCAGGTTCTCCATCCCGTGAAACATCGTAGCCCACAGCAATGCACTCACATTGCTGACTGACTCTTTGGGGAAGATGTGTTGCCCACCGTCCTCCCACAAAGAGAACTAAATGTATTCTGTGAAAATGACAGCAAAATTGGTCCTTCTCTCACAAGCTGGATATGGACCTGAAAATCAAGATACTCTGCTGAAGTCCCTTGTATTTAGGGATAGGTTTTACTACTGTTTCAATGAAAAGGGATTTCAATGTGTCTTGCAGTATTCTGCAATTTGCATTAAATAAGCCTACCTTGCTGAACTTTTTAACGGAATACATTCCATATGCCTTTGATGTCCTTGAATTTTTGAGAAAAAGTAAAAACTAAAATATCCCAGGTAAGAGCATTTCTGGAGGAAAGTTTCTGAAATAATGATCCTTCCATATGCTCCCTTTAAAAAGCCAGAATCTCTTTCCTCCAACTCTAATTTGGTGGTGAGTTTATTTGTTTATTTGCCAGATATAATAAAAATGGAAAAACAGTTAACATTCTTCTCTCATACCCCTATGTTTATTCCTCTGTTGGCCTTCTCCCTGTCTCTCCATTTTATTTGTCCTCATTCACAGCAGAAGCCCCCTTTTTTTATATAAAAAGGGGGGGGGAATAGGTTTGGAGAACTTCAAATAAAAGTGTTGTGGTTTTTTGTTTTGGTTTTTTTTGGCCTTTGTTTTGGTGTCAGTTGATTTCTTATCAAAGTGTTTGATTTGCAATTTTTTTCTTGTCGTTTGCAGAAGCCGAAAGCGGTATGCCCTCTTCGTTACCTTTCCTTCCAACCTCAATCCTACCTTCACACCTTCTAACTTCAGGACTAATTCCTTACCAGGAATACAGGAAGATAACATCTTTGTCTATCTTTCATATATATATATATATATATATACACACACACACACATACATACATACATATATACATATATGATATATATATATACATACATTCATATATATATGATATATATATATAGCCCCACAGTTTCAAAGAGGAGAGAAAATTTGATAGCAACAGTTGGTTTTTTCATTGTTTCTTATGTCTTATGCACTAACTTCTTTGCAGGAATAATACCCACATAAATTAAATTTAGCTACCGGGCATGGTCTTAGGAGGAAAGATTCATTGAATAGGAGAAGATATATGAGATTCATTCAATAGGAGAACTGTCTCTCCTGTCCAGTACTCCTTTTCCCCTGTTTTATGTACTTACGTTTTGTTGCAACGGTGTCTGCTTTGTGTCTATCCACTTTTGCTGTTCATTGCTTTTACATTCCCCACTCCTGTTCGAATTCCCCCCACCAAGCATTCTTTCAGAGTTTCTGTTCCACACAGTGCTTCATGTCCTCCCCTTCCACCATTCATTAGTAGAGTATGAATGCCTTGATTTGGTTTGTATTTCATTTTTGAGCCTAACACTGAATCAGATTAACTGAAATATAAAACCACACAGAAGCTACTATAGTTTTAATGATGGCCATTGTGTAGCTTTTTGTAGAAGACCATTGACTGGAATATTTGAATGGGTTGGCTTCCTTCCCCCACTTTGTGCTGGCCTGTTTTGCATATTACTTATTGTGCTGATATTCAGTACTCAACTTGAACTTACATGCCATGAAGCTGTTGTGTATTTGAGATCAGCAAGGTGTGGATTGCCAACTCCCTTGATTTCTTTCTCATTTTATTCATCTGAATGCCTCAACTTGCACACTGGCACTCCTTAATTCTTGACCTATTCTGATTTCCTTTTGAACTGCATACCCTGAATCGGTTGTTTTCTGTTTCCTGTTCCTGCTTCTGTCTTACCATTCTGTGTAGTATGTAATATTCTTTCTGTTTAGTTCTTATATCCTGTGGATTTGGAGTAGATATGTGAACAAGAGAGGTGGCTTCCTGTCAGTTTGGCATTATTCATATGATCCAACTGCAGAGAAGTTACTGCAACACTTGGCATCTTCAAAGGATCTGCAGTTGTTGCACCTCTTATATGGCTTCTTGTTTACCAGTAATTTTAACCTCGTGGTAAAGGCATGCATAGCTGTGTGAAAAAAGTGTGTGGTTTAAAAGTGCGCAGTCTTGCTCCCAGAATAGAATGACCCAAACCTGGCTTTAGTTAGGGTGTCTGTGCTAATTCACAGACAATGGGCATCCATCAGAAAACATGTTGTATTTGGTCTGCTTTGACTCAGAGCAATTTTGGGCATAGTGAAAGACAGCTAATAAATCTGTTGGCCATCCACATTTATTCCTAAGGACTTTATCCTCTGGGAGCAACACTTAGAATTGCTTGCTTTAGTGATTATGCAGCTCTAGTATTCTGTAGCTTTATGAAGTGTTTTGTCATTTGCCTTCTCTCTGGTGTCTACAGTGATTTCTTTTCCTCTTTATGTAAATCTTTATGTAAATCTGTATTAACGTTAGTCTGAAATGTCCTGAAGAGTGCTAGCAGAGAGACTCTCTGCTCCCAAAAGAGATACGTGTGCATGTCTCTATACTGCCTATAGATATGTTCTAAAGAAACTCATAAGGGAAAAAGTACAATTGTATCTGTCATTCACAAATACTTCAATGGCAAAAGTTCATTTTAAGGAGATCTTGGTGGACCATTTGGCATAGCTTATGGACCAACCAATCTTCAAGAAAACTTTGCCTTCCCATCTCTGTTAAACTAAACACAGCACTGCAACCATGGTGGTGAATAATACATTTTACTGTGATCTTAATTGCACGGGGAATGGTACAGCACATCTACCATAGCATGAAAGTTACTACTTCTCCTTTTTTTTTGTAGTCACTCATCCCATTGACAAGTTTGACATTTGACCTGCACAGGAGCTCAGAATATTGTAGATGTTTTGGTGTGCTTTCAGTGCTGAGGCATGCAAGACATGGATTTGGACTTATTTGCTGGCATAAAATTATATGTATACATTTTAATGTTGTGTTCTCATTTTTTCCTTGAGAGACACATGTATTTCCCTTTAGAGCAGGTTGATATGCCCTTAACTTACCTAGTATTGAAGACCTAATAGGAAGTGTAAGTGTTGGCTTTTATTTACAATGGGGATCTCTAATTATCAGCAGGGGATTGAAAGTTAAACTGTATGTTGCATTAAGCTGGTAACATATAGCTGACCCTCTCTTCTCCTTTGCTCCAAATGAAGTTGAGACAGATCAGAATTATTACATGCTGGGAAGAGAAAAGAAAAGAAGCTTAATTAGAGGCACTTATCCAGCCTATGAAATCTGGGGAAAGCAGATTTATGCCACTGCAATACAAGCCTCATTTTCTTCTATGCGCATTGCAATGTTGCACAGATACCCAAATGGGGAAGTGCTTGCAGAATAATGCTGGGACTCTGTTTTTGTCAAAACGATGAAAGCAATGATATCCTGCCCCCTATGTTTACGAGGGTCGCAATCTGTCTTGGGGAGCAGGGAATTTGTTTACAAGTAAGAGTCAGTGTATCTTCTGTACGTAATGTAACATGTAGTTTGACCCATAGAACTGGAAGCTTCAGTTTCATGAATGGAGCAATGGTTGAACAGATTGACCCACATTTAAGATTTGTCTAAGATTTAACTAATGCATGGTACAGTTCTGCTGGAATGTTATGCTTCAGTAGTAGGAAATAATAGCCTGGCTGGGGAATTCTGTGAGTCGAAGTCCATACAACTAAAAGTTGTGGAAGTAAAGAAACACTGGCCTAAATGGCAGTTATTACTCAATGAATACTCACCGGATTGCTGTAGAGCATTTTATTTACAAAGATACAGGTTTTCCTGACATTACAATTCACTCTGTCTTTCAATCATCCTGCTGTGAGAGCCACATTAAATTGGGCTGTATAAGAATTTAAGCTCGAGTTCAGCTTTCTGGTCAATGACAATGGGGCTACCATTAACGCTGAACCCACTGAAATTCATTCCAATGAATTCTTAACATAAAACAGTTGAAAGTATTACTTTAGCCTAGAAGGAAAAAAATGTGGAATTCCCCTACTGGTTAAGTAAATACAATTTTACATTCTAATATCATGTTAATTTGGCAATATTTTTTCTTTAAATGGTCATCAGTGTTCCATTTAGAAACAAACCAAGAAAAACACAGGGAAAATAAAACTGAAATGTGGATTGCACTGTATATTAAAAGCCGCATTACAATGGAAGAATACTAAACAATAGGTAGAGGAACTATAAAACTTAAAGGTATGTGTTTTTCCCCATATTGAACTTTATAGCAAACAAATAACTAAAAAGAAATCCTTACTTTGAAACAATGGTAATGCAGATGCTTTCATCCAAAAGTCAGACTTCTCCCAAATCCTCAAGTTTGAGAAACTGAAAAGAGCATACAAACATGGTAGTTAAATAATGTGTACTCGGAGATAAAATTCTTTATTACCCACCTGGCATGGTGTGATTTGATATCCAAAATTTTCACATACAACTTGTCAGCATACAGTAAAAAATATCAGAGAGAGATCTATTTCCTGCGTTCAGGCCTAGGCTTTTGCTATTTGGTATCCAGCTGAAACGTTGTCCTCTCCTTCCTGCACATGACTTCCTTGTCTCCCAGAATCCACCATAGGTTTTGCATCTCTTTATCCAATACTTTTGAAATATTGTTTAAATTCAGGAAATCTGCTCCAACATAGGTTTTGCTATTCAGGAAATCTGCCATGCTGCAGAGCAGTCCAGATTTGGCACATTGAAAAATGCTACCTACCTCATGAATAATCTAGCCCCTTCCTTGTATTTTGTTTCAATAATAATGGGGGGTGGGTGGGCTTCAAGTTAGTGTTCCATCCTGGCTACTGCCTGGACAAGTCCCTGCAGTTTTCTTGGCAAAGTTTTTCGGAAGTGGTGTGCCACTGCCTCCTTCCTCGGACTGAGAGAGAGCGACTTAGGCATGAATCCCAAGGTCACCCAGCTGGCTTCATGCCCAAGGCAGGACTAGAACTCATGGTCTCCCAGTTTCTAGCCTGGTGCCTTAACCACTACACCAGACTGGCTCTGATCTCAATATTGACTAAATAATAATAATAATAATAATAATAATAATAATAATAATAATAATAATAATAATAATAATAATATGTTCTTACACTGCATGGCAGTGCAGATGCTAGATAGCATTATGGTAAATATGAAACCAGTTTCCATGTAGCAGCATTAACCGTAAGTTTTTCCTGCAAAATCTCTTTTGCACACTTCAAATATTTCCAGAAGAATACAATTTATGAGTAGTTAGCAGGAAGAACATCAGGATCTAATTACTCCTAAAGATAATGCCAGGAAGCTGTACCATGTGTATCTTACACTGTTTGTACCATGTGTCCATATGTATGTGCTTTCACTGTCTCATCCCTTAAAACATATTTTCTACTAAGTCCCAATTGATTCTAATCATGGCAGTCTTTGTTTCCTACAAGTATTGCATGGATGTTAACTCTCTTCTAATGTAACAAAGATGAAATTGTAGACCAATAGAGAGACAGGCAATCAAACTTTCCTTAGAAGCTCTGTTAAACTACTTTGAAAACGTTCATGCTTTCCCACACAAAGGCTCCAAAATAATTTAAATGACCCATTTTGGGGGGACAGGGTTCATAAGTTAGCATTTAAGTGTCACCAAATTGCTGAAGGTAGCACAGCTGTGGATGCTTTCAAAGGGATTTGGAAGAGGTGCTTCCGACCTCATACAAGCACACCACCTCTCTGCTAGTCGGGGAACAGCCCCTCTTTCTTCAGGCATCAACACACACTTGGAAAGCAGGCGTTGCTGCTTTCAGAGTTACACTAATCCATGCTGAAAAAAGATGGTCTGCTTTAATGAAACGCAGAGAGCTGCAAGATCGAAGGCCCACTTACAAAGCATGCTTAGTTCTAGAAAATAGATATTGTAGGAGACTGGCTTTTTCAGCAGCACAGATGAACTACAATAACCAATAACTAGCATGGTATAAACCATTAGATCTAATCTTTGACCGCAGCATTAAAAGATAATAGAAAATGTAGGACTGCCTATGATTTTACAGGAAGAAACCAATTTTGTGAATTCACCAGTACAAGCATTTTGTTGAGCTAAATTAACCTAGTGCCTTTTTAGAAGCAGTAAGAACTCTTCTCCCCTCCCTCCCCTCCTTTGTAGGAAGTGTTGCATTAAAATAAGAGATTTTAAGAAAGTGGGGCAGGATCAGGTCATTGGAAGATGCATATGGAACACAGAATCATCTACACTCTTATAAAAATATCCTTTGAATATCTTGATACTCACTAAATAGAGTATTTAGTGAGTATCAAGATTTGTTTATTACATTTTTAATCTGTCCAATGACCAACATTCTCTGAGAGGATTACAAATCTGTATGCAAAGGAAAATAAAATACAGTAAACTTTAGATCATGTTCTATCTGGGGGGTATCCCTTGCATTTACAACTGCTTAATATGCTGATTGGTTTATTCTCCTGCAGTGTAGTGGATTTTACACCTTCCCTTGATGTCGGATGTTGAACCTGATATAACATTCAACACCGAATGGGTGACACTGAATGGGAAATACAAAACATTTCGATTTCCAGAGTGTATAAGTTAACAACTTCATCGGTGGCTGTCCATGTTCACCCTCTCTTCCCAAAGACAGGGCCCAAGACCCTGGCCAGGCTCTGTTAAAATGGGCACTGCTTTAGTCAATATGCCTAACTATGTCAGCCATAGTTAATTTTGAAGACTGTACTGTACATCATAAACACAAAAGTCAGTCCAATGAGATTAGTCTAATCCTTGAAATGTAGTTGATTTGATTTTCTGGAAAGGATGAGTAACTTATTTTTTTTCATTGACAATAGTCTGAAAAGGGGCTTTGGGCTGGAGGAATGATTAACCACGATATTCATTTTATGTTTTCTTTAGCAATTGTAAATGGTTGTCTTGTACCATTCCCCCTGAGCATATATGTGTACTATACTACAAATCATGAGACAGACAGTGATAGGGGGCCCATTAATAATACTCTATTTCAACAGAAATTGGCATGAAGGGGTAAACTGCCTGAGGAGAGAGCCAAGCAAATATTTTCCATGGGAATCATTTCTCTTTGCATCAATCATAATGATTTTGTCAGCTTTTAATGCAGAGCAAAAATCAAAGCTTTTTGTACATTTCCCCCCCTTTCTCCCTCTAATTGAAGTTGCTCAGCCTTTAAGATAAGTCATAAGATAAGACGTTAGTGATACAAGTTTGACTTGCTTTCTGCTTCAGTGTTTCAGTAGAGCTAATATTTTGTATTTTGAAGCATTTCATAAAAATGGTTTCTGGTTGACTTTATGGATGCGCCAAACTAATGGGCCCCCTATAACAAAATAAAAAATAATGAATTTGGTTTCACAGCTCAAAAGTAACATGCTCATACAGCATTCTCTTTTTGATTTCTGTTTGTTGTTTTGTTCCATTTTACTGGGCAGTATATTAATCAATCCTGGAAACCATGTGAAAATTCAAGAGGGTACTCTAGGATTCTTCATTGCAAGTGATGCCAAAGAAGTGAAAAGGTAATGCTTGGTCACTCTGTTTTTTTATTCCTTGTTAACATTTGTGTCAAGCTTAGGTTATTAAATCAGCCTGACTAACCAGATTTTTTCTCCCTGGTCATATCCAGTGGTAGTTTTAAGCTCTGCTCCCTTAATACAGCACAGATGAATTGCACTACTCCTATCTCTTACAGTCCTTGATGCATTCCAGAGGCTTTCCTGGTCTCAGAAACAGCTGGAGCAGGATGTGATGTGATAAGGGTGGTGAAGGAATTGACAAGAATCAAAGGGGTTACCCGACTTTTAGAAGCACTTGTTGCTAATGAAAAGCCTTCTCTATATGCTTTTATGTGGTAAGGAGTCAGAGAAACCTTCAGGCATTCACTGAACATGGAAACAATTCTTGCTAAATTTGACTAAAGGCCAGTCAACCCCAGTGTTCTGTTTTCAGCATAGACTTCAGGATGGATCAGAAACTCCCCTTGACTTTGGACATCTCCATCTCGTACTATGCAGAGGTACAGGTAGCTCATGGTACCTCAATATGGAGACTTGATTTAGCAGTTAGAGCTTATTGTCCTTGATAATTCGGATGAGTAAGCCTATCAAAACAACTCAGCATTAGGACAGTGAATTCTATTGCTTTTATATTGTCTGATATAGTGCCTATTTTCTTTTATCTTGCCTGAATCTTATACTTACGTTAAAGGGGGAGGAAAAAAATCCATTTTCCATTTATAATGTTATGTACCTCTGCTGTGTCCCCCATTTATAGCATATAACTTAGTGAGCTTTTCCCCCCCAAACTAAAGATTTCTGTGTGCTTTACATTCCTTGTAAGATTGACGATCATTTGAACTGTTGATCATTTTAGAATCATTGTTTGTGGAGTTACCATGTCATTTCATGTATTTGTTTATACATTTATAATAGTTTTTTAACATTAAAAACTTTCCAATTTAGAGTGTCCAGAAACGCATGACTATTTCAAATTTGTACTGATTTACTTCTAGTGTTATGATACAAAAGATGTTATTTTCAATTCATTTCTTAATTTCTGTCCCAGTCTTGTCTTTTCTCATGGCACAGTGAGTTGACATTTTCAGTGAGATGGCTAATACTGTCTGAATCTCTCCCCTCCACCCCACCACCCGGGAAATACAGCCAAATAAACCTTATCAGTGTACAAAGGCAGAAAGGTTTTCACATCTGTATGGAAGAAAATCGTTTAGCTCAAGCCCAGTATAGCACAGTAACATAATGAATTGATAAATCAAAAGGGCCTAGAGTCAATGTTCCTGATCTGCAAGCTGGAAGTCCTAATTTTTTTCCCTTCCCAAGTTTCAGTAAACCCTGCCTTTGGAAAATTGTTCTTGAGAGCCCTTTCACTTCCCCAAACCTATTTTTTAAGTTTTTTGGGAGGGAAGGAGAAAAAAAAAAAAATAGGCAATCCTCTTTACTATGTGAGCAGAATGTCGAAACAATACAGAGAGCATTCTGAATCTAAGCTAATATCTGCAAAGCTGCAAAGGTAGCTTGGCACTGTAATTGCAGCAATAAATGCTATTCTCCTGCATTTCCTCCACAACAGCATTTGAATTCCTTCAGAACATTAAGCCATGTGAAACTAAGTGGAACAAATAGTCTTCTGTATCTTCAGCTGTCTGGTCTTTTTTTTTAAAAAAAAAGCATAAAAAATTAAAAATCAGGGGCCTCTGAGTCTGCAGTTCCTCTGCCAAGAATGGGTTTTTCATCTCTTGTATGTTTGGAGAAAAAAGTAACTGTGACTGCTGCTCTCCAAGATGAAAGCTGAATGATCTGATCCACCATGTCATATTTATTAACCATTCCCCCCAATTATTTTCGAGATAAATGTATTAAAAGAAGCATGAGCTTGAATCACCCAAGCTAGTGTCTGAAATTAATTGTCTTGTAGCAAACATTTCCTTCTTTAAATGTCTAAACCTTTCAAAAGATTAAAGGAAATTAGTGCTGGCATGTTTTATTAATTTGGTGCTTGCAACAGAGAGAAAATATAGAACTAATTTCATTTGTCTGAGTTAAGAAAAGTGTCAGTTTTTCCACTTTCTCCCTCCCCTTTAGGGCATTCTTTTATTGCAAGGCGTGTCACGATGACATCACAGATCCCAAAAGGATAAAAAAATGTGGCTGCAAACGACGTAAGTAATTTTCTCCACCTCCTACTTTTTTTCCTTCTCTGCTTTAAAGAATCACTTTAACCCAGTTTCTGTGGTTTGCGCACTGGTGGAAAGAGACTAGGAAATGGGGGGTGGGGGCCAAAAAGTCAGTGTGCCCCACAATAGCAATTCATGTAAAAAAAGTACTGCATGGTCACAGCCACCATCTTGCTCTCTCCTGGATTTGCCCTGGCTACAAAATCCATCCAATTTGTTTAGGAAATGTTTCCAGTCATTTCAATGTGTGCGTCTTTTGAACATCTACACTCTTTGATCCTTAGAACTTCAGCTTTTTGGTTTTGGTTTTGTTTTTTTTATTGGGAGTAATAATTTTCCAACATAAATATAAACTATGTCAGTTTTTTGTTAGGCTTATCCGTGTCTCCCTATCAAGACTGCTCAGGGGAAAATACGCAGGAAGTTTCAAACACTTTTTTTCTCCTCTTCTTAAAAAGAAACCAGCTGCCCCTGAGCTTCTGTATCTTGCAAATCAAAGCAGTGGAGAGTTTCTGAGCTGACCCATAGGCTCTTTTTATTTTTCATTCAAGAGCCCCTAAGCTCAGATGGTGCATTAAAACCTGAGTTAGTTTCCCTTTATTGATTCTCACTGAGTTTTTTTGTTTTTAACTCTAACGATTATGAATGCATCCTATGTTGGCATTGGCCAAAGTCACACTGATGGGTCCAACTAGACTTGCATTGCCAGTAGGATCTTTCATAGGCAGCAGCCCTGAATGGATCATTATGATTTTCTGAATATCTATCACATGTAGGAATACAAAGAGTTTTCATATTCCCTTTCAGTAAAGTGCTCTCTACCCACTAAAGTGACGTCCTTTCACTGTGCTTTTGAATAAATAGTGCAGTGAATTGGACGCCAGCGTGTGCAGAGTTCTGTGTATAACATCCCACTTTGACTTCTCCGTGTGTTAAGAGTGGCTGGAGCTAAATACCAGCACCATCTGACATACTGGTGCCAAAGACGAAAGTCAGACCAATACTTTGATTGAGCTGAACCAACCAAGGACCCAGGTCTGTTCGGATTTTAGATGGTGAGAAGTTGAAAGGAAAAGAATGATTCAAGGGCAGCTGTAGGAAATGTCATTCTGAGCTAACAGTGCCTGCAGCCCTTCTATAGTTTCTTGGCAACACACACATCATCCATCTGTAAAAATGGACAGCTCTTCTGCAGGTTCATCAATTCCCATTTCACACATACCTGATATATTGTGGGTTTTACCCAATTCTCTAAAAAAGGTGACCAGACAGGCCCTTTATATAATAAACACAATCCAAAAGTAATGTTTTTTACTGGTCTGTGTCACTTTGGTTGGCACTTTAGAAATGAAAGTTTTCATGACTTATGGTGTTCCTCAAAAATAACAAAATGGTCATACATATCAAATGTTACAGATTTCTTCCTCGTCATGCTAATTTTCCATGCACTACCAGAGGAGAATTACATACATGCAGCTTTTTTCCACAGCTTCAGCCTGAAATCATATAATTCTGGAAAAAGATAGAGGATGGATGGATGGATGGATGGATACCAAGCAATAGGATAAAGGAGAGTGACATTTGGAAGCTGAAGGAAAGAAATGAAAGAAGTATTAATCCTTTGAAAGGTTTATCTAAAACTATTGGAAAACCTTTGGAAGATGCCCCCCACCCCTACCCAGATATGTATAAAAAGTAGCCTCTGATTGGAAGTGTCAGTCACTTCAGTGAAGGAAATAGCGTTGGAGAGGTGCTGAAAAGAATGAAAGTTGGTGAGGAAGAGAGATGTCAGAAGCACTCTGCTAAGTATGGCATCAGCCAGGTAAATGGAGGGGGATAAAGGAAAGGGAGGCCAAATAAACAGATAATCTTGGTACCCTATTTTCAATTCCCTTTATTGTGAGACCTCATTTATACATACAGGCTGGAATTACACTGATGTAGCTACATTACATTTCCAAATTGGTTGTTAGCAATGGAACTATAGATCTGAACGTTATAGGGGGGAAACAAGAATTCCAGAGAAATGGGAATTGTTTTCATGATATAACTAAGTCTGTTCCAAAATTACTTTCAGCAGGAAAGCTGCAGTCATGGTTTGGCAAAGTAATTTAGCCAAATATTGTGTCAGTTCAGCCATATATCCAAGATGGCTTTGACATTTCAACACAACACAAAACAAAGCAGAACAGTTAGCAATTTTGCTTTAGGGAGTCACCTATGCTTAATTAGACATATTCCAATCCCATTGATTCCATTGGCTGCGGCTGAGAACAGAACATAATCGGGCTGTTATCTGTAATTTGATTGTAGTACTGCCAGTATACTTTAAATGTTTAAGAATCCCAGTCTGTAAATGCAGTTAGCTCTATTTATATTAAGTGAATCAAGATTCTAACTCTGGCACCACGATAACATCAGCATGGGTTTTAAAAGAAACCTGCCTACCTATTCAAACAATACAAGTTTGGGTATAATCTATCCATGAATAGCTAATGCTCTAGTTAGCAGTTTGCAGGCTAACTACTAATTACCTTCAGAGAACCTTTTCCAGAGCAATGGATCTCTTGAGGAAATCCTTGCACCCGGTTGAGGATGTGGAAAAGAAGCTGACCAGGTTTCAGTGGCATCCTCCGTATATAGTGCCCCAGATCAAATGTTCCATGAACCTCTCCTGTGTATTGTGGGGAAACACCTGTGTTGAGAGTCCTGTGTAGTCTAGAGTGACTGATCTTCTCACTGTGAGGCCAGTCCACCTGAAATCTCCCTTAATCAAAGATGGAAGGGCCCATCCTAAACTCCACACAAGCTACTGGGGCAGGACCTTGGAGAGAGCTAGCAGCACTTCGAGGCATATGACTAGACTCAGAAGATAACCCATCTGTTGGGAGTTCACTTGAGAGAAGTTCAGTGGTACCCAGAAGTTATGCACTGTTGTGTACAACTTCAGCTGTACACAGGCTTTCAGTTGCAGACAGCTCTATAGGCTATGTCTTGAAAGAAGCCCATAAACACAAATGATAGCTTTCCTGCCCTTCTTCTTTGTGCATAGCAAATTTTGACTGATCTGTATGTCTGTATGAAATATGCTTGATTTAAGCTGATATATTCCCTACATAAAATAAAGGCTTAATTTAGAAGAATGACCCTTTTTGATGTTCTCCCTCCTTCCTCCCCTCAGATTTGCTAACAAGCATCATAATAAACACTAGAAGCCTAAGAGAAAATAAAGGCAGGCGAACAAAGTTTTGTAGACAGGTGAATGAAATGCAAAAGAATATCTTTTTTACAGGGAAATCATAATTATTGTGGCATTAATTACATTCCATTTCCTGGACTAGTTGAAAGCCATGTTCTTTAATAATGCATCTGAGGTTTAACGTCCCTTCAGATGTTTCTGAATATTAGCTTCAGTATTGTCAGGGTCTCAAAGTGAGCCTGACCTACATAGCTATTTGTCCAAACCTGTTAAGCCAAATATTAATAATTCAGCACAGAGCTCTGCAGCTTCATGAAACCAGGGATAATTAGAGAAACGGAGTTTTCCTCTTACCGATCTTTTCTCTCTCTTCCAACCCTGCTCCATGATGTTGGAAATGAATTTCTTGCGCAAAATCCATATTGTGGTAGCTTGTGATACGTTATGCTTCCAGTTTGGGTCTTATTTTAATTTCATTGCAGGTTAGGAATTAAAGAAAAAGATGTATCTGTGTGTCCACCTTGCAACTAAACAATGCACTTTTGTTAACATTTAGTAGTTGATTGACTGAATTAATCCACTGGAGATATTTTGTTTGATTTCAGCATAATGACATTTTTAGTACAGCAACACGTTCCATTTTAGAAGTGGTATTTCTCACAGGAAGGAGATACATCTAAGAAGATACCTGCCCCCAAAATAAGCATGCATGATCTAAGACAAATGTTTATAAAAGCCTATAAAGAAAGTCTTGAACAAAACTTTTGTTGTATTCATGAGCTGATCTATATTGATTGACTACAGCAAGATTCATTGTTAATTGGCTCAAGTTTGCGTAACTGAATGAGAGTTCTAAAATTTTTGACACAGCCATCTGAGATGAAGGTTCAACATGGGAAGCTGTGCTTACTCATTCCTTTCCTCCTTGTATTAAATAATTTTGTTTCCAGCTGTGATTCTTCCTTCCACAAAAGATTATTGCATCTACAAGATATAGATCATGTATACACTGATATTTATGAAGAAGATTGCCTTAACAGATGATAATTGACAATGTTTTGATTTATTTTTTCTCTTGCTGCCTTGGAACACGGCCCCTACTATATTTTAACTACACATTGATAGTGATCTATTGTGAGTAAAAAACGGGTTCTTTGTAGCCCAGAGTGCAGTCCAATCTGTCTTTCTTCCAGTAGAGAGTATTCATTTGTTCAGTATTCTGATTCTTTTCTTTTATGTTGCATGTAGCAGTGGCGTCTCATACCCACACTTTTTTTCCATGCTTGATGCCCATGTAAGTTAGGGCCACATTGAAGAAAATACCGCAGTCTTTCAAGTTGTTTTCTCTTGGCTTTGTCCCTCTCCTTCTCCTGTTTGTCCCCCTCTGATAGACTGTGTTTTTGTAAGTGAAAATCAGAATGTTATGGCATCTAGACAGAATTGGTTACCAACTAGGCCATAGGAAATCACCTTATTTATTTATTTATTTATTTATTTGCCAGCTGATTTAAGCAAAATTAATTACTGGATAAGTGACTAAAACACCAGAAATGGAGGTGTAGCTACAGTATAAACCGAATCATGTCCTCTGGCTGGGAAAGTCCCAGTATTATCACTCTAAGCAATGCAAGGAAATCTTTTTTTTTTTTAATATCCCTTTTATAGGTTGCAGGATTCAGTAGTCAGGGGTGGAAGTCATGCCTGATAGCCAGCCAGTAGAAAATGGTGGTGCAGATATACACTTACTTCCATCTGAAGTTCAGCTTTGCTGCCAAAATCCTGCTGCAGTAAGCATCCTCTTCTGACGTTATGTTCTAACAAAACTTGAGTTTAAGCTGAAGCTCCACAGATATACTGGTTCTAGAATATAAACACTCCAGTGAATGATTTGGAGATTCTCAAGTCTTTGTTAATAAATAATTTCTGGATGATTATTTGCTGCACAATTGATAAACTCATGTCTATGGACCCAGGGTATTTTTAGTGCCATTGCTCTCTACATTTTTTAAAATTCTTTTTTAATTGCACACTATGCACTGCTCGTTACTTTTTACTTGCTTCTCTTTGTGATGAGTTAGGGAAATGTCAAAATAACCTGATGACATAGTCAGGGACCAGTTGCAAGCCTCTTTCCAGTTTCTGTTGTAAAGGGAGTACCAATCCCACGAATCTCCTGGTCAAGCACTTCCCATGTAGTTGGTTTATTTAAATGTCCAAGCATGCAAGGAAGCTTCTGCTGGATAAAAAGCAGTCATGCAGTTGTTAGAATAGGCAAAGCACAATGCAGTGTGAATTTTCTTGAGTAACAGTGTTTCAAATGTTGTAATAGTGAGCCAATCCAGTATAGAATATGGTGTGTCTAATGAGTAAGGTATTTCTGTAGGGTATTTCTGAAATTTACTTAATAGTCTCCTTTATATCTCTAAACTAAAAAAAAAAAAGGGTAACAGAATGATTTTAACAGAGAATAAACACCAATACTAAACTTCAACTAATCCTAAGAAATGTAGTTTCCATAATGTTCAATAAAATGCTGCTTCTAGGGAATTGCATTAGATGAGAACAAATCCTGGGTTATTAATTACGTGTAAAAGCAATCTGCATCAAGTCTGATGCACGTATCCCCAAAATACATTTACCTCTTCACATGTTACATTTTTAAGGTGTACAAAGCAGGAAATTGGACTTCCAACCCTGTGATTCCTTGTTTAAATTCAATTCAATTTTAATATTGGAACCGCTATACCTAAGCAAACTACATTTAGTGTATCTGCTACTTCAGAATGCCTTTTAGCCAAAACTGTATGTTGTTAGACTGGAAAAACAGAAATTTTGGACCAAACACACTTTCTTATATGTGTCCTCACCTTTGAGTGTGCTTTTTCAGGTATCAGCTTTGAAAACTGAATTAGGATTCTTGCACAGATGCGGAGATTAACCACTTCTTGCTCTTTTGTAATTTCATTATTTATCTTCCCAAAAATGTTGTTTGTCCTAGAGAAAAATAGCCATGGTTTCTGTCCTGCAGCAAATAGCAGCGGGACACCTTTCTGCATCATAGTTCTAAATCAGATCAAACTTCCATTAAAACAAACAAAAAACAACACACATTTAATGTAATATATAGGTCGGCCCTTGAAGTCTAAAGAATCTGCATTGCATTCTTCCAAATCTGATCAGAATTTATTGGTGATTTGAGGAAAAAATATGTAATTCCACAGCATTATGAGATATTCTAGGAAATAATAATTTACAACATTTCCATGGAGTTGTGAAACTGAATTATAGAAAGTAGCCGCATTGCGTAAAACTGGTGGATCTAATATTTCTAAAACTTTACCCAGAAACAAAATTTATTGGAACATGTTAATCACCGACAGTGTTCAGCCCCTTGGCTTGCTGGAAAAAGAATGGAGATGTCATGGTATATATTTTGGCAATACTAGCACATTCCAAAGGTCTTGATAACCCTCGTGGAGTTTAAAAAGCCATTTTAACGTGGTACGAGAAAAAATCAATTTGGGAAGAAAAAATCTTTGCAGAAGGCCTATTAAGATAGCACAGGCTTCCTTCTCAAATATAGCACTTCTCAGAATGACATCACAATGTGTTGCCAGTGCACATATTTCTGTATTCTCAGTAACATAGCTTGGAAACTGAATAATTCAAGGATCACGCTAGATTCAAGGTGGTTAGTGATGGTTATGTAGAACAAGGGCAAATGGTTTAATTAGGAATGGGATGAGGGTTTGTTTGTTTTTTCCCCTGTTGATTTAATTTGGGCTTAGTTGTTCAGGATTCTACAACACTAAATTTGGAACTTCCTGAAATATCTTGACAACATCCCTTCTTCCTCCCACCCCCACACATGATCAGACTTGATTGATGAATAAGTAGTTTGAAGAAGAAATTTAAGTAATTCCAAAAGTAGATGTGTGACTCTAACATTCTCTTCCAGAGTTATGAATTATCTTGAACGAATCTGTAGATTATTTATCATCAGTGCACAGTGATAAATGGGGCCATGTGTTTATTGTAACTTTATGACTTAGCGATGATGGGTTTTTTTGGGTTTGTTTTGTTTTTCCTTTGCAAGGATAACATATCTTTGAGCTTTCCTGCTTTTCCATAAAGCATTAAGTAAATATTTGCTTTCTGGATTTCTTATTTAAGTATTTGAGTATTACCACTCAAGATTTGACCTATATACAAACACACACACACACACACACACACAGAGCAGAGAGACTGATCCTTCATAATAATCATGTTTAGAGTCAGGAGTGTCAATAGCAGAGTGCACAAACAGGGCAAAATCACAGATAAATGAAGAATTTTTTCCCCCTTTTTTGTCAGATTTCACATTGCTTTTGCTTTCACACTGACACTAGTCCTTGTACAGTTCATAAAGAATCTAAAGATTCAGTGAAGCTACTTACTTACTACCAGAATGTAAGCTCCACTATATTTAGTGTGGTCAGTTCTAGTAGGTGGGTATAGGATTTCACTATAAGGTTGAGATCCTGTTCTTTCGGTATTGCGCAATAACTCTCTAACTGTGATAGCGAGCTATTGGTGTAAGAATCAGTTTCCTTCAGTGGCCTTATACACAGTTAAAGATGCAATGGGAACAAAATGAAATGCAGTACTAACCCCTTCCTCCTGTTTTGACTCCATTACTCTCAGCTCATTCCTCCTGGAGCAAGGAGGAATATTCTCTTGCCCTAGAACCAAGGACTGGGGTGGTGATGAATGACTATATTGTCAAAAAAAAAAAACTATTTCTAAAAATGGAGTAGAACACTAGAAGCAACACAGCCTAGAATTAGAAAGGGAAATACGACAACTCGCACTTTGGTACAAATTAGATTATATCATCAAAATGAAGTTTCATCAACATCTCTGCATATTTTAAATTATGATGCAAAGGCAATTCTCCACTGGCATGGGAGGCAGAATCACTGCTGTTCCTTTCTATTTCCCCTTAGGCTTAAAATGACATGTTATGAGAGTCAAAGGGCAAAGCAAAAGGATTTCCAGGGTTTCATACAGAATACCTGTTATTTAGAAGGTATCCAGTGAAGGGACGTAACCAGTTCATCACTGAAAATGGGTGAATGTATCTGTGACTTTCTGATCCAGGCAGATGTAAACACTGTTGGCAGATTGCTGGGAAAGCCTTTAGCCCAGGAGAGATCAGAAAAGTCACACACACCAGGCATTTCTATAAAAATAATTTATTTACAGAAAGCAAAACTAAAGCAAAACATATTTAAAGGACTTAGCTCTCATTGAGAGCTACCTGGCTCGCTACATGCCGGCACAGAAGAGAAAGAGGAACTGAAACAAGTCCGGGCAGGTTCCTCCCCCCAGGTACAATAATTAACATTCGAAAAGGGGGCAGTTGAATTCAACCTCTGCACCCGGCCAAAATGATTAGATACAATAGCACCTTAATCTGTTAGTAGGAAAACCATTAACACTCCCCCTTTTATACTATAGATTAAGATGCAAAACAATCTTCTCTGACCACTCTGTATGTCTTTTCATTCACATTATTTTACCATTATCTCCCCTTTGGTTTAACAGAAAGCTACCATCCTTCTTCCTGTGTTTTTCCAAACCTAGGTTGTTATAATTCCAAGGCTTTTTAATATGAAATGGCTTTTCATGCAGGCTTCAAAATCAAGCCTTTGTTTTTCTGTTGATGTGAACAGCAGCAAATCAACATAAATGCACAGATACATACAGCCTTGTTTGTCCTTCTTCATATATACACAGGGATCTGCTTTTCCTTTTTCAAAACCAAAACTCTGCAGTTTTTCATCTACTTTTTGGTTCCAGGATCTAGCAGCTTGTTTTAACCCATAGATTGACTTCTGCAGTTCACAGACTAGATTCTCCCCTTTTTCATAGCCAGGGGGTTGCTGCATGTATAATTTGTGGTCTAAATCACCATAGAGAAATGCAGTTTGAATGTCATAGTGGTGAACTGACATTCCTTTCAGTGCAGCAACTTTTAACAGTAATCTAATTGATTCACCTTTAGTAACTGGTGCAAAAGTCTTGTCAAAGTCTAAATCTTTCCTTTGAGTGAACCCTTTTGCAACCAACCTTGCTTTATATTTTTGGATTTTGCCATCAGCATTCCTTTTCAGTTTGAAAACCCACCTACAACCCAGACAGCGTTCATTGGGAGGTAGATTTACCAGTTTCCATGTTTTATTTTCTTTCAAGGATGCTAACTCCTGTTGCATGGCAGAATGCCAATTTTGTGCAATCTCAGGTGGTAAAGCATTCACTTGTTCTAAAGACTCAGGTTCTGTGAATATGTGAAAAGCCTTTACTGTTTCAGCCTGAAAACGTGATGGAGGAATGCCTTTATTACTTCTCTGAGATCTGCGAGGTAATACAGGGCTTAAATTTTGACTCCTATCACTTTCCTGAGAAGCATCTGTCTCATCAGACAGATCTTCAGTTTGCTTTTCTGGTTTAATGTCCTCATCAGACAAAAGATCACCATCAGCAAGTCCTTGCTCTTCTCTTGTGGTGGTCAGATCAACTGGAGAGCTAGAATTTAATCTCTCCCAGTTTTGTTCAGCAAAAGAAGCGCTTTTGCTAATTATTAATTTCTCTCCCATTATGAACCTGTAGCTCCTTTGGCTTTGTTCATAGCCAACAAAGATGGCTTTCTTTGTTGTGGGGCCTCCTTTCCTTCTCTGTTGTTTTGGAATGTGAACCCATGCAGTGCTACCAAACACTCTAAGATGGTTTACCTTTGGTTTCACACCATAAAACAAATGGAATGGAGTGTTCTGAATCATAGTTATATAATCTGTTCTGTACATAACAACCAGTAGATATGGCCTCTCCCCAATACTTAAAAGATAAATAAGAATCTTTTAGCATGCATTCCATCGCATTGTGCAAGGTTCTGCCCTTTCTTTCAGCAACACCATTTTGCTGAGGGGTGTAAGGGTTAGAATGAATTTGTTCTATCCCCTTTTCCACTAGGAACCTTCTGAATTTGTGAGAAAGGTATTCTCCTCCTCTATCACATTGGAGTGCAGATACAGGCCTAGGGAATTTTCCATTTGCCCATGTCACAAAACCTTTAAATTTCTCAAATGCCTCATCTTTATGTTTTAAGATGTAGATAAATGTGTATCTTGAGAAATCATCAATGATGGTCATTGCATACCTTGCTTGTCCAAGACTTGGAGCAAAAGGACCAATAATGTCAGAGTGTACAATTTCCAATGGTCTAGTTGTAACTCTGTCACTGTGCTTACTCACAGGAGCTTTTAGTGTTTTGCATTCTTTGCAAACTACACAGTCTAAGTATTTATCACAGGGTTTTATCTTTAGGTCAGCACACAGCTGTGGCATTTGTGCTATATATTTGAAATTAGCATGACCAAATCTCCTGTGCATCAGGTGTACACATTGGTCATGATATGGAGTGTTGCCAACTGCAGCCTTGCAGCTTGGCTTCCTTGCATTTTGCACAATGTACAAGGAGTCTTTTAGCATACCAGTAGCACACAATTTCCCATTTTTTCGTATCTTACAACCATTTTTCTTAAATGTTATGATATACTCTGTTGCATCCAATTGTGCCACAGATAAAAGGTTTGATTGTAAATTTGGCACATACAACACACCTTTTACAGTTTCTCCCAAGCAGGATAAATACAAGTCACCTTGTCCCATAATTTTGGTCACAGACCCATCAGCCAAAGATACACTTTGTCTTTCAGTTTTAGACAGTGACACAAAAGAGCTTTTACAATTACATAAATGACAACTGGCCCCAGAATCTAACACCCATACATCAGAATTACCCTTCTCAGCAACCTGTGCAATCTGGGTTGTCTGAAGAGCCTTCTTCTGTGTTGCCCTTGTGTTCTTCTTCTCTGTCTTTCTACTCTTAGGTCTCATGGCACAGTCTCTTTGCAAATGTCTAGCTGAACCACAAGTGAAGCATCGCTGGCTGGCTAGCGCTGTGGCCTCAGCTTCCTTTTCCTTCTTTTCCCTCATTTTCTGGTATTGCAGCTTTCCAGAAGAGATGGGGGGGGATCTTTCCTCTCTCTTCTCCCATTCAGCGAGTAAGCGCTGTGTAACATACAATGGGGTGAGGTCTGCTTCAGGCATAGCCTCCAGGGTACAAATCAGCGTGTCCCACGTTTCATTCAGTGAGGACAGGAGGATATATGATTTTGTGAGAGGTGTAAATTCCATTCCCCTCTCCTGCAACTCAACAAACAGCTGCTGAATATAATGCAGGTGCTCAGGAAGGCTATCTCCTTCTGCAAGGTAGGCTTTGTACAGCTTTTTCGTCAGGGTAACTTTACTCCCTGCTGTTGCCTTTACATATAAGTCTCTCAAAGCGTCCCAAAGTTGCTTTGCAGACTGCATGCCTCACATGTGGACTAGCTGATTGTCCTCAACTCCCAGGATAATGGTGGCTCTAGCCCACTTATCCTGTCTCAGCCATTCAGCACTGGGATTTGGGGGGTTTTGCTCACCAATTGGCAGCCAAAGATTCTCTCTGCGAAGATACATCTCCATCTTCAGGGCCCAATTCAAATAGTTGGTCTCTGATAGGTGCTCCAGAGGCATCGCTGAGGGCTGGGAGGTAGCCATGGCTTCTTCCTTCTTTTGCAAGTTACCTCAGCTGGCTTCTTTGTCCTGTAGACTGGCAGTTGCTGGAAAATCTCCAGGCGGCTCCAAAGAAAATCTTCACAGGTCTTTGCTACCTGCCTTTAAATTGTGCATGAGGTGTGGAGCTGATCTTTCTTTTCTCTCTGGGTTTTACTGGGCTTACTGGGCTGCTCACTGGGCACATAACCTGTTGGCAGAATGCTGGGAAAACCTTTAGCCCAGGAATGATCAGAAAAGTCACACACCAGGCATTTCTATAAAAATAATTTATTTACAGAAAGCAAAATGAAAGCAAAACATATTTAAAGGACTTAGCTCTCATTGAGAGCTACCTGGCTTGCTACATGCCGGCACAGAAGAGAAAGAGGAACTGAAACAAGTCCGGGCAGGTTCCTCCCCCCAGGTGCAATAATTAACATTCGAAAAGGGGCAGTTGAATTCAACCTCTGCACCCGGCCAAAATGATTAGATACAATAGCACCTTAATCTGTTAGTAGGAAAACCATTAACAAACACCCAACCAAATTTTCTCTAAAACAAGAGGATTATAACAGCTCAAATCTACAGTAGCAGTGAATCATTTTGACATAGCACTTTTCTTACTGTAAATGCACTTGGATTAGTGCACCAATCTATAATTTAAAACATGGGTATAAACTTCACACATCATTCAGAATTGGGCTGTCAAGCCAACTGATGTCATGAGACTCCCACAGGCTCCAATTTGACAAAGAACATTATGTGTGGTCAAGATACCCTTGGTTTCATCAATGTGTTCCCCAAATTTTTATACAGCACTGAAATTCAATTTATGTTACCTGTGTTTTCAGAAGGGGGGGGTTGTTGGAAATGTGCTACTTGACCCCTCCAGCCCAGCTTCTCCCCCAGGAAGTGAACACATTTACACCCTTGGCTTAGAATGGCTGGTAGAGATATGTGCTTATTTATTAGAATTCTACTCTCCACTAATGTACAGTGAAGGAAGTGGAATCTGAAAGTTAGTCATTTTAGTAAACACCATAAATCCCAATATATTGTGAATGTATGAACTATTAAGGAAACAATTGTACAGTAGACTGTTCAGACAGTTCCTTTTGGTGCTCATCCTTAAGTGTGCAATGGTGGCAGTTGGTAAATGACTGGAAACGGTGAATTCATTCCCTTGAACTCAAATTACTTAATTTTTTTTTCAAAGCTTGTAAAAGGATGACGAGAGTCAGCAGCTTTAGGACTTCCCTGGGTACTGTGAAGGGTGGTGGTGATGGGGAGACCTTCTGCCTGTTGAGTCCAGAGAAAATAAATCGTCAAAATCATTTTTAAGGCACCCTGCTGTATTTTTTTTAAAGAACAGAAATTGGGCAGTTGGGTAACCCTGGGCTATTCTTTAGACTGGCAAGCTTAACTAGCATCACCCCACAGAAAATTAAATCAATGTAGTTGTCCTGTGATGCTGTCATTTCCCTATGTTACTATAATTTCCCTTTACTGTTATTTACATCTTGCTGTGGATGAGAGGAGCTGAACTGAAATGACATTATATCCATTTCAGTTCTTAATGGTAGTCCAGTTCTTCTTTTGTTATTGTTTTTTAATTCAACCCCACTTGACAGATGTTGAGTCCATTTCTTTAGCCAGCTGCTGTTTGATGATAAACCACTAGATGTCCTCACCAGCCTATTTTTATTACCATTGATGATGTAGTAGTAAAGCAGAGAAGTAATAGCTTTTAAAAGAAAGTGGTAACAACAACAAAAAAGAGTAATCAGCACCAAAGGAGGTGGCTTTGTTTCTGCTTGCTTTAATTCATCACATTTACAGTACAGTATTGTGTGGTACCCAGATTGTTTCTTCCAAAGGTGCAATTTCAGAATAGATGGCGTTTATTGAACGATAAGGTGCCACGAAACAAACATTAATGAAAACATACAGAGCCATCTCCTTTCTTGCTGCTGATTGCCATATTTAATTAACATTTATGACGGTTTAATGGGAAACAGTATGTGTCTGGCTGCACAATCTTTAATCATTCCATCATGTGTTTAATCTGCTCAGTACCCATCTTTCTTGATTCTTCATCTTGTTCTATGTGTGGGTGCATTTAAAAATATTTATTTTCCTTTTTCTGTTTGGTATGGATGCAAAATGATCCTGTATCAGGAATGAAGAATGATATGCATGTTTCTCTACAAACTGCTTTTCCAATATGTGATTGCTCCTATGCTGATTGATGAAAAAGAATCCTCTGCAGCCAGTTCTTTTAATACGTTGATTATCAAAGTTGAAATTGTTTCCTGCATGTTCATAAAGAGAATTCTAAAATGATGCATGGTCTCCAGAATAACTGATATTAATAACTAAAAACAGTCCCTGAAATGCATTGGTTTTAAAATGCACCAGTTCCCGATTTGAACAGAACACAAATTATTGTTGAAGAAAATGGTTCTTAAATGTTTTCCTCTCTTGTCTCTTCTCCCTTGTCTTATTTTATTATTGACTTTTGATAAAATATTATTTAGTTAGAAATGAAAACAGGGACTGGTTTGTTAAGCCAATATCATAACATTATGCAGCTGGTGTATCCTTGGGTTTTGCTACAGTGTTTGATTAATAGGTAGATATAAGAGGCAACTTTATATTGTGGACAGAGGAACTTTAATTTTTCTGTAACCAATCAATGCTTTTTAGACCACTTGTATTGTTTTTTCCTCAACAAAAAACAAAAACCAAAGGAAGAAAGTTTGTTTTCTTGTTAAGGCCAAAATATTTTTAATAGAAAAATGCAAAAGTTTGTTTAAATGAGTGGAGGACACCCAAAGAGAGGAGGTGAACAAAAATTGGGAAAGCAATTTCTGAATCATTTTATAGTAGTGTAAACTGCTACCTGTCAAAAACTGTAGCAGAATCCTGTTTTTATTCTAAAAACCAAACTGAGGAGAATGATATATGGTACTCTGACCGAGGCTGATGTTGCATGTTGACAAATCTCAACAGCTGCAAGATAACTCAAAAAGAATGCTAAGAGCCCACAGCCCCAGAAGATGCAAGCAGAGTTTTAGAGGAAGGGAAGAGATCGCTCATCCATCTCCCTCAATGCCTGTTTTCCCACAACCATGATGTTCCCCTTTGCTTGACAAATATACTGTAGATGGCAAGTCATCGAGGCCTTAGAACAGGGCTTGACCCATTGGGAGAGATTTATATTCTCCTGTCTCAGTTCAAAAAGAAAAAGCAGAAAAAGCAAAGCCACTGGGGAAATGTTTTAAATTAAAAGACGGAATTGTGATTGTTTCTGCCTAAGGTTATAAGACAGTTTTATTTATTCTTTTACTTTTTAAAGTCCCATTTGCTCTTCAAGCTCATGTTTTTTTTGGCTGCCAGCAATTTGTTTCAAAGTTGCTAAAATTGAATTAGTTCATGCTGAGCCATGACCAATAAATATGGTCCAGGACCACCTGGGAAACAATTAGATGTCCTTTGGTTTCACTTTCGTTTGTCGTTTGTGAAAGAAACCATCTCAGAAGGATTGGGCAGAATAGGTTTTTACAGAAACAGCCTATTGGAAATGCATAAACCTGAAACCATTTAGGCTGACAAACTGTCAATTTACATTGATCTTGGCCAACTGGCTGAAAAGGGAATGAGTGCTTTTTGATGGACTTTCAAATTGACCTCTTATTGTGGTCGCAATATGAAATCTACAGATATCTGCTGAAAATAATAGAAGTTAGTGATTGCTTCATTGTGTTCCACTGGACTCACATTTCGTACGCTCTGGTGGAACCTTATATGAGAACAGTCTTTAGTGCTGAACATATCTACCCTTAGTAGCAGGATCTCTTACATGGACAGAATTTGGTATTTAAACAAATCAGCTTCATTTTCCAATGAAATCGGGGTCTCAAACATACAGTAGTTATCATTCTGAGAAAAAGTGCGAGAGCAAACATAGCTTTAAAACAACCAAAATCTAAATAAACAGTGAATTTTGGGCCAACCATTTCTTTAACAAATTTATGCCTTCTTCTAATTTTTCAACTGCACAAAAGCCTTGAATAGTAACTAAAGAGTTGTAGCCTTGAATTGTTCTACGAAAGTCCTAGAAAGAACATTAAAAACAATTTGTCTTTCCCCCTGAACTTGATGTACAGCTAAAATGTGATTGATTAGCATAATGATATTTTTTCTGGGTCGAGACTGTCATAAACTAAGGCCTGTATCTGATATCCCTTAAATGACCTTCCAGCTATATCTAACCTTTCCATTAACCTGCTACTCTTCCTCTCCTCCCATTCAACCCGTGGTTATAGCCAAGATGTCCATCTACAAGAGAATCAAACTGGCATGTTGTTTTGATTGCGGATGCTCTGAGCGTGACTGCTCTTGCATGTCAGGCAGTGTGCATAGTAACATGGACACCCTTGAGAGAGCCTTCCCACTTTCTTCTGTCTCTGTTAATGATTGCTCCACCAGTTTACGTGCCTGTAAGTTTTAACACCAGCACGCATTGTTCCATGTCTGTAGTGTCTGTGGTATCATCACTGTCCTGTGTCGTACATTGTGGTTCTGTTGTTTCCAGGGGGTGGGAAGTGGGTTTCAAATGACCTGTGACTGCACACTTTGGTTCTTGTGGCTGTTTCAATTTATGCAATCCTCTATTTCTATATCTTGCAATGTATTTTGTTGTAACAATTGCAATCATTTGTTTAACTGTTGCTTTCTACTCTACCTGTGAGCTTTTCAGAGAGAAAATGTGCATCTTGGGCAATTGTGCAATTTTGTTTTTAACTCACATGCACAGCATAATAGTTGTCAAATGTTTTACTATTAGCTGTAGGAGGGAAATTCGGTGTAATTCATGCTGTGTGTAGCACAAACAATTGTTTATCTTTATAACTTCTTTTTGCAGACATGCAGATGAGTTCATCTTTCATCTGAACTAAGTAATATAATATGACTATTATTATTTGCATTGTCAATATCAGTTCATAGTTGGTGGCTATGGCAGACATTGTCCTGACTGCATAATTCTCTTCAATACAATACACTTGTTTGTGTTCCATCTCCATTATTTTGCCAATCAATAAGCAACAGTCCAAAAAGCTGTGTGTTTAGTTCTGGTTGCCCATGCCAACCAGCTAGCACAATTAGTAAAGCCTCATTATGATAAGAATTGCAGGGTCTGAAGTGACCCAGAAGTGTCAGACCCTATACTTGGAATGAGCTAATGTTCAGACAGTCCAAATCGATTCATTCAGAAATCAATCAGTTTGACAAATCACATTGATGGATTCAGTTGAACACCACCAAATCAATTTGGATGCATCCTACACATGCCAACTTGCATGTCTAAGCCCAGTTGGGATATTCGGTAACAAATCAGTCCAGATATCCAAATCAGATCAGATTGAAATGTCTGAATCAGATCTGCTGTTCATATCAATTCAAACATTCAAAACAATTTAGATTGGTTCACACACCTCTACTCTATACAGCCCCTATTAGTTTCTATTGTGTAAAGTTGATCCACTTTACTCAATATTACCTTCTCAAGCTGATGGACCCCATATTTCCATTGGTGCTAGTTTTTCCACCTTTGTATTTAAAAGTTGCTATGAATTGAATGTATAGCTTTTTATTTGTAAAGCATGAAACCTAACACTGAGTCATTTTCCATAGCTGTGATTTCCACTGACTTGTCAGCTTTTCCCTCACTCCAGATCTGGCCCATGTAGGGACCAGTGTTTTTGAAATCAAAAGTAGCATGAGGCAGAGCTCAGCATTATGGTCAAATAAATCTATCAGTTTTGGTTTCACTATTTTGCATTTTTGCAGACCTAAGTTTGATGCAGCTTCTTTCCACAGTATATGACTCCCCCCCTGCCCCCAATACAACATCCATATGGAAAATGTACATGCATTTTTGTTCAGATTATTCCGACTGCATTTTTTGTATGCATTTCTTTCTCACTTCGATTATATTAACTAAGGATTTCGATTGTACAGACGAAGGATTTGAAGTCTAGGCTAATATTACTGGGCTGATGATACCATTCATTTGGAATGGCTGGTCAAAGAAAAGTATTGAAGGATGGATTTTTGTGGACATACTGCGTCCTGCACGAGTGGCATGATTTATTGGATAGGATATACAATCTGGATGTTACTTTGTTGTCTAATTAGTTTTCTCTAATTCATATCCTTAAAATAAATGGAAGCTTCCAAAACAGGAGAAGAAGGAAGTACTAATGGTATAATGTAATCCTCTGCTTTTAGGGATCCATTTGGCACCTATGCTGGCCAGAGAGTATTTTGCCTCTTTTGAATCATATTCCTGTGGGAAAGAGGCACTCATATTAGCTTTTCCATGCTAGCAATATCATTTGGAGAGACATTTTGAGAAAAAGTAGCTACACACACACACAAACACAAACACTTTGGCCAAGAGGCTTCTGCCTTCTTTTGTGCTAAAAGTTCTTTTTTGAGAACTTTCATCCTGAATTTACAAAAAGGAGCTATATTTAAATCTTGTTCCAATTGCCCAATATTCCCAAGGGTTCTTTGAAGAAATACAGAAATGGGGAACCTTTGTAATTCTGTTGCTTATTTATGCTTAGCTAAGCTTTCTTTTGCCAGATAATGGTCTTTGTACCTTTGTCTCCTTTCATTTCATCAGAAATATTAGCCACTAAAAGAAAGGTGATCAATAGTTCCTACCTCCTAGTTTCCTTGTGGCCCCCCTTCTCATCCTGTCTCAAAAGAAACCTTTGCCATTCTTAACAGTGAAAGCATGACTTACATCTGGCTGCTTTTACATGAAGATCTTAAAGATTGCAAGGGAAAGCAGTTTGAACATCATGTAAACGATATGGCAGCCAAAACCTTCAGGATGGTGGTAGCTCACGTCCCAAAAATATCCTCAGTGCTTTTTCAGGTTCAAAAATTTTTGGAAGTGAGTGGAGAAGAATAAAAAGGATGTAGATCTTGATAATGGTGGAGTAAACCTAGGTCAAAGGGACAATTAGAAGTCAGCTGTGAAGGATATGTGTTGGAAGGTGAAGCAAGTACAAAGGTAGAAAAAAATGAAATATAAGAAGGGCTGGGAAAGAGGGGGGAGGAGAAAGGAGTTAAAAATGAATAGACAACTCCAAATTAAAAATGCCTGGGGTGCAAATGAATTTGATAGCAGGGGCATGATTCATGCTGCAACTGCCAGCCTGTCTATTGTTACACAGGAATCAGCCCCATTGAATAACATAGAATTCCTGAAAAACACCTACAGTGGCAATCGTTGCAACCTTCATCACAAGAAGGTACAGTGATTTTGAGGAAGTAGCTGACTCTAAGAAAAAAATACAGTGGGCAGTCCTTGGTGACAGCAGGGGCATCTCTGGGGAGGCAAGGTGGGGGTGAAGTGATTTCACCTGTATCATGAGATCAACCACCATAGCTTCTATCCAACGCCTAGGGGTAAAACCCCCACAACTATTGCTTACTTCCCAAATGTGCATTTTGTATTCAGTGATACCACATGACCTACTATCATCCAAAGGAGCAGAAGCAGAAAAAGAAGTATCAACAAAGTAAATAATAAAACAAGTACATACATAGATTTTCAGTGAATAACTGAAAAGTCTTGTTCTTCTCAAGTATTTGCTTGAACACAATGAGGAGCACAAATTTGGAAGAGTCACAACCCCCCCCCCACACACACACCAACTTCTGGGGGCTTCAGGTGAAAGATCTAATGAGGAACCACACTTACATCAGCTTGCAAGCACGTAGACCTATAGTATCAGCCCAATGGGTTCCGCAGTGGCTCAGTGGTTAAGACGCTGAGTCAGAGGACCATTAAGGTTGGCAGCTTGGCAGTTTGAAACCTGAGAGTGTGAGCCGCATGATGGAGTGAGTTCCCATCAACTTGTCCCAGCTCCTGCTAATCTAACAGTTCGAAAGCATGCAAATGCAAGTAGATGAATAGGTTCCACTTCAGTGGGAAAATAACAGGGACATGAAAGGAGCCCCCTCGGGCATCCCACGGGCAGTGGTGATATCACCAGAAAACCCTTTCAATACAGAAGCGCCTTGGTAGGTGCTTCTGACATGAAAAAGAAAATCAGCCCAATCCAAGACACTGCTCTAATCAAGTCACAGATCATGTTAAGAGTTGTGCTTGAGTTCAGACTACTTTTGAAAGTTTGGGAAGGCTCCTGAAAGTTTGGGATGGCAGGGGCGGCTCCTCTCTTTCCTCTGCTTCACCTCTCCCTTTATTTGGCCAACAGTTATTCTGAAGAGTAACAGTAATGGAACCTGATCATCTCAATGGGGAAAAAAGTCCATGAACGGTTCATTCAAGATGGGATGCACAGCTTCCCTTGTGGGGTTTCTTAAGGACTACACTCTGGAAATGCCCATTCACTGGGATTACTAGAATTGTACCAAACAGTTTCTTTAAACTAAAATGTGTTTTAAAAAAACTATGTTAATGCATAGTTTTAAAAAGAAAATCAGTACATAATAATAGTGTTCATAATGACCAGCCCAATAAATATGGCCTGATGCTTTTTTTACCCATTGACATCGTTTATTTTCATTTTGATTTCTGGCTTTGGTGGAAAGGAAGGAACAGTTTAGCAAAAAAAAAAAAAAGTGACATCATTGCCCACACACTTCTGAAGTACTGCTTTTGAAAAGCATGTTAGCCACACATTGCAGTCAAACATAAAAGCAGAGTAATAGCTTGGAAGGTTTTTGGCTTTCTCTTCTTCCCCCCACCCACTCACCTCACCTTCCATCCATCATCAAGCCATCAGACAAAAACAAGATTTAATTCTTCTCTGTGTGAGATCACTCATCTTTGATAGTTAATCAGAAACAATGCAAACATCAATACCAATCTGCTCTTCGTAAACCAATGTTAGTTGATTAATGCTGGTGGTGTCCCATATTCACACATACACACGCACACACACACCTCTTGAAATCTCACTGGCCGGGCTTCAATTGAAACTGGAGTTTTCTTCCCAGTGAGAAGGCCCACCTTGACAACGGCTGGTTAGCTCAAAGAACAGTGGTGAGAGCTGGCTTTTCATTAAATATCAGCATATGTGAAATGTAGAGGGCTTGACAATTAGAAATGGCAGCAGTAAGGACCTGGAATCAAAGAGAGGTCAGATTGGTGGATCAGATTACCTTTCTTACATTCTTCAGTTGTTCTGAAAATCATTTTGAATTAGTGTCAGCAGAACCTTGATTGGTTATGCCCTTTGTCTTTCATGCTAGGACTGTATTGTTTCCCAAGACACTCATTAAAGATCATTATATTATTACAGGGCTGGCTTTGGTCATAGACACCTCCCCGCAACAATCAAGTCTGTCTGCCTCTAAGATGGCTTAATGTGTTTTTCTTTTTCTCTTTACTCTCCCTCCGTCTCCCTCTTTTGCTATTTTTTTTTATATTAAAGGGGATGAGGAATAATCATGAACAGTAATATTTAAAAACAAGAACAAGGAAGAAAGGAAGAACATAGCTCTGATCTTAAAAATATAACTGCTTCCATGCTAATTTGGTTCTAATCCTGCAGGAATGTTCACACACATTCCATTACAATGAAGAGGACTTTTCATTGTGTTTTCCATTATTTTCCTAGGGCTGGCCAAAAAGAACTTGCTGCTAGATGTGTTACACATTCACTTGAATTCACAGCACTGGTAGTCCTCTACTATCCTGCTGCTGAAAACATGTGGCTTGTGCAGTCTTTCTAAGGACAGAAAGCCTGATGATCTGAAAAGTTTTACACTTGCTGATGAGGAACTCCATTCAAAGATTCAAAAAGTTATTTTAGGAAGAGTTTTAGGTAGGCCTGATGGAGGAGGAGGATTCCCTCACCTTTGAATTGAAGGCTGCTTTTCCAAATCCTGCCAGATTTCCAAAGAGATTCCCCATGTAGGAAGATGGGCTGTTGTTTGAGAAGCCTAAAGATCCAAGCTCCCTAGAGCCAGATTATTTGAGGGACCACCTATCTCCTACCATTTTGGCCCATCCAGTGCAATTGGGTAGAGTTGATGTGCTTTTGGGTCCCTCCAATCAAACAATCCCGTCTACTGGGCCCCAGTAAGTATCAACCTTCCTTATCATGCTCCTTCATGTGTGGAATGATATCCTCCCTCCACCAAGATCCATTCTGCTCCCACCCCAGTGATGTTCCAGAAGTGTTTAAAAACCCGGCTGTTCTCCCAGGCCTTTTCGGAATTGGTAGCAAGGCTCCTGAGTCACTGTAGAAGTGACTTGCAGTACAGAATTGGTATTGAAGCCTCTTACCACATCTTGCAGTTGACCAGAGTATGTGCCAAAGGAGCAGCTTTGTGGAGCAGTCACTTGCTATAAAAATGGCTTCCTAGAAACTGAAGGGCTGTTGATGGGTATACAGGAGAATAGCTTATCAATGCCTTCAGGTTGAAGTCAGTAATAGTTGAAACACAATATACAAATACTAATAACTTCCTATAGAAAGCCAATCTGGTGTGATGGTTATAGACCTCAACTAGAAACGGGGAGGCTGTGATCTCTAGTCCTACCTTAGCTGGGCCAGCTACTCTTTCTTAGCCCCAAGAAGCAGGCAATGGCAAACCACTTCTGAAAATGTTGCCAAGAAAACTGCTGTCCATGTAGTTGTCCAGAGTCAAGACTGACTTGAACAAAAAAGCAAGAGATGATGAGAGAGAGAGCTTTGTATACAATATGATGGGAATTGGATGGGAATTCATTTTTTTCTTCATCTGCCACACACGTTTTTATTGCCGTAAACCAGTCTTTCCCAATCTGAATTCTCCTGAGATGTGTGGGCTTCAAATACGGGTTTCCCCAAATAATATGATCATTGCCAAGAACAGAGAATAGAGGTCCATGTGTCAGGAATGTACCAAGATGTGGGGAGGCTACCCTAAGCTGAATAGAGATACACTGCAAATAATTGCTATATAACTCTTTAATAGCCAGCAAGGTAATGCATATAATGGTGGGGGAGCGGGGGGAAAGCAAGATTCACTTCAATTCATTCATTTCAGTCAGACTTGTAAGATTTTGTTACTACAGTCAATATCAATAAAGCTAGTTTTAGACATCAATCTTGCAAATCTGATGGTGCTTCACTTCCCCCCACCCCTGCCCTCATCAGACTCATGTGAATTAGGAAGGTGTCTGCCTGAATCACTTGTGCATGCCTTCTTCTTTGGGACTTAAGCCATGTGAATCCTCCTTTGTCACTTTGGTGACGGACCTGGACTATTTCTGTCAACATCATCTTCCTTATTCTTTACACGCTGGCTGTTTTGTTTTGTTTTGACTTCACTTTATTTCTATTTTAGTTTTATATTATTTTACCTAATTTAAGGCTGAAATAAAATTATTTGAATTTCTGTTGCTTATGTTCTAAAGATACTGTCCCTATAACAAAGACCACATTATTTGTAACAGGGTTAGTCTCTGAAACTCCTGCTTGTTAATATCCTTGGGCGTGGAATGAGGCCTATTGAAGGAAGCAAGACTTCCAACTTCGCCCTTTGACAAGCTGAGATGAAGGAAACAGTTCATGGCTTTGTCAGTATATAAATAAGAAATAGACTTAATAGTTGACAGAGTTGATGGGAAAATGTTACAAGGCACTGAGATGCTGTCTTATCAGTGGCCACACAAGATCCTGTAATCAGACAGCTCTGTTTTCCTAATGCAAATTTTATGAAACAGCCCAACCAGTTACTGTTGGAGAACATTAGTGTTACTCTAGCCTGACATTTTCTTAATGAGGCTAATACGAAAAGACAATCAAATCAAGGGCAGAGTGACACAATAAAAATTGTATTAATTCAATCCCACAGAGATGAGAAATCATGCAATGCAGGTGTCACAAATTATGACCTTTGTATAACACAGAGCTTTTACAATCCCATTCTTGCATTGCTATGCTGAAAGATAAAACTTCGGGGAAAGCTGAAGCAGTTGTTATATGACAAGGTAGAGTTTTGGCATTGCAAGAACAGAGGCAGGAAATAAATAAGCAGTGTGAATCCCTAGGTTTGGCTTCTTCCAAAACATAAATTCTGTTTCTCTTCCAGTAATGGTGTGTTTTTTCTCCCATTTTTCTCAAGCGTTGATGAAGTTAAAGTATTGTCCTGTTGTGTGTTTGCTTGAAAAGAAAGGTTAGCAAAGTTTATGGATCAAATAATACTTTCAGGATTTTGTCTGTCTCTTCCAAGATACTGAAAAGATAACTGAGGATGGGTAAATATGTGCCTTGTGGTTTTGATCAGTTTCTCCATTTTCCAGCCTTAAATTTGATAGTCAGATGTCTGAATCAATTTGCATTTTAACAAAACACAACAACATTAACAGAAATTTGTATGCAGTTTGTATACATTTCTGCTAACTTGTACATCTTTTCCCTATTTGGAAATAATGTCATTTTTATGCATTGTTTTTCCATAATATAAAAATGTTCTGCCAATGAGTTGCAAATTGAATTGCAATAAGATGAAAAAATGCAGGTAATTAGTGTATATTTGCATTCCAGATTATGTGTAAATTCCTGAGTGTAATTTGGATTAGTTCTCATGAAAATGTCAAGTGAATCAACCTCCACACCCCCATAGTTTTCTGGTGCTTGCACTGTGTGGGGAGGAAGAAATATTCAAGACCCAGAGAGGGAGGGGATATAATTGGCTATATTTGGATAGCCTTATACTTAAAGGGACATGATAAAGTATGTATCTTCCCCAATGTGCAATAAGATTAAATGGATTTGATATGATAACTTTCTCCAAATTAAAAGTTGGGTAAAGAGGAATACAATGAAGAAATACAGCCACCGTAGAGCGACCCTACTATTTGATGCTTCTGACTTCCAAATGACAAGATAGTTTTCAGGCATTCAGCCATCAGCATTGGCGGTTTCTAGTAGTAATTCCACAAAATATCTTTCGTGCACTAGGGAAATGGGTATTTTAAGCATCCTGGCTGGCTGGCTTTATTTTTTTTTTAGCAGGCCATAAAGAAGAAACCCCATGCATTATGAACTTATCTAACAATAGCTTCAACCAATGGGAAAGATGCTAGTGAAACTTGGTTTTTGTTTGAGAATAAGTTGCTTTATTAGTTAACCTTTGCACAGAATGTCAAAGACTTTTAAAAACTGGATGTTCCCTGCCCAAAGACTTGCAGCATTATGACAAGTCCAAGACAGCCTGATTAATTTTTATTTGCTTATTTTTATTTATTTACTTAATAAATTTGTATGGCCACTCATCTCATATGCATGTCTCTAAAAACAGAATAAAATCATAGTAAAGACAATGACAATTAAAAACAATAGAAATAACATAAAACAACATAGCAGTGGAGATTTACTCATTTAACATAACCACAGCCAAGAAACGGGCTCACCCGTACTAGTTATTGCAAACTGCTGTGAAACACACCAGTTTTGTTGGATGATGGGGCAAGGCTGGAGCTCACCTTGTTTGTTATATCTGAAGAAAGCACAGATGTAGACATTCCTAAGCTGAGCAGGACATGTTTCTGAAGATTTTGTCAGAAGGATGGAGCATGGAAAAGGCAGAGAGAAGCCTTCCTGAGCTATTCCCTTAGGCTTCTACTTTAGGTAGTGTTTCTTTCCAGGGTCACAGGAAAGTGAGTAGTGAATGGATTACTTTGATGGGCATAGGCTGCAGGAAAAGAAGTTGTCCTCCACCCATGGAACAGGTTTCAGTGAGGCCCTTATGCAAGGTGACATGGAAATTATGTTTGCATTTTTATTTCCTGAATATGGCTGGTTGTCGAGAAACTCACCCTGACAGTTCCTTACCACCAGGCAGGAGGTTTTCCCTGTTACCTCCTTGGTGTAGGGGAGATACTCATCAGTTAGTTCTCCATCTCTCTTTCTTCTGAGGGATTTCAGATGACAGATGCCAGGACTAGCTCGCTTTCCTCTTGAATGTTTCTGTCATAGCCTGCCTTGAGCCCCAATTCTGACCTTTACTTAGATGAAATAAAGTACTGATGAAGAAGCAAAGCCTTGATTCACAACAAGCTTAGAGCAAATGTCAAGCCAGACTTCTGCATCTCTCTTCCCCCTGCATTAGGAAACCTAGATTAGACCTTCACATAGAGCTCTGGACAGGTTTAGGCTTTACCGGTCAGGAGAGACATCACTTATTAATAAAGAGTTATTAAAATTTTATCCATTTTTACAACACAATATAAACGCTTCCTGTGAATCTATATTGTGTTCATTATCATTGAAAATGTTAATTAAGTCAAAGTTAGATTTAATTTAGTCCTAAATGTGCCCTTGGGAAGAAGCTTTTAGAAACAGCGTAAGATTGAAAGATCACATCAAGTGTTCTGGGAACTCCACGTGCCAAAAAGAGTCCCATTTGCCCAGTCCTAGACTGAATACTATTCGGTGTCTGCAGTGGATTTGGAGGGATGTTGACCAGCATGCATTCTATGTAAGAACAGACCCATAACCCTAGGATTATAAAGCATTGGTATCCATAATGTTGGTGGATAGTTTATGCATTCTTGTAATTAACAAAGCATTAATAAATACAAGCTCTGAAACTGTTTCACAATTTCCATGAACTGCACGGCCTATTGTATTTTCTAATGTGCTATTGCTGCCTTTGCAATGAAGAAATATATATCACCTAAGCTTTTGTGGACCAGAGTCCAGAACCCCATAGAATCATAGGACTGGAAGGGAACTTGGGGATATCCTTAACCCCTTGCCCAGGACAGGAATCCTCAAAACATCCCAAACATTTGTTCAGCCTTTGTTTGAAAACCAGCAAGAGACAGGCCATTCCACTGCTTAATAGCTCTTGGTGAAAGGTGGAAGGTCCCCTGTGCAAGCACCGAGTCATGTCTGACCCTTTGGGGGGATGCAGCTTTCGCAATGTTTTCTTGGCAGACTATAGAGCGGGGTGGTTTGCCATTGCCTTCCCCAGTCATCACCTTCCCCAGCAAGCTGGTACTCATTTTACCGACCTCGGAAGGATGGGAGGCTGAGTCGACCTGAGCCGGCTACCCGAGAATCCAGCTTCCGCTGGGATCGAACTCGGGTCGTGGGGAGAGTTTTTGGTTGCAATACTGCTGCCTACCACACTGCACCACATGAGACTGTTACACTCAGGAGATTCCTTCTTATTTCAAGTTTGGATCTCTCTCTGTTAACTTTCCACCTAGTGGTTCTTGCCCTGCCCTTAGGTGCTCTGGAGAATAAATCCACACTTTGTGACATGCCTTCAAGTATTTGAAGACTGCCATCCTGTCTCCCCTTAACCTTTGTTTGTTTAGGCTAAACATAACCAGTTCCTTTAACCATTCTTTTTAAGACTTAGCCCCCAACCACCTCACCATGTTTGTTGCTGTTCTATGCACTCTTTTTAGTTTCTCAGCATCCATCTTGTATTCTGGCAGCCAGAATGACAAACATTCCTTGTGCTGTCTCACCAAGTCCACTTCATCAAGTGCGTAAAATAAAATTCTGAAATATATATATTACATATACATACAGCTGTGGTGGTGGAGGAAAAGGGAAACAATGAAAAGAAATGTGAGGGACGGAATGTGAAGTAGCAGTTGAGTGTGCCATTCTTACATGGAACATAGCGTGAATGAAACTTTGCTGCATCATCTCACGATCCCCTGCTCAACAATGCAATGAGATGGATTTATCGTTTATCAAGGCTTGCCACCCTGAAGACAGAGTATTCTGGGGGTCTGAAATGTTTCCCAGCTGGATTTTGAACAATGATCTCTTACAAAGTCAGATTTGCATTGATGTATACTTTTGCACAAGGGACGCGGTGGCGCTGCTGGTTAAACCACTGAGCTGCTGAGCTTGCCGATCGGAAGGTCGGCGGTTTGAATCCGCGTGACGGGGTGAGCTCCCATTGCTAGTCCCAGCTCCTGCCAACCTAGCAGATCGAAAACATGCAAATGTGAGTAGATTAATAGGCACCGCTTCGGCGGGCAGGTAACGGCGTTCCATGTAGTCATGCCAGCCACATGACCACGGAAGTGTCTTCGGACAAACGCCGGCTCTTCGGCTTTGAAACGGAGATGAGCGCCGCCCCCCCTAGAGTCGGACACGACTGGACTTAACGTCAAGGGAAACCTTTACCTTTACCTATACTTTTGCACAGATATTGACCATTTTGTTCTTTGTAAAGGGTCACAGACCACTGCTGGTAAATGGTGGCACAACTAATCTACTTATTGGCAGATAAGCAAATGTGTGATTCCCTGATGATGGAGAAGACCCGATTAGGCCCTTCTGTAGTAGAACCGTGGGAGTACAATACCTGGGTATGCCAGGGAATCTGGTTACTCAGACTGCTGCATTGTGACATGATCAGTTATTGCTGGTATAATAGCTGTTTTAGATTCAAGGGTGGCAATCAAGTTCAAGTCCAAGACTTGTGAAAGGGAAGTGTTATTGCCCAGGATCATACAGGACATATTTAAGTGGTTTTAGCTGACATCTATCAGTGACAGGAAATAGTGTTGCATTTTTTTTTTTCTGGATGCTTATAAATTTCTAGTGTTTTAAGATTCTCATAGCACTAGATTTCTTGATAGGACCCCACGCATGAAGGAAATGCGTAGCTATCAGCATCTTAGCAATATGTGTGAGGATTTTTCAAAACCTGGAAAACCACAAAATTTATCAGAAAGTGCTTATCTGCATGAACCTTGTGATGCTGTGGAATAAAAAGGAGGGTCTGTAGAAACACTTGTCCAGGTGCTCACTTATATTATCTTTAATTCTCATGGTCTTCTTTGGAAAAAAAATTGCAGAAGACATATTCCAGATATTTTCACTCTGAAAGAAAGCTTTCTTCTTACCCATTGCTGAGAAACTCAGTTTTTTAAAGAAAACAGAGGACAAAAGCTATGCAATTTACAGCAACTTTTAATCTCTAATTTTAATGTAAAGCATGAAAGGGAAGTGCAAGGCGGCGGAAGAAGAGAAATGGAACTGCCACATAAAATCATAGAAATCATCCAGAGTTTCTGGTCTTTGTTCTATTTTTCTTGCCTGCTCTTGCGTAAAAGACATTGGTTGCATTAGATGTCACTGTTTCTGCCATGGTATACTGTACATAATATTCTCGTTTTTCTAAACTGAGATTGCTTTCCATTGTCACTACAGCACAACAAACTATATTCCAGGCTTACACGTTTCAGTGCCAACTAGTACCAACTACCAATTTCAGTAGAAAGCCTTTATTTTACTTATTTTTTTGACACTATGATTTTAGGTAAAACTAATTCCTACAGACACCTTATAGCTCCTGCTTAAAAAAAAGTCAGCAATATTATTTGCCTTGTATAATTTGCTTTGTACCCTAAGTCAGAACCCTTGCAAAATTTTCTTGCGTCTGATCATCATCTGGTAGAAGAATGAATGTGATTAGAGCAATGTTCTCAGGACATGTCATAGGTCATATTACCAACTCTGGAGAAGGACATAGAATTCCAGACAGGACTTTTGGCAGCATCCAGGTGTTTCTGTGTGGTTCCACTGAAATTTTATTCACTTTTGCAGAAATGTCATAGATTCTTAAATTTATATATGCTTACACCTGAGTTGGAATCTGACATTTTGGAGCCAAATGGGAACATTTATAGAAAGTGCATTGGGAAATCCTGTATTATTTCAAGTATCACTGGACAATGCAATATATTTGAGAGAAATAGCATTGTACATGAGCAGGAACTGTTCAGATTCAAAGATCTGGAAATCAAGATGGTCTTACCATTAGAGAGTAAGAGGGCAATACAACTTCTTAACATGGTTGATGCTCAGTTTGGGTGGAGAACAGCAAATGGAGGTATTGTCAGTGAGTCTATCCTGTCCCTGGTCAATGTTGAAATAAGATTCAGTTGCCAGTCCAGTTGGCTTCTTTGCATGGAATAGGGAATGGGAAGAGCCCATATTTTTCTTTCATCTCAGAGACCTTTTTCTTCTTTTTGCATCTATAGCCAATAATCCTTGTTAATTCCCCAATATAAAATGTGGTGATGGCCTTAGCTTTGATAGCTTTAAAATAAATTAGAGAGATTGATATAGGATAGTTCTATCTATGGGTATTAAAACTATCCATGTAAATACAATATCCCGCTGAATACTTGATGGTGGAAGAAGAAAATAATCTTATTTCCTTAAATCATTTTGCTGGTGATTCTGGAGAATATAATACTCTGACATTATTTTGCAATATGTCATGGTAAAAATCATTGGAGAACTGCATGAACTCCTAACTATTGATGTGACACCAGGATGTGCTTTCACAAAAGTTTGTGGCTTTTAAATATTTGGGGGAAAGGCAGTCGGTTTGCCAGCCAGGGATGTTGGTAGCATAAGCAAAACAAACTTTCCTACAGATGTGCCAAACTGTTTCCTTAGCACAACTGCCCTGAAGGGTTATTTCTTCTCCCTTGGCATGAGCTCTGGATTTTGGTTGTGTGTTTTTTTTTTTTTCCGAACAGGGCTTTTTTTTTTTTGGCACTATCATTATTCAGAGAACTTTATTTATTTATTTATTTATTTATTTTTCAGACTTCTGTTATCGCCCATCTCCCCCAAGAAAGGGGGACTCTGGGCGGTTTACAATAAAACCAGAATTAAAATCATAAAATATAAATTACAATAAATACACCAATAAATAAGAATAAGATAAATACCAAGGGGCAACATTCTTATTTGGTGGGAAAGGTCTATGGTGCTAGCCACCCCCAAGATGAACTGGTGCCCCTCCCACCCAAAGCAAGGCGGCAGAACCAGGTTTTCAAGTTCTTCTGGAAGGCCAGGAGTGCAGGAGCCTGCCTTACCTCTGGGGGCAGAATGTTCCACAGGGCAGGTGCCACTGCAAAGAAGGCCCGCCTTCTGGTGTGCCTTTCCTTCTCAGGTAGGTCAATTTAAAAAACCTCGCCTTTTACAGAGACAGCTTGAGGAGAAAGCTGAAGGAAATGCTTTAGGGTTTGCATCAGTCCCAAAGTCTGGGGCTTGGAGCAGGAAGTAGAGTAGTTATTCCTGGGGGTGGTTGGTGCCCTAGAGCTCTCCTCACTGAATTAGATCACTTATGGCCCCTTGGATTTTATTTTTATTTTTATATCTGGGAATTGTATTTATATTTTAGATATTATTTATGGTTATTATTCTAATGTGCTAGTTTTATTGTAAACTGCCCAGAGTCCCTCTCTTTTCGGGGGAGATGGACAGTGGCAAAATCTGAAAAATAAATAAATAAATAAATAAAGTTGGTAGTTCTTGCATGTGTATTCTAACAGTGACCATAGCATCTTCTCCAGGAGAAATTCAAAAGTCTTTTAGTGTGTTACAGGATAGGCAGTTGATTGTCTGGTTTAAATCTTTAAAAAATGAGTAATTTGCCCTCTAATTTCTCCAATTCCAATGTATTAGTTGAGACTAGATGGCTTGAATTCAAAAGGAGGCATTTACGACATTGTTGTCAGTATCGTTTTGTGAAAGGATTACCTGTCTGTAATAAGGACCAAAGTCCAGGAGATGAAAAAGTTCCAAAATGTTCCTCCCAAGCTTTAATCGCATAAATACTGCTAAAGGAGGGCTTCCCTGAGGATGATCAAAATAAGATTACAAAAGAGGCTCCTTAGACAATCAATCCCTCTCAATACACAGCAAGATGCTCCATTGTTTGTGATAATTATATTAGCAAGAACAGGAATGCTGTTCTAAAGGGGTTCGGAAAACAGTGATTTCCCCAAGGCCAGTTAGTGAGTTCATGAGAAAAATTATATTTGACTCAAGAACTTTTGATCTGCTGTTAAATGTTTGGCTGTCTTTTGTTCTTTGAAGGTAATATCCTCTTCCACCTCTGAAAAACTTGCATCCCATCTGGCCAAAGCTGCTTTGGGAAGCTTCCCTTTCCCATTTCTACGTAGGAAACTCTGCCAAGGTTTTCTGTCAGAGCAGCTCTTCAGATAAAGTCCCTCTGACCCCTTTGCATCTGTTTGTATTGCAATACTTTGCAATGGTGCCAAAAGCATAATTTTTTAAATATATATTCTTGCCAGCATGCAGGGAAATGTAGGCTTGATGTACCATCTTTGGTGATGTGGTCTTTTAAGTCTTCCTCTCCACAAGAGCTTCCTCCTTCTTTCTTTTCATTTCAATGTATCCTTGCATATTTAGTAATCCTAAAGATAATCTGTGGCATCCCGCTGTTGTACTATAAAGCATCTAAGGAAAACATGCTAAATGCAGTTATGAAGACATGAAAGCCAGCAGAAGTTTACCTTTTCTCTTCCATGGTAGTGGAACCAGATTCCATCAGGAATGCAAGGGAACAGGGTGGTGTTATTTTGCTACCTCCATGTTACTCAGCTCAATGGAGGGAAACAGTTTTGCAGCTTTGTTCTGTTGTTCCTTTTCTGTTTGATTAGCAGAACAGGGAAGTGCCATCACTCATAACCTATTACTGCCCTAAGAGGTTATTTTGTGAGGAGCAGGTCTACCGACTGGAAAGTGGGCAAACTGCCAAGAAAATTCTTCAGGACCTGTTGCCAGGAGAACCTGCTGAGATAGGCATATTCCACAAGATCTCGCTGACATTAGCATACTTCTTGAAATTGTCGAAATATACAGGTTTCCCAAGAACTTTTGGGAGAACATGGATATTCTTGGAGAATATGGATATGTATATTGACCAGGAGGTTAGTACAGTTCTTTTGAAAGATAATCAGATGGATACTCTCCACTAGGCATGGAGAAAAGGACACAGTAGTCAGCTTTTAGTCATATTACCTATCAACGCACATCATTTGTCCTCCTTTCCCCCTTCCGCCTCACTTTTTAAAAAAAATCCATTCAATGGTGTCCAATTCTCGGAGACTACCTGGACAAGTCCCTGCAGTTTTCTTGGCAAGGTTTGCCATTGCCTCCTTCCTAGGGCTGAGAGAGAGTGACTGGCCCCAGGTCATCCAGGTGGCTTTGTGCCTAAGGCAGGACTAGAACCCCCAGTCTCCCGTTTCTAGCCGGATGCCTTAACCATTCCACCAAACTGGCCCTCGTGTACACATATACAAATTAATGTTTATCTCCAAGGATATTGTACATAATAGAAGATAAGTATATTAAGCCTTTCAGAGTAACCAGAGGTGACACAGTCTTACAATTTAGTCTTCTAGCATTTCCAGATGCAGCTACTATTCCCTTCCAATTATAACTGAACATTCTGCTTTTCCTTATTGGAAGTGCGAAGTTCTGACCATTGCGTGGATGGAAGAGAACCATTTCCACTGGTGTAACTTTTTAAGCACTTGGCCACATTTCATTGGTCTATGTGAAATGACACCCCTTTCTTTGATGTCACGTTCATAAGTAAGTTGCCACTGTTTGAGTGTTATCGGTATAATATTTTTGTTAGTGATCGTATCAGTGGAAATGTATGGCAGCCATTTGTTATTTCACAGAAGCATCTTGGTTCTGATTTATTTTTCTATGAAAAAATGATACAGGCAGCACGCATCCATCCTTCAGAGTACTTTTTCTGTTAGAGATCAAATCGCTGTTGTAAGTATCATTGCCATTAGTTATCACTGCTAGTTTTTCTGGCTTAGAGTTTATTTTTCACTCGTGGACTGCTGCAGGCTTGGCTCCCCTATAACAATGTAACATAGAGGAAAGAAAGGTGTATTTTTGTTGACCTGTTAGCATTTATTCTTAATGGAAGGCAAGGTCTCTCTGTCACTCTTGCAAACATAATTAGATGCAGCAAACATCCACTGCTCCACCTTATTTTTGTGACTTTGCCTTTTGATCATGCCATCATTTATCCAAAGAGAGAGAAAGGAAGAAGGACATGCTTCTTTGGTTATTCCACATTGCTGCATATGGTTCAGCTCCTCTTTCCCATTACCCTTTGTTCCCTGTCGTTTTAGAGATTTAATCTTTGATGCTTATAACTGTGGTTACTTGTTTCATCGGTATTTCTCTTTGTTACCTTTGCTTTTGGGTAGTTTTCTTCAGAAGGAAATAGGGGCATGTAAGATTTAAACCTAAGTAGAATAGGTTTAAAGGGTGCCAATATAGGCATTTACATTGGGTGCAAGTGTAGACAGACATGACCAACTGTTCTGGCATAAATGGAGTTCCTTGCTCTTGTTTCTCCTGGTAGCCCTTTGCCCCTTGAGGGGTTGGGAATATTGCTGAATGGGGATGAATGGAGATTTTACAAATCAGATAGAGGCTTTTTTCATGCCCAGTTTGGGAAGATTTTTCTCTTTTCCCCACACCGTATCTATCCCATTTAACACATCTCCCAATCTCCTAAATCTCACTTTTGGGGCTACCACAGAGGTGTTGGGACTATCATGGAGAACAGGAGGCAGGAGAACCTATTTCTGAAACCCAAGATGCACTTGCATAAATCTGCATTCAACCCTCAAGTTCCACAAGGTTGATTCTCAAAGTTCTATCCAGAGTCAAGGAATTTGGTTGTAGATTTGGGGGAACAGCCAAATGGGAATGAAATCTGTCCATCCTTCCATCGTCTGCCTACCTGCTGAACTGGGGAGACCTGAATGCTTGATCAGCCATCTCAAGTTTCTTCTGCGCTCTTTATCTTCTGCATATTGATGAAAAGAGTCTGCTGACAACACCAGTCCAGCCTTATTCCTAGAATTGGAATAGGTCGCTCCCATATGGAACACTTTCAACTCCACTACCACATAAGCCAGCAAAGGCTTCACCCATTTCTTGATGCCGTGTGTCATGGAATCACAATTCCAGCCAGTGAATCCATAATCACAATCTGCTACCAGATAAGGAATATTTCTTTGGCTATTTAATGGTAGCCTAAATGGTATTTATAAGGGACGTGGTGGCGCTGCGGGTTAAACTGCTGAGCTGCTGAGCTGGCTGATCGGAAGGTCGGCGGTTCGAATCCGCGTGATGGGGTGAGCTCCCGTTGCTAGTCCCAGCTCCTGCCAACCTAGCAGTTCGAAAACATGCAAATGTGAGTTGATTAATAGGCACCGCTTCGGTGGGCAGGTAACGGCATTCCGTGTAGTCATGCCGGCCACATGACCACGGAGGAAGTGTCTACGGACAAACGCCGGCTCTTCGGCTTTGAAACGGAGATGAGCGCCGCCCCCTAGAGTTGGACACGACTGGACTTAATGTCAAGGGAAACCTTTACCTTTACTAAATGGTATTTATATAGCAGAATTAGGTTTTTGAACAGTTAATATTGCATATCTCTGTAGAAGACATAAAAGAGAGAATGGGGTAACATCAAGGTAGGGTCTGCTCAAAAATTAATGGTAAAATTGACAGCTGTTAAGCATGGGCTAGAAATGGGGATGTTTTGTAGAGGGTGCATTTCACGAAGCTTAGCAAAGGAGAAATCCTATCTGTTTGAACAGTTATAGACAGCCACCAGCAGATGGTGAGCTCCCCTTAGAAATGAGATGGTTTGCTTTGCAACTACTAAGTGGTTTCCATAAAGCACTTCCACAAATACTAGACACATGTTGGTCATCATTTATCTAAATGTGCACATCAGTATGTGTATACTTCTGCTATGCTCTGTGTGTGTGTGTGTGTAAATTTACAGCTGAGCCAACAAAAAACATATTCCACTGAAGCCCTGCTCAGAGTAAAGAATCGCCGTTTTTGGCTCTCTCTGTGTGTTTTCAGAACCAGGTAGCAAATGCAGTTACAGTGCTAGTTCAGAATGAGGGCAGCGTTGCTCTCACTCCGAATTACCTTAATGATGTCCTTGCTTAATTAGAGAGGCTGGGGAAGAGTCGAGCCAAAGCAGAGAGGAAACCTCAGCAATAATATTTAACTGTCTAATAATCATCGTCATCAAGGGATCTGTGCAAGAATATTTAGGAACATGAATGCTTCCTTTTCACTCTGAAAATATTGGTGGGTGAACATCAGTTACAACCTTGTAGAAAATACTGCAGGATTGCAATTCTCTATCAGGCACCCAAACCCTTATCAAAGTGTTCTTCTATTAATCAGGCCTATCTTTTTTATAACATTTTTATAACATGGAAGAACAGCATAAGTCTGCCTCACAGACTTAAATTACTTGTCTGTTGCAAGTTGCTTTATATACTTCAAGTCTATGATGGAAAGCAAATCATCTCTAAGAGTGAATTTTTATCCTCCCCTAACCACAATTTCCAGGGTTTAGGATAGTGGGATGGGGAAAGATAGATGGATAGATGGATGGATAGATAGATAGATGATAGATAAATAGATAGATTTAATTATAGATAAAAGGCTAGGTTAACTTGCTTCTATAAATCATAAACATTTTCCATAAAAATGCATGTCATAAAACATATGTAACTTCAAACAAAACTCTGTGTTTGCTTAATAAGAAAATTAGTAGCTATCATTTAGTTAGCAGAAATTATTCTGAGAGAAATAGTTGGTCTCCATAAACCATTTGTTTTGACTGAAGTTCTGGTGGGTACCACACCAATTGCTTTAAGAGATGATCTAACAATTCCATTTTGAAATTAGCTAAACTTCAGGTTGGTGTACAAAGATTTAAAAAAAAAATGATGATGCACACTGAAGTTATTTTGGTGGGCTGAACTTACCTTTTGTTTCCAGAATCCATTTGGATGGCAGATAAATTATCTTGGGTTCAATTCTATTGTGACTTCATTAGTACACTTTTATTCTATGATATCTTTTCTGGATTCTACAATGCACCTCTTCAGTTAAAACTGTGTGCATAAAAATAAACATAATTTGTAATGAAATTAACCAACACTAAATTGTTGGCCCACATTCTCTTGTACTGTCAGTTTTACAGGAACATTCACCACCAGCTGATTACCGCCCTTTTGTTTAAATTCCCGGGGCACTCTGATAATTTTTACTTACGTTTTCTGTTAAACAACAAAGATAAATGTATCTCTCTGAAAGTAGCAAAATTCTGCTACATTTTGTGTAAGCTTCACCTACAAATGGTTGTCAACAGTTACTGATACTAGAGGATAACTCTGTTTGTTTTATGTATTTTATTGGTCAATGACCAAAATAAAGTTTATATCTATCTATCTATATCTAACCAACACTAAATTAAATTAGGGCAATCTGCTTGACAAAAATGCATACATTCAAAGACGTATGCACAAAACCATCCCCCCCCCCCATGCTGATTAAAAAAAAAAAGAATTCACAAGCTAGTGAAATAAGCTTAAGGTTGGAAAAACGAGAACATGAATAAAATGGAACTAGGTCTCATAGATAATGTGGCTGGCCTGTGTCATTTATTTATGTGAATCAGCTAGTAGATTAATAAACTAGATAATTTAGCTTATTTTGCTAGCCTATTGGCTCATGATACCAACAATAAATATACAGAATTCAGAATATATAGAATACAGTTTTTATTCTTTCTCCCTATAATGCTAAGTGAATTGAGAATTGATATGCTATCTGAGAAGCTTATCAATAATATAACGTAAAGTAGATCCTATTTGCTTACTTCTGTCCTCCAGACCCAACAGTACACACAGAGAAGAGAATTGCATTGCTTCTAGGTTCTAAGGTGCCCATATTCATATTACTCCATAGGAAGCTGCTTCAGAAAAAGTTTTTTAATGACACTTTGCAGAAGATGTGCAGGAATAAATTCCTGTAGACATCATTAAAAAGGGGGTTCCTTTGAGTTGAGTTTGACTGTTGGAGAATGTATGGATGGGTCCATGTTTGTTTGTTGACTGATTAACTTTATAGGCCACCTGATTTGTTTTGTTTTGTTTTGTTTTGTTTAACATTTCCTAGTCTAGCCTACAGCCCTAGGATTTTCTGATGGTCTTTCATCTACAGTAACTACTAACCAAATTTTACCTTGTTAAGCTATTTCAGTGGGATTTCCAGGATGGGCAGCTATTGCCATTTGCTGTGACTATACATGTCAAAGTCATCATAAAGAAATTCTTTTTAGAAAGTGTGAAATTTCATGATTGTGTTACTGCTGGAAGGTTAGCTAAGTCTGTGTTTTAAAGAGTTCTGTTTGGAAGAAGTACTGCTAATTAGTGGCAGTTTCACAGATCATGATGAAAATCAGTCTTCCACAAAGTATGCCCTGACAAGTATACCTTTATAATAGACAAGCTTGCAAGCACATGTTCACAGCCTTCATTCTTTATTTTTAATGTGTATTTCAGGTATTATTGGAATATGATGTGTAGATTCTACCAAATAATAAAACTGTTTGAAGACTAAATTGAGTAAAAGATAATGATAATGAAGATAGAGATTGGTGACACCTTAAAGTGGGTACAATCTCATTTTTAAAAACAGTAAAAAAAATCCATTAACTTAGGGCAATTATGAATTGTATAAACCTAACCCTAACCCTGATGCAATTATATGATTGGACTATCACACAGCTTTTGTTAATGTTCAGCCTGTGAAACTTATTTTCCATAGATTTTACCAATGTTATAAAAGACTGGTTTTCAGCAGGTACGCTGAAAGCTGTTGACCTAAATAGTACTGCTTTTTAAAATGTTTTTATTATTATTATTTGTTTTTAAAAAGAAGAGAGAAAAATAACATGGAGGAGGGAATAAAAAAGGGGAAGAGGAAAGAGCAAATGCAAAATCTATTTTGTATTTTTGGTAGGAACTGAAGATGGTCCCTGAACAGAAAATTTGGAAAGTTTCTGCTTGAAAATGTGCAGCTTGATCATTTGGAGTTGTAATTGCAGGACAAAGATGAACGCAATAGCATTCATGATCAACTGGTAGAAACACCTCTAGAACAGCCAACCTCCACCATTGTGGGTGATAAGATATTCAGTCTTGCTGGAACTTCTGCTAGTAGGAGAAATGGTGGCCTATAAAGTTAATCAGTCAACAAACAAACATGGACCCATCCATACATTCTCCAACAGTCAAACTCAACTCAAGGGAACCCCCTTTTTAATGACGTCTACAGGAATTTATTCCCGCACATCTTCTGCAAAGTGTCATTAAAACATGTTTGTTCTCTAGATGAACAGCTGAATCCTGCAGTGAAGTATCCAAGGCCATATGTTTAATTCTTCCCTCTGTAACCAGTAACTTCGGTTACTTGTACATAATGCATGGAAGGCTTTTAAACTCAGAGAACAAAGCAGTTCCCAAGGGCCCTATTACACACAGAGAGGCACACACACAAACATATTTCACACATTCTAAGTGAAGATGGGTTAGCAGATAGACAATAAGTGCAAGTACAAGTATGGGTGGAGTTTTGGAGACTTCTTTTTCTAGCATAGCCATGTGTTTTGACCATGTGGGTGATGTCACTGATCCTAACAGAGGTTGACTGTTATGAAGTCTGTCTGGCTAGAAAAGGAGTGACCTCCATTTGCATCCAGCAGGAAAAACAGCAGTAGCGTTTGACAGAACTACATAATCACGGTCTGTAGGATGTTTCTGTCACAGCTGCCCCTCAGCTCCAAGAGCTGGGGTCAAAAATTTATCTTGGGCCACAAGCTAAAACAAAGAGTATCTGTGTTAGTGATGTATTCAAAGACAGACATTCTGTATAGATTAGTATACAAATCAAACCTGTACATGAAAATAATCTTAATGCTCCAATTTGAACCAAGACCTTGGAGTGCTAAAATTCCTGCGTGAAAATGGCAGGAAGATAATGCATGGCAGTGTTCAGTTTAATTCTTTCATGGAGGGAATTATTGTTGAAGTTGCCTACCTTCAAGGAGGTGACCTGGAGATGTGCTTCTATTGTTCTATTGTTCGGTATTAGCTATATTTATATATTGCCTTTCTTCAAATGAAGCAGAAAGCAGACAAACAAAAATGCACCAAATTTTTAAAAGACAGCAAAACAACAATGCTTAATAGCAACAGATTTTTTTTAAGGCCGACTTGTAGCAATCTGTTTTAACTCTCTATTTGTATTTATATCCTGTATAACAAATGTTTTTATGCATAAATCTTGGAATGAGGTGAACAAAAGCAGCTTTGGCTTTTTCAGAAATCATTGAAATATTGAAATATTCTGCATTTGCTTCGACTTTCAACAAATTCTGGGCAAAGAATTAAGAGTACATACCTGATACCTTAAATGGTGTTCAAACTGTTAAAAGCATTTTATCTTTAGAGTTCTCCTTAAGTTGCAACTGAATTTTGAATCTTGAGAAATTTAATTAAGTTTTCAGTTTTTGCCTCTTTAATAGAAGTATCTGAGGAATTTCACTGAAAGAGGCAAGAGTTCCAAAGTGCCTTACATCACTCCAAATTTGATTGCAAAAATATGGTTTAACACATTTATGGAAAAAACACAGGCAATTTGTTGTCACTACATAGAACTGCAAACATTCCAAGTGTTTTGCAGAAAGCTGCTGAGAAAAAAGACTTGCTATGCTTTTAATGAGGTGGAGTGCTGCTGCGTTTCAAATAATAATAGCTATGATTATTTACATCACACTTAAAAACTAAGTTTTTTTTGGGGGGGGGGTTAGTTTGTCAAGATTTACGTATTACCTCTCTATCTGTCCAGTGGGTGAAACTCTCTAGTTGGTTAATAAAATAGGGTTTAACCACAAAGTATTTCATAATTGAAATATATAACTAGAGCCATTTGTAAGTTGGGAAGCGATGCATGGCCTTGGGAGAATGCATGGAGCACCCTCCATCAAAATAGTATTCAGCATTTGAAGTGTTCAAATGGGTTTATACTTTTAGTTGGAGGTGATAAAACTAATTAGTTCCAATTTAATCCCAAGATTTATTTTAGTATTTTGGTTTACTCCAGTGTTTCTCACTCTTGGTAACTTGAAGATGTGTGGACTTCAACTCCCAGAATTCCCCAGCCAGCATGCCTCACACATGCCTTTATGAGGCTATTTAGTTAAATGGACAAAATCTAACAGACCAAAAAATTACATTGGCATAGGACACAGTGAGAAGAAGGGAGTTCAAATGAACTTGCTTCTCACCAACCTTTCAGAAACTTTGAACACCCTGCATACAATGTGTGCAGATGTTAAACTGGCTGAAGAACCAAAAAAACAAATGCAGATAAAAAAACTAAAAGAAGCATAAACACCCTTTCTAATAACTGAAAGATGACAAAGTGAATGAATCTTCACCTGCTGTGAAAAGTTTGCAGCCAGGATGTCATCACAGAAAGGCCCTTTTTGTGTCTTGTGGCGAGGACCTCTGTCTGTTTCTTTGCCATTTTTGCTTCATTTTGATCTTCCCTCACTAGTTCTCTAATGCAGCTTTATGGATGATGCAAACCATTTTTAATGGAATTCCTCCCACCATTAATATATTGGCAAAGAAGAAAACCAATCAAAATTCTAAAATTTCCGCCCACAATTGTAGAATGCCCACAGTTTTGATCAGTTCCCAAAACTTGCCATATACTGAACAGTATAACCTAAGAACTTCATTCTCAGCAAATGTCAAGGGGAATATCTGAAGAATGTTGACCTACACAAAAATTTGTCTAAATTAGAGAAAAGGTATATCATCTATGAGACTCAGTTTGGTGTAGTGGTTCAGGCTAGAAACTGGGAGACTGTGAGTTCTAGTTCCACTTTAGGCACAAAGCCAGCTGGGCCAGTCACTTTCTCTCAGTCCTAGAAAGGAGGCAATGGCAAACCATTTCTGAAAAAACCTTGCCAAGAAAACTGCAGGGACTTCTCCAGGCAGTCTCCAAGAATCAGACACGATTGAACAAATATATATACAGTGTGTGTGTGTGTGTGTGTGTGTGTAATATACATAATCTATTTCTGATATGATATAGGAATACATTTTCAGGTGAGCAAGGAATCTGGCTGACTTTGTGCCTGTCACTGTCCCTTTCATCCCATCTATTGTCCAAGATTGTTCCTGTGGGAAAAAATTGAAGGAGGGCAAGTTAGGTACACCACTTCAAGTTCATGGAGAAGCAATGAATCAATCAATTGAGCAAGCAAACAACTTTTCTAGCTATATAAAACTGGCATATGGCAGCCCATTCTAACATGGCTCCTTTGAAATGTGTAATGATTCCCATCCAACACAGTAAATGTGGTTGTTGGAAGACAGATCCATCACCTGGATGGGAAAGGTGAGCAAAGAGGTACATTTCTCTCCTAATTCAACTGCTGGGGCTGTATATGTATTTGTCTGAAGGAAAAGGTCTTTGATAGCTGTTTGAGCAAATGAAGAACTAGATTTAGCCCCTTCCCAGTAAGAGCTGGACGGGACGCGGTGGCGCTGCGGGTTAAACCGCTGAGCTGTCGATCGGAAGGTCGGCGGTTCGAAACCGCGCGGCGGGGTGAGCTCCCGTTGCTCGTCCCAGCTTCTGCACACCAAGCAGTTCGAAAACATGCAAATGTGAGTAGATTAATTGGTACCGCTTCGGCGGGAAGGTAACGGCGTTCCGTGAGTCATACTGGCCACATGACCCGGAAGTGTCTATGACAACGCCGGCTCCAAGGCTTTGAAACGGAGATGAGCACCGCCCCCTAGAGTCGGACACGACTGGACTTTACGTCAAGGGAAACCTTTACCTTTTACAGTAAGAGCTGATCTGACTACAGTTGGAAAAGGGCCTTCAAAGTTCATGTAATGAAAGATCGGCTGTCTGAAAATCCACAGAATCATATGTGGTGATTGTTGTAGCATGTTCCGGCCTAGGGAATGGCTGATGCACTTGCTGGTCAGGAGTTATGTTTGGCTTTTGGTTATAGTTTTCTTGATGATTGTTTTTAATGTTTTCTCAGCTACTCATTGGCTGCATTTATGGCAGCCACCAAAAATGAATGAATGATTGAATGAATGAATGAATGAATGAATGAATAAATAAATAAATAAATAAATTCTTATTTTTCTTTGTTCCAAACTTCTCCAGATAAGATTGCCATTCCAGGTCTTTTCAAGGGGAGCTTGAGTTGAATATTCCCTAAGAACTGAGAGATTCTGTTTTCTGGAATCTCACAACTTGTAACCATCCCCTTTATTTCTAGTCCACTTTCGTAGTAGCTGTGGATGGGAAAGCTTTGTTTCTAAAGCATTTTATTGTACTGTTTTGAATTACAGCAGCATGGATGTGTATGGATTGTCAGACTGACAGAGAGTAATGCCCTCTCATATCTTTGAAAGCTTTCTTCGGACAGTTTGCCAATAGTGCTTTAATGACTTGAATAAACAGACAGTGATTCATAAACTGGGAAGTCAGCACAGTGCGGAGGTTTGAAAAGCCATTGGGGGGCGGGGCGGTGAAATTGAGGATAAAAATCCCCAAATATGCATGGTTCAATATGCTCTTAAATATGCCTGAATTAAAGCGGTATTGGATTCTAACTCTCCAGAAATTAGTATTTAATTTTTTATGTGAATGTACATCAAACACAGGCAGAAAACAATACCTAAGACTGTGGTATTCTTAAGCCTTTTACATCACTGCCTACCTCCAGATGTACAACATTTAGAACGACCGTGCCGCAAATGAACCTTTTGCCCAGAGGGACAGTCCATAAGAAATTGGTAGTCTGTCACTTCAGCAATATTTTTTTCTCTAGGCTGGGGTGCAGAGCCAGAGAACTGTGATTCCATGAGACAACACAATTAGTCCTCTATTTATTTAGAACAGCTTGTCGCCTGTGACAGAGGAGAAGGGAATTCTATTCATGGTTGAGCAGTGGATATTTCATGGACTGCCATTCTGGAATACCTCTAGCTTTGGAAAACTTTTCAAAAAACTAGAGGGAGTTGATAGTGTACATGGAATAAAGGGCATGTAACAAGACACTGTTTCTGCACCAATGCCTACTGCAGGAGCTTGACACAAAGACAGCCTTGTGAATGTTGATGTGGATGCCAGGCTTAAACTGGATGAATAAAGAGCCAGCTCTGAATGATCTTGACAAATCTAGGCAGAGGATGGATGTAGTTAGTACTTGGGTGGAATACAGCTAGAAAATCCCAGGGATATAGACTAGGATGGGAAGTTGGAGAAAGATCCTAGAAGAAGGCAATGGCAAAGTGCTTTAATACTATTGCACCTCCCTCCCCAAAAACCACACACAGGCATATTCATGTAGTCACCAGGTGTTGAGCTCATCAGAAGAGAATCTTTAGCTTTATATATGACACAACCAGTGTATGCAGTACTGTCCTGAAAGATATAATTTACTTCTCAGCTCTAGGGGAAAACATAAAAGTGAGCAGAAAGAAGGTAAGAAATAGAAGAAAAAGAGAAGAATTGGGGGTGCAAGGACTTTACCCCTTCACCAAGATCATTTTACGCATCTGTCATAAGTATTTCACTCCTGATGCTAACATGGAGGAAGGAGGGCAAGTGGTACTTGGGAATCTTCTCACACTAATTATATTCTTTACGCTAATTGTAGAATATACCCGGTTTTCAAGTGACACCTTCTCGACTGATTCCTGAAGGTCCTGACACATGTTCTAGGATCTGACAGCCTGAGCTTATTGTATGCATCTTCTTGGGAAAGTAAAAAAAAAGAGGATTATGTTGCTGCTTGGAGATATGTAGCAGTTTATGTTCATTAGGTCCCGTAATTTGCTTTAATTACATTAGGCTTAAATGAAAGCAGGCAGGAAAAACAACAGCTGAAATTAATTTCTAGACATTAATATTACTGAGAAACAGGTCTTTAATTAGTTCGTCACAGAAATTAGTGCACAATTAGTTAATAGGAGAGTCTGTAAAAAAGAGAATGAACCTGCTGGAAGCAATTTCAGAGGATTAAAAATAAAAACCTGTTGCCAACCCAGCAATAATTTACATATTCTGTTATGCCCACCAGTCTTTGACAGACCTTTGGATTGTTTCGGTTTCCATACCTGATCAGAATTGCTTTTAATTTTTTAGTGATGGAGGAATCACCAAGCAATTAGTAAGGTAGAATACATGCTTATGGAGGGACCACAAGTTTAATAGGCTGTACATGGGACAGAAGCCCAGTGCTGAATTTGGAAGGATAACTGGCTTCAGAAAGTACAGCTTGGGAACACACCAGCAGGTATTGGTTAATAGGCTTCCGTTTCTTCCATATGGTCAGTATGCAAACATGCCTCCATTGCAGTGCAAATCTAACTGATGTGCAGTGAGAAGTAGGGCATTACAGAGATCCAGCTTGGAAGGGCAGTGTGATTCACCGTGAGCAGCAGCATCCATATAGTACCAGTCAGGTGTGATTTCCTAGCCTGGAATGGCTGCTTTCCAAATCACGTTGTGCCTTTGAATTCAGATCAAGGGGTGATTCCCACTTCCAGTTAGTCATCTTTTGTTGTTGATTGACATCTGAATTACTACTACAGCCTGCCACTCCTTTGATTTTCCAAAAAGTCCATTTCAGCCTATGGTTACTAGAGCTGTGCAGGACATTTTTAAAGGGTTGCTTTGCAAATTACTGTAAGCAAAGGACCCTTTTCAGGATTATTAAAATAGCCATGTCCTTTGTAAGCCTTGAGGTAGCTGCTCAAAATGCTTTCCTGGTTATCTCTGAATGCATGGTGAAAGTTTTTGAAGCAGCCACACCAAGCCACACCTCTTTGGAGATGGACATTTTGGTTCCACCAATGCCTTTTGCAAAGCTCCCCATCAAATGCTTTGCACTATAATGACTTGTTTAGATACAAGGAACCATATTTTGTCCTGGGTATATCATTACAAGAAGCCATAGTTAATTGCACATGAATGCAAATGCTTGCAGGTTCCTCCAGTGACAAAGCCTGTGAACATATCTTCAAACAGCAATGTATTCTTATGTACAAATGCACCCGCCCCAGAATCTATTCATATAGAAACTCAATTGTTTATCATATGCTGATAAAAAGCAAGTGTTGCCAAAATATGAGGAAGGTCACATCTCAGCTGGTCGATACACATGTATAACCATGACCAGGGGTGTTCAAAATCTGTCCTTTGTTGCTCACTTTCAGATATGGATATGCTGGTTTTGCAGTTCAAATCTGCATCATGATTAGGAATTCCATGGAATTTATTACCCATATCAGGCTTAACTGCATATCCCAGTCTCTTCTCCAAAGAACAGAAAGCATTTCTGAGTCATTGCTGCATAGTTCCTGTGCAATTAGGAAGCATTGTGTGTGTGTCTGTGTGTGTGTGCATTTTACAAATTTGATAGAAATATTGTAGCAACCTCTCTCTGTCTGGGACAGTGATTTGCAATGGCAAAGGTTCCTAGATTCTTCCCATATTTTTGCATCATTCTTACATAAATAGGCACTCCTTCCCTTTCTGTCAGACTGAATATTTTAGAGAGTGAATATTTTACACCAGTACTTTGGTGTACTAATCAATGATTTCATGATGTTTTCTGCTAAGGCAAAGCAGAGAAAATAAAGTATTAATGACTGAGCCATAAATAATTAACTGAAATATTTATTTAAGGAGTTCACAAGTATATACTTCTCCTTCTCTCTAGGCAAAATTGTAATTTATCCCTTTTGGTGTTTTTAATAAGCTCCAAAGCAAACTGACTGAGGGTACACACAAACACAGACACACAGACACACACAGACACACATACATAGATGATAGATAGATAGATAGATAGATAGATAGATAGATAGATAGATAGATAGATAGATAGATACTCCCTTTGATAAGAAATGCATTACGAACTCATCAACTCAACTTTTCGCTGAAGAAACAGACATCAGCCGTCTGGGCTATTCCTGATCCACAGTGAATCTGCCATACTTTGTAGCTTCAATATAAGGCTGTGCAAATTTGACAAGGGGCAGAGGAATCCAGAGTGATCACGCAAGGGTCTAAGTCTGTGCGGCAGCTGACAACTGAGATCATCATCTGTACATTGCTCTGAGCCAGTTGGGGAAAGGTTGAAGCTGTATACTTTCAACATACAGAGTATAATGTTTAATCTGTTATTTTCTGCAGAGGGTGCTGGGCAGAAACACAGAAATAGCTGACACTTTGTTCTGGGCACATTTGGTTCCTGATTCACGATGTCATACTGTAAGATGGAGGGACTACACAGGCATCGTCTTGAAAAATGGGAAGACTTGCTTTCTCTCATGACCTGTGGATCAAGAAAGCTGGGGTCAATGGAAGTTTAATAATCTATTGATTATATATATTTGATAAGATGGAGCTAACTGTAACACTGCCAAACTCAGCATTTGATGGAACCAGGCCAAGTTACAGAATTTGGTTTTAGGGAGGTTAGCTTAAGTGGTGGCTGTGGATGAGGAGGCGAACTGCAGAAATTACAGTTTATATTCATTTGCAGTCATGGTTCATGATGATTATGGCAATCTGAGGATGAAAAAATTATAAGGTTTCCACCATTAGCACACATTAATACTGCATTATCATCTGGAGAGTTATGATTATTGGACAGTGATATTGGCAGTTGGAGTTTTATTTTTTTTTACTTTTTAAAAAAGATTTTAATTTTCATGCTGCTTCTAAGCTAATCACACAGAAGCTAGTTTCAGCCATTTGTTTCCAAATGCTATGCTGGTATTCTGCCTTGTTGTATTTAAATTAAAGCTACATAAAACTCCTTTTTAGTTATGGCAAATGCACATTCAAAAGGAATGGAGCAGAAACTGCCGTGGGCATGGAAATACCAATTATTCAAATGGGTTGTGTAAAAAAGAAGGTTTCAGGGCTTTATTATTATTAAAATTATTTACCATGTAGCAAGTAAATATCAAGGAAAAAAATTGAGACACTGTACATGCCTTGGACGTCAAGTATGACCTTTCTTTGTGTCTCTAGATCAGCTAGGATCATGTGGCCATCTTCAGAAGAATATTCTCCTGGATTGGTAGATTTAGATCCTGGGCCAAACTACCGTTGTGTAGACCTAGAGTTACCATCTAAAATATCTGCCAAGGTCATCTTTTCCCCTATTTTCTAATACGCCTAGCGTGACCCCAAATGTGTGACACGGTTTATATCTTAGTGGATTTCTTGCCAAGTTATATACTAGTCATCTAGTTCACAGGTAGAGTGAACAATGTGTTTTGTGTTACTAAGCATTAATAAGAAAAAAAATGACATTAATCTCTAGTTCTGGCCTTTTTCAGAACAGTAGTGCTGGTGGCATTCACCCCTTAGTCACTGGTGATTGCTATGCAGAGTAGCAGTTCTGTTTTTTTCAATGGGATGAATCTCCTGTGATCAAATAGCATCAGTACATACAGCTTGCAATGGTGAGCAGTTCTAGTAGATCTCAGTAATGTCCTTGAATTGGGAATTTTCCTTCAAGGGAATTGCTCCCTCTTGTCTCCCCACCTTCCACCCCTCAAAAAAACAAGATAAGCAGTCTGGCACTGTGCTAATAGCTGGTTGGTTGCTAATTAATTCCTAATCAATTTCACCAAAGTTTGTTTTCACATGGGGCAGAAGGCAAGATGGAATAGATCCATGATCATAATAACCTTGGTCTGTCTCAGATGCAGCTTACCCTGAAATCAGAAGAGATGGGAGATGGAAAGGCTCTTTGTCTGAAGTGCCCATTGTGAAATTGAACAGGTTTAATGTGTTGTTCAAAGTGGTTCCAACCAACATTTAATTCTGTTGAATTTTGAAAACACAGTGCAGTGTGCATCTGTTTCTGTCATTGTTCTACCCAGCAACTGTTAGTTGAACTGTAATGCCTAGGCACTATAAAGCATTCAAGCATACACATGGATTTCTGAATTTAAATCAATGTTTTGCTTGTCAGCTTCCTAGATTTAACTTGTACCATAAAAAACAGGATGCTGCTTGATCTGACAGACCCATTGATGGATGGATGGGTGGATGGATGGATGGATGGATGGGCCAAAGTTTTATATAGGGTGAGATCCACAGTGGATATCCTCTTTCTGTTCCTTCTTTAATTTTCAAGCTTTTTTTTTTTTTAATGTTCCTCCAGCACATAGAAATGCTGTCTTATTTCATTTCATACTTGATTTGCTTGTTCGTTTAGGAATTAGCCTTTGTTCACCTTAATATGACTCTGTAGGAAGAACGTGGCATGTCTATCCCACAGTAGCTCCTGGCTTGTATGCCTGTGGGGATACCATGGGAAATAAAGATGTCATTATTTGTTCTTTCTGCAGATGGACACTGGGATTTAAAATCTGCCGTATTAGCATTTACAAGAGTAAGCACGAGGTTGTCTTACGAAAGCCTTACCAAGGGTGTCCTAAGTTAGACACCCTTAGGAATTGCCAGCTTCAGATGCAAAAATATGATGCCGAGGCCTTCACTTTATCTCCTGATTTGGGCATAAAATTAACCCCTTCATATGAAATTTGTTAAATAGCAAAGTGAAATAAGTCCTTTAAGCTTTAATGTTATAAGTCCAGATTGCATCTGACAAGCTTTCTATAACAAAAACAGGCTTCCTATTTTTAGAAAGTAACTGGTTAACATCTCTGTTTGCTTCCCAATTGGAAATTTATGTTTGAATGGATTACTTTCTTTTAAAACGTTTCATATCAATTTGCATGATTTGGTAACTCTGTATAATTTTTACAAGATATAAATATTACACACACCAACATTTAAATTCCTTTTCTCTCATCCAGTAAAATAATAAAGCTCATAGTTTCACAATTTGTTTTTAATCCTATATTATTTGTTCACTTATTTTTTTCCAGTGATACAATTCAATATGAAACATAAAAAAAATCCAAAAATCCCGAACTGTTTTTTGTGGAAAGCTTTTAGGTTTAGGACGGTGATCTCAATGAGTTAGAATTAAGCTACTGCCCTCCGCATGTTTACTGGGCAAGAAGTCACATTGTTCAGTAGGTTTTCTCCTAGGCATGTATAGACAGTCAGCTGTGACTGCGTCCTATTGAACCTAATGGAATAGATATGGTTAGGCTTTCATTGTAAGTCACTATTCTATATATAATATACTCAAACGATTCTTAGGAACAAGACGTGTAATTTAAAAAAATCTAATATTATAATCTAAATAAATAAAGGATTTGACTGTAGTGACAATAGGAATAGTAGATTCAATTGTCTGTTGTTAAAGTTATATTGAAACAAATCAATATTAAACTAAATTCACATGCTGTATCATATATGTATCATTTATGTAATTTGTGTCCTTTATGTAAGCTAGAATAGATATCCGGAAAAATCACAAGCATGTAATCCAGCCCATGGTTCAGTTCCAAATGTTCATTTACACACACACACACACACACACACAGGTATTATTTTGGGTGAACTACAACTTGTGAAATAAGCCACATGTATTGGGGTGCTTATCATAAATCATGCTTTGCAAAGGATAATGACTGGGTTGATTACCCTAAGCCATATGATAGCTTAGAATCCAGGTACTTATAGGCACAATCATGGATATTCTGAAACTTCAAGGACTTGGGGAAAAAGTCTTTTGAATACTGGGAATCTAATAGGGTAGTATCCAATATAGTAGGAAGGAGAGCAACTGGGCTGAAAAAAGGACCCATGAAAAATCTTTAAGCACATGCATTGGATCCTAATCATAACATTCTGCGTCAGCTTCCCAAACAAATCCAGTTTGAAATAGATACTTTAAAGAGTTGCAATTTGTTGGCATAAGTGAAGATTTCCACAATGACACAATGGATTCCCAGACCCTTTGGAGCCAGCATGGATTCTGGTTTTGGAGGCAGCTGACATATAAAAGTAATTTGCAGATGTAATCAGGGCAGTCTTTTAACGCCCAACACGTTAATTTACACTTTTCCCTTATTATTTAGAAGCAAAGAATGAAGCTAAGCCAAGTTACTCATACCACTCAGTTCAGTTCAAGCGTGCAAGTACCTATGCAGTGGTTGGCATCAAGCCCACTGATGGAATCACAGAACGTGTCCTGCTGGTTAATAACTATAAAGGAAGCCCCCATCTTACCCACATTCCCCCTCTGATGCAGCATAATCTGTTGGGCCTACCAGTCCAATGTCACCATTATCTGGACAAAAAATCAGGCTTGAACCCAAATCTCAGTAGGTAACCCTGTAGCTGGTTCCACCAGGCAACAGATGTGCAGTTGTGTGCATGGGTTGTACACTCAGTGTAGAAATGACATCATAATGCTCTTCTAAGTCTTTGCAGATGCAAGTTTTTCCAGACACAGTGATTAATACCTTACTCAAGATAGCTAGACAACTAATGATTTCTGGATGGTTTTGTGTTTCATGCTTGACTGGCTTTGAAATCTTTACCATTTTCACCAGGAGTTTTGGCAAGTATACAAGTTTGCATTACTGTCTGATTAATCCTGTGAGTTGGTACAGCAAGAGGAGCTTTGTTGAAGGTCCACATTAGCTGTTTTCCTGCTGATGTAGATGAGATTATGGAATTGATGGATACTTTTTTTTCTAATTACATAGAAATACTTCAGAGACTGACCACTGCTTTTTTTGACATTTTCTTGATTGTGCTTAAAGGAAGAATTGAGAATAGGAACTAAATTCTTGTTTTAGATGTCTGCTTTCACTCAAAAACTATTAAAATTACCTGAACATTTTAAGTCAGATCATGGAACATTATCTGGAAGTTATGTCATTCATACACACACACATATCCTTGTGACGATTAAACTAAACCGCAGTCTAAATCAGGGGCTCTGAAGCCTTATTATCCATTGTATGATGCTTTTCCAACAGTGAATGTTCCTTGAAACGGTTTGATCTTTCCCTATTAAGCAAAAACGATCTCTTGATTATTGCAAGAAGATTATTATGTATTATGTGTTTCTAGTGAAAGATATCAAGGAAATGTAGATCATCGATTTTAAAACAACACAGGATGGAGTTTAGTTCTGTAATATTCTGTGTCAATTTCCTGACCTAATAATTCAGGGGGGGGGGTGTTGTCTGCATAATCCACCTTGTTTATATTGGAGGAATTACTTATTCACTCTATTCCTCTTCAGAAGATTTACACTGAATGCTAATTTGTTTTAAAGTCCCTCCTGTGGTTCTTTTTCGGGGGGGGGGGGTGAGTGTCCTTTCATGATTGGTTAAGACTGTGAATCCAAAGATTAAGATTAAGACTGAATAATCCCAACACTGAGTTTTTCAGAAAGTCCCAGCTGTCTTTCTGCAGCGAATAAATTTTGCCCGACTGAACTCATCTGAAAATTACAGTACATAATCACCACCACTGAGTAGGCCCTGTTCAAACTGCTGCTAGCAGGGAATCTGAAGCAAGACCTTAATGAGATTGTCAAAAACCATACCCCAAATCTCCAATTCTTCGAAATCTCTTTTCCAGTTCAAAAAGGTCAGTAACAGCCTGTGAGTTATGCTGAGAAACAAACTGAGAACCATAAAGATTGCTAAGCTGTGGTTAATGACAGGAATGGGATCAATAACCTATCTTGAAGAACCCATTTTCCACATAGAATATAAGGTAGTGCTTTCCTTAGTATGTATAAGGATGACAAGGTTTCCTTCAGTGAGACTCTGTCTGAAGAGTCATGTATGAAATAAAACAGGGAGACTATAAATTGGGTGTTTTCTTTTGTGCTGCTACCCTTATGAAATGTAATCTCCGATAGCCAACCCTGGCAACATGTTTCCTAATCTTTACAGCTTTGGTTAAAATGTGGCTATTTAACCACACATTTGGGAGCACTGAAAGACAAACTTGGCTGTGTTAAAGGACTCTTACCACTCCACCGGTGAGCTTACTAGATGGCTGAAGTGATGATGTAAAGGCAATGGGCTTTGGTTTCCTTCCAAGCCATCTTTAAGATGGGAAGCAGCGTCAAATGGGTAGGCTGATCAGCAAGAGTAGTCATACTTCTGTTTTTCTCAAAGTGCCTTTTCTCTGCACAGCTCCAGACCCAGTTTAATAAGGCCAAGGTATCTGTCTTTGCTACTTACCCTCATTGTTACCACTTAGTAAGCTTGTTGCAGTCCCATCCGTGCATCCCTTCTGAGCAGAAGTGGAGCAGGCTGGACCTCTAGAGTGGCTGTGTGAGAACAATGAGAACAAGATTGCTGCCTCCTCCTAGTCCTGAACTTCTCTAGCGTATCAGGGCTATCACACCGAAATGTAAAAAGGGGGCAGAGGATTCTTGCACTTGCTAGACCTGCTCTTTGCTAAAGCTGGAATTATTTGATGGTGGTATTGAATGTTTACAATCTTTAGACACTGTTCTTTATTGCTTTAATGTCTACTTTATTTATAACTGATAGAAGATTTACATTGTTTTGGTCAAGGAAGAGTGGAAAAATGCATGGCATAAAGAACAATTGAGCTGTCTTTAGTTAGGTCCAGAGCAGACAATTTAGTGCTTGTTTAGTTTTTACTGAACTGTATATAATTGAATAATACAAGCAGGATTCATTAGGGGGATTTGCAAACAAGGATACTGTGCTAGTTTAAAAGCCATTGCAGACCAATGTAAAGTTCAGGTCCTGTAAAGAGAATGATGGCTTGCTGGTTTTGCAGTTCCTCCCTGCCCCCAGTAGCACAAACAAACCAGTAGGGATGAAATTGGCCAGTGTTTTCAGGAAAGCAACCAGCCTGCAATGCCCCTGTAATACTCTCTCCCCTTTCCCCCACTCCATTTGTGGGGAGTGGGAGGGTGAGGTTTTGCTGTGGTTATGGCAAAACATGCAGCTGCTTAGACTAGGGCGATGTTTCCTGCTTGTTCTCAGCATTCCTAGCCAACAGATGTGAAGACAATCGCAAACTGCTTTGGAGGATTTAGGGAGTGAAAGTGGTGATAGTAGAGAATTGTTCACCTTTTGTTTTTGGCAGATGGGAACCTGTAAGGTTTTTTGTTTTTTAACCATTAGCAATTTGTGCCACACTTCTACAGTATATCCCAGAAGATAATTCATATGCAAGATACATAATGACACCATTACTCCTGACATCATTTAACCTAGGCCTGTTTAAATGGATGCAGTCATTCTCTCACCTGGCTTGAGGAGAACAGGCCTGATTTCAGGAGCACATCTGGGCTCTTTTAAAAATTGCTTCTTGTAGCCATGTTCTAACTAATGTGGTTCTGACTGGTATTGCCACTTAACTGCCATTTATTTATATGTTCTCTTGTTCTTTCATTCACACCTTTATGTTGTCTGCTGATTTCAGCTGTATAGATAAAAGGAGATGGGAATCACAGTGTTATGGTGATACTGATCATTCTTGACTGATTTCAAGAGAATATAGAAAGCCACCGTCGTTCACCTTTCTCTGAAGGGACAGACAGAGGGTGCAGGCTTTGTCAATACAACCGCTAAGTTAACTCTTCTTGTCTTCTTATGTTGCACTGTGGACCCGTTAACTGCCTGATTTTACAGCTCAGTGGTGGCCTAGATTTCTTCATTTGTGGTCAGCATTGCAAATGGGGGCCAACAGAAATGCTTCAACTTCAAATGCTAACCCAAATGCTTTGTCACTGAGAGTGCTGCTTAGAATTTTGTCTTTTTAGTCCCCACTTCAGAATAACTGAATGGGACCCTCTACCCGTTTTGACCCACTAGCATTACTGAGTTCCCATTCATTTCACTTACTTGAATTCAATTGCACTGACATCATCATCCAACCACAGTTAAACAATTAACAGTGATTGTTAGTCTTCGAACTTAAATGGAGAAAAGTGAGCCAATGCTTGATTTTCCCTTTAAAACCAGTGGGAGCTAAAATTGCTCGACTGCATTTGGATCATGACCAAAAGGCACTTGTGCATGTATTACCAACAGAGCTTTGCCTTATAGCGTCATAAATAGATGTTATTAAGAAAGTATCTCCGTTAGTGCTATGTTTCACAAGACTGGTTTTAAGAGGTAGCTGTAGCTGAACAAATGCTGTGGGTTAGTTTATGTGGCATGGAATAAAAGCGGAAAATTAAAGAAAGTGTTCAGGATTCAGGTAATGCACTATTATGACAACAAGGATTCAATGTTGTTTTGCTCATTCACAAATAAGAGAGAGCATGCACAATCCCACCAAACGAAAGAACTTTCGGGTCTCACCAATATGTATAATTATTTCTTATTTCCTTATTTATTTAAATGTATTGGACGCCCAGTGATATATTTCATTCTGCTACTAGAACCAGTCGTACCTATCAGTATCTCACTTGGGCTGTGCCTTGCCTTAAAAGCAAAGGAACCAACAAAACAGCTTGAATTTTTCAAAGTTTGTGTTGTATAAAGTGGACTGTATATATATTCTTAGGATTTGCTTTATAAAATAGAGGAAATCAGATCTACTTTTAAAGCAAATTATTCTGGTGGTCTGAGTAGAGATTTTCAGTTGTTTTTCTCCTGTAAACATGGCAGGATATTTAAGCATCTGCTATGATACATTGGCACATCCTTGAGTTTATGAAGTTAGAGGGAAGGATCCACTGTTGGATGGAAAGATGTTGGTAACAGAAAATATCCATAGAGGTTTAACATCTGAGTTTCCAATTCCCCCCAGTAATTATATCGTAAACCTGGTAAAAATGCAATTTGGAAGTTAGAACTAAATTTATCTCAGTTCTTTAGAGTATAGTTTGATTCATTCTCAATGAAAACAATTCTCCTCTCCTCTTTTCACTCTGACTGTCCTACCCCTTCTTTTACATTTTATTCTTCTTTCTTACAATAATTCCCGAAACGATTTACGATAATGTTTTGTTGTTATTGTCCGTCAATGTACTGTTTTGTATTGGTCTCATTTCCTCTTATCTTTGGAATATTATTTAGTTTGTTTCATTTGGGTGCAGAAGCATTTTGCTAAACTAGGAGTTTCAAATCAGCAAAACCGATCCATTAATAGTAATCATAATAATGATGATGAGTCATAGCTTGTTAGGAAGTCTGGTTTCATTGTGCTTAGGGTAAAAACTGTTGTGCTATAGAATTTTGCCAAAGGATGTAATAATAACAACAACAAACTTAAAGCATTTGTTTGTTGTGTTATTACTCAAAAGGTCCATCTCCATTTAAATAAATCCTATCCTTTGTCAACTGGCCACATTGATTTCATTCTATGTGCTCCTCTGATAACGTCTCATTTTGTGATCAAGGGTAAAGTGATGAGTTTTGAGTTGTAGTGAAGCCCTTTGCATAGCTTTAATTTATTACCACATTTAAAATCAAGGCTTGAAGATTTTAAATTCTCCTTGAACAGTCAGATTATTTAAAAAGGAAATTCAGGGTTCATTAACAAAGTGGCGCCTGGCGGCTTGTGATGTTTTATTTCTGAATAAAGATACCTAAGCTTTGCAGGACAGCGCTGATTGCTGTTTTTCAAAAAGACAACTTCACTAAGAAATATTGTTTTTAAAAAGTCAAGAATATCAAGAATATCTTCAGTCAGTATCCCGTTTCTCTTCTTTCTCCTTGAGTTTTAAGCTAATCTCTTTTCACTATCTTCAGTATGGTTTTAAGTGAAGCTAAAGAAGAGTGTTTCTCAACCTCAGCAACTTTAAGATGGGTGGACTTCAACTCCCAGAACTCACCAGCCAGCTGTGCTGGCTGGGGAATTCTGGGAGTTGAAGTCCACCCATCTTAAAGTTGCTGAGGTTGAGAAACATGGCTAAAGAAAGTAGCAATGAAGTAAGATGGCAGGAATGGAACTGGGTGTGTGTTCTTGGCTATTTCACCTGTATTCCATGGCTGAGCTGGTCATAACCTCATAAGTTGCCTGTGTTTCTAGTTGAAGACGAACAACTGACAACCATCTCACCCAAAAAGAAGCAGCGAAATGGAGGCATGAGAAATTCACCCAACTCGTCACCCAAATTGATGAGGTAAGGTCCTATGTATCTCACATCTTCATCTCCTCTCCTAATGACAACAACCTTGCCCCCCCACTCCCATCCCACCCCCCCAAAAAAAAAACTAAGGGAAGAAAGATTCATGGCAGGGTGTTGGGAAAAGTAAAAGATTGTTAGATGGTTTCTGAAACGCTGGAGTATTTATTCTGTCAGCTTGTCAGCAGTTAATGATAGAGCTGGAAAAAAAAATCTGTCATGAAAAACAGTTTGAAAAGCTGTTTGAAAAATGCATAGGCTTTAAAGTCTTAGCTGTCACCCAGCCTGTCCATGTGTAGTTCTTAAACAGCAGTGGCACTAATGATAGCGCTAACCAATCCGAATAACTCCTGGGGTTAGTTTGCCTCTGGCAATTCTCTTTTTGTTGAAATCCCTCCGAGGACTGTGTTCTGTGCTTAAAGACGTATGTGAGATGTATCATCACAATCAGAAATGAACCTGAATATTACCTTTCCTTTTATCCTGTCGATTGAAATCAAATTGCCTCTAATTGATTTTGAATGATTCTTAAAAAAAGATGGGTAGGGGGGAAAGGGGAAATAATCTATGTGCTTTCCAAAGCAAAGTTCAAAACTAATGCAGTTGTACTGGGGCTAAAAACAGGATTCATTGTGAAATATGGTGGGGTTTTTCCTAAGTGTTCTAAAAGCGTTTAGAACATCTGTTTCTAAAAGTGTTCTGCTAGCACAACGTCTAAAGAGCAGTTCCTCCACAAAAGAATTTCTATGACTCGTGTAAACCACTCAGATTATACAGAAATAGGAGTGAACTGTGAGAGTGGATTTTTGTTCATCTTTTCAAATCTCTTAAATATTTGTCCTGAATTTTCTTGGAGACAAAAAAAATCAGATCACAAAATAGGGGTGCCCCGGAAAGCCACCATCCTGAAATCTTGGTAGCCTTTGAGATTCTTCTGAATTTCATTATGCTTGGATTTTAAATTTCACTTTTGGCCTCCTTCGAATGGCAGTTCTCAAGCAGGTACCCACTGAAGTTGAACAACCAGCTGTTGCTTTAGAAGTAAGATTCTCAGTGAAGTTTCAGGATTGAGAGGCAGTCGAATTTCAGTCAGAATCCCCAGCTGATGAGCTGATCTTGCCAAATTGTGGATCTTTTATGGGTGGGGGGCATAAAATAAGGAAGGCAGGGGAGGTGACTGCCTTGGGGCAGGCCTTCTCAGGTTCCCTGCTGTCCTATGCCTTACTTTAGAACTTCAGGCTTCCAAAAAAAAGCCAAACAAAAAATGGTCCCCTTGGAGTCAGAGCAGAGGAGTGTCACAGATGGAGGAAAGTGGTACCACACTTCTTGCTCTACTTTGCAGGGACTGAGGAGGGAAGGGACCCCTTATGAGGAGGAGGTTGGAAGGAGGATTTAGTACCTGCGGTTTCTTACTATCAGAGGGGCTACCTGATGCTACTTATGCTATTGATGCAAGCATGCAGAGTACCAACACTGGCTACCATACTATAAAGATGTGCTGACATTCTGCCAAGGCATCCACAGGGGGTTCAACGGAGGGCAAATGACAACAGCACCATCACGGTATTGTGATGCAAGATCCACCCGCTTTGTACATGCATTGTGATGGTGTGAGGTTGCTTTTGTCACTTTGATGAGAGCCTCCAATCCTTCAGATGCCTCTGCTGGGGCGGGGCCTTAGGAAGTCCCAGGATATGGTTGGATCAGGGTGTCAACCTTTTTCCCTGAATGAAAAAGTATGTTAAAGATTTAAATCATGACTGATCTAGATGTCCATATAGCATTACCTCCACATCAGCAGAGGAACAAGAAAATACATTTAGAAACTTCTTGCTCTTGAGCTTAACTGTTCTTTCTGTTGAGTGGCAGAGGCAAGTTTCCAGTTTAAAACCAGATGGTACCATGAGTGGAGATTTAGACACACACTGTTTTCTGCATTGTTCAAGGAGCTGATTGTTCCTGAAGTCTACAGTGGATTTCCTCAACCTATTTTCACCAACATTTAGAACTGGAAGACAGAAAAAGAGAGAGAGAAAGAGGAAATGCAGCTTTCTGTTCTGTGTTGAACAACCATTGCTGCTTTGTGTATTTGCTCAAAAAGTTATTCTAGTTGCTAATCCTTGCTGATGCAGTACTGACTTACTTACATGTTTCTTTATGTCAGAGAGGGAATAAAGTGAACCCACAACCCATTTTATTCCCTCCATTATATGATGCTTGTGGACATCCTTCCATCATGTTTAATTCCCTTATCTTCTATGCATCTCATCTCTATTAATTTCTATCCATATGCAATGTGAGAGAGAAAAAAAATCCCCCAATCCTTCTGTTATCTGATAAATATAGGGACATAAAAGTGAAATAAAAGGGAAAAGAGTGAGAGGGCAGAGGACCCAGCAACGTTTGGTGTGAAGGGCTGTGTCCCTGTTTGCTATGTAAAGTATGCCTCATTTCTTTGATCTGGAGTCATAAGAATTCTGGGGAGTTCTACTGTTTTCATATGCTTCAAAGCTGTGTCAAAGTTTTGCTGCTTTAGGGTACTTCTTTATTCTACTGGCTCATGGGTACTAAGATGACAGGCCCTCAACACTAGGTGGAGGCTTTTTCAAGTCATTGCCTTCAGCAAAACATCAAATTACCAAATACAGGCTAACACAGTTCTACACAAATGCCTTTCCTGTAGATATATTATACCATATATATTAAATACTTTAGTGTTACACGGTACATTTTATGTGCAATGGAAAGTGATGGTTTGAGGTAGCCCTAGGGGGACTTCCCGCCCCCCTTCCACAAGCCAAAACAGCTAGTGTATATCGTATCAAGTATGGTTTTTACAGGACTTTCTGCCTGAAGGCCTTTGTAAATAAGTAATGATCAACAGATTGGCTGTGGGTTTTTGAAAAGCATGCCTGTGTCAGTTTGCATGATGGGGAAAGAATTTTCAAAGTGGAGCCTTGCTTTCATTGCCTGCTGAAGAGGGACTCAGGGAGATTACTCATCTCAGGCTTGAGCTGTCTGTTCAGTAACACATCAGAATTGCTAAACATGGGTTGGACAACGAGTGAGGAGCCCAGCAAACCTAGATTTGTTTTATGTCCTCCTTTGTCCATCTGCTGGACTCAGATCTCTGTCCCAAACCTGAGCCTTTGCCTGCTCCCTTCACCCCAGTGTTTGGGAGTCCATGCTTAGAAGATTCGTTCCAGCTCAAGGGAAGATCTCATCTTTCAAAACAGATGCAAATATGCGTTACCGTTAAAACATTTATCTAAAAGGGATGAAAGAAAAGGGCCTTTGACCACTTAATTGAATTGGTTTACTGAGGCCATAAACAAAATCTTCAACAAATCTTGCAGATCATTTATCAAGTTCCTCTTGAAATTTCTCTCAGGTTTTGACTTGAATGCAAAGGTGCAGATTTGGACTAGATATAATTTTGCACAGGACAATTTCAACATCTCTCCCAGAAATGTTGCTAGCTTTTTCAAAATGTTTGGATTCAGGTTTACCAAAAGTGTGCAATTTAGGTTCCCTTAAGCTTCTTTTTTATAATTATATTAGTTTCATTGGAGAATTAAACTGATTGGTAAGATTATTACTTCAATATATAATACATCCATGCTTTGGCTAGTCTGCAGTCAGGTCTCCTTTCAGAATTGCATCAGAATGTTTTAACTCTGACTTTCATGGCATTTATTAATGTCCTGTTATTATACTTTTTACTAAATGCTCTTATATCCTTTTAAGCATAATGAATTTCTGGCCCCTCTTTAGCATAGTTATGGAACCTGTGTGATTTCTGTGAAATCCTGTGAATTCAAACATTTTACTTTTATAATGATTTCAAACCCAGATTTCTAGTGAAATTAAACCAATAAATCTAATCATCTCCTACACAACTGTAGAGAAAAAGGAAATTTATTTTATAACTTTTAATATCTCATTTGTGGGATATCTGGTTATCAGCATCTACTGGATCAGTAATTTAAAGAGCTCTGCCTTTTTCATTTGGAAAGTGAGTTACAAGAAATCATTAAAATTATTAGTAGCCTTCCAGAAAATGCAAACATTTCAAATATGGTCCATAGCATTGAAACAGTTTTCCATATTCAAAGTATTAATGACATGGGCTGGGTCCAAAAACTCATCCACTTAGTTCCATACACCCAGGGTTTTTTATCAAGCAGCTGCCCCGTTCAAAATAGATCACATTAGCATCTTTCAAACTTAAAGGACTTGCAAAAGCTATTTCCTACATTTGGGATATCCTCAGGTCCTGTCATGTCCTCCACATTGTTCAACATCCCTATGAAACTGTTGGAAGAGATCATCCAGAGCTATCATGTGACCAGTATGTAAATTATGCACATGTTTCTGTGTCTTTTCCATTTTCTCATTCCAAGAGGAACGCTGAACTGAGGGTCGCATACTTGGAAGTAATATTGGGATAGATAAGAGCCATCAAGCAGAACCTTGCTTCATCTGGAAAAGTTAGCTGTCCCAAGCGCTTCCTGGTTCCATTGGCCTAAAGAAAACTGCATTTCCCAGATCTCCTTATGCTTGACACATTGCAGTACACCAGACACCAGAAGGAGAAGGAAAGGGTTCTCTTTTCTCATTCTAGGCTTCTCCTGTACTTCTGCCAAAGCAACATCACCACCATGTTTCTAGCTTTCTAAGCAGAGGATGCTTGTTCCCTAGTTAGGTGGAAAAGTTTCTTCAACTCTTATTATGATCCCTCCAAAACATTATCTTCATTCCAATTCATCCCCTCAAAGCCTCTCTAACTCTTTCCTCCCTTCTAAAACTATATTTGGAGCCAAGAGATATTTCCCATCCTTCTCTAGCAGTTGACATGCTATGGAATGTGCACCCAATAGCTCAAAAACGTATTTGAGGAGATGGAGAACAGCAGCTATTAAAACAGCAGTTGCTATTGTAAGCTTCCTTGCCCCCCCCCCAAAAAAAGTAGACAGTTTCAAAATTGACCCCATTTTCTCTTCCCCGTAAAGGTAAGTCTGAAATGAGTCCCATTTTCCCAGGTATGGGATAAAGTTCCCCCAGAGCTGAGCCAGAAATACTGGTTTGAAACATTCTAGTTCAACACGTGAACACACACACACACACACACTAGTATAAATATGAATGAATTAATAGATGGAGGGCCCTATATTTGTTCTACAGGGAAGAAAGGAGAAGAGAAATACCTCCATAATCCACTGTTCTGGCTTGAGACAAGGAAATAATTTCGTAGCGTGCAACATATTCAGTTGATAACCAAAGCTTAAATATTATTAATGAGGAGGAAATGGTAGTGGGAAACAGTCTAAATTACTAGAGATCTGCAGTATTGATCAGTAATTCCATCTACATTTGAAGAGGTTACCAGTTTACATAGTTCCCCTTCAAGTAAGTATCAGTGGCCTGCAAGAGCTAAGGCTGGACTTAAGGAAGATAATAATTTCCCATTTTAGAAATTATTTTTTAAATGTTCTCTGCTACATGTTCCACATACATTTCAAGATGTACAACCTGTGTAACAGGGCTTTAAATTTACAACCCTTAGATGATTTTCAGAATCATTATAGTTCATACAGTGGGAATATGTCCTTGGATCTGAATGGAGAATCAAAAACCCTGATGGATTAATGTTTATTGGAATAAACAACGGGCCTTGTTGTCCCTTTTGGATGTAATAAAGGAGGAGTTGTTCCCAATCCTCAGTGGCATCATAGGCTAAAGCATGAGAACTACCTGATCTGAACATATAGGAATAACTTTTGGTGACAATAATGTAAAAAAAAACAAACCCTCAATCTAGAAGGCATTTGTCATGGATAAAACCCATTCACAATGAATAGGGTTTTTATTATAGCATGTTTGCTCTTATTCTCCTATTGATTTCAATGAGGTTTGGAAAACAAAAAAACCTTCCTGGATTGTGGCCTCTGGTCCACAGTGTCTTCAGTAATTATAGTTGCATTAGTCCAGAGCTGGACTAATGAGAGCCAGAGAAAGCATCAGACCCAGTAAAACATTCCTCTTGAGACAGAAACAGATAGCATGTGATGGAGCCAGGCACTGGCAAAAATATAATTTGCCCCTGCCCACTTCAAACCAAATAGTATCATTGACATTATCCTCCAAACAATTGGCTTTCTCAGCTGAGCTTCCCTTTTAGTAGGGTTCCTTTTCATATTCAGAATCCCTCAGGTGCTAGATCTGCCCTATTTCCAAAGAGAAGATCACAACCCCAAAGATTCATTTCACTACCCAACCTTATCCCTGGGTTCTCTCCTATCTTGGAGCGAAGAACCATGCTGAGATGGCATCTAGGTCTCTAGTGTTTATTGTCCTACTCTAGTAGACAGAAAATCCTGCCAGACTGAAAGACTGTGGGAAACCCACAAAGATAAGCCCAAAACTCAAGGCGGGTCTGCTCTGAATTTCTTTGAAGGAAGGTTCAAAGCCTCTAAACTATGCATGCGTTTTTCCCCCTGGATAGGGGCCCCCTCCTGCTTGCCCTCAGTACTCATGACAAGTTCCCTCCTTTCCATAGGAGGTCACCAATAACCTTGCATGCAAAAGGATTGGTAAGGTCAAGCACAATGGCAGGAAAGAAGAGAACCCTTCAACATGACCTTGTTTCTATATAGATACATACTGTATGTATCATTGCACAATGTGTGTCCTAACAGTCAGGAACCATGCTGAGACGAGGAGTAGGTCTCTAGTGTTTATTACTGCTACATAAGACAGAATCCTAACAAACTGAAGAAGCGTGGGAAAACCCAGACAGATAAACCCCAAAGTCAAGGCGGGTCTGATCTGTGTCTCTTTGAATGGCTGCTTAATTCCTCAGCACTACGCATGCGTTTTCCCCTTGGATAGAGGCCCCCTCCTGCTCGCCATCAGTGTGTACTCATGACAGTGTGTACTTAAATGAAGTGTTCCAGGCAGCTTGACAGAGATGGGGACTATGAAGTTGTCCTCCTGCCTCACTAAAGTATTCTGCTTTCTAGTATTTAGAATAATGCTTTTCTTTTAACACTGACCTCTGGAAGTATGGAAGAAATATGTTAAACAAATACTGTAGGTAGGATTGTCTACTTCATTAATTCAACATGTATCCAGTATCATCCAATGAACTCAGGACAGGTAACTAGGGAGCCCTTGGAGGGTGTGGGGGTAGAAACATAGCAGGTGTGTGCTAATCCTTAAGCAGCTGCCACCTTACCCTAGGGAAAGATACAGCTGCTTTAAAGAGTTGCAGACATATTGCTATGTTAGCACCCTGGTTTCTCTGGAAACTTGAACTCAAAGCATTACACAGTCCTAATAGTACCTTTTCTACTACCCTTAGCCCTAAGAATGAGGAGTTTGGGTAAAATATTTATTTCCATAAATTTAAAGAACACCTGACTCTGACTCTGGACATTTTACATAATAAAATGTCAGAAGAATAAAATAATGAAACAGATGATAGCTGTCCAGAAAAAAACATACAAAACAAGACAAAATCTTACAGGAGCTCACCTACCACCCTGCCCCAAGACCTGGGTGAACAGCCAGTTTTTCAGTGCCTTTTGGAACATCTTCAGCATGGGGGCCATATGGATGTCTGGGGAAATACTATTCCAGAGGGCAGGCATCTCTATCACAGCCCTTGCCTTCTGGCTTATGCTTCAACTTCTGGAAATCACACAGATTTGAGAAGCAGCCATCAAGGATTCCATATGATAAAGGGTATTACTGTGATGGTATTACACAAGTCCTCATTTATGTACCTGTGATTGTACTGAAAACGATAATTTTGAACCATTCTATAGACTTCTTAGTTGTGTTATCATAAGCTTATGTTTGCAGTGGAGGAAATCTAAGGGAAAGATCTGTTTGGGTTGAGCTCTTGGAGATTACATGCACCCACTCATATAAATCTGTGACAATCAGGAGGAAGTGGCTTGTCTTCATTGTCTTCCAGGACTTCTCAGTTAGTTTACAACCCTCAAATGTCTTGGTGGCCTTCCATGCTAAACAGATGTAACCCTACTTAGCTTTTTGGGATCAGCTGAGGTTGGTTAGGTGGTGCCACTTGTAATAGGTTGATCATAAATCTGGAATCTTGCAAACTCATTAGTCCAGCATAACGAGGATTAAAAAAAACTATTCCAATTAAAATTTAATCTATTTTTTTAAAAAAACTGAGAAGCAAAGCAAAATGCTACACTCTTTAAACATATCTGGATGAAAGACCCAGTCAAACTGTATATTTTCTCCCTGTTTAGCTCTCTTTCCAATGTCTTGGATTATGTAAAGCTAGAGGAAAGAACTAGTCTTCCAGTGATGGATCAAGATATCAGAATAAAACATTGTGAACTGCATACCAACAGTTCTGTTGTAGGACTCAGTTTATATTGAGAGGGACAGTTTCTTCCTGTTTGACTTCCATAGCAAAATCTGTCCATTCTTCTAAAGTTTAGAGGCAAATTTCCATAATTTCATAGGATGATTGTTTGATTCCAGGCATGACATTTCTGATCCATTAATGTGATACCCAAATGAAGCCAAACTATTGTTTAATGTTAAATGACCAAGACTTATATTCATGTTCTCTCCTCTTACTGGGCTACAGGGAGGAGATTGCACACTTCTCCCTCTGCTTTTCAATAGCTACCTGGAGGATCTATGGTAAGCCTTGAATATATGTATTGAGACAAGCCAGCTCTGAAGCTGGTTAATAACAATAAACTATATTCAACCAAGTTTAAAATCTAAATATAGCAATACATTATAATTAATTGAAAACAGTAGTGGAAAGAAGCTTACAATAAATTATAATATTGGCAAGCCTAGGCTGTGAATCTTTAACAGTTTGCAAACAGAATTTTAAAAACATCAGTTTTTTTTGTGGGGGGGTTATGCAAAGTCCTTCCTGTGGGAATACTTTAAATATTGGAGAACCATTTTGAGAAATAGCAATTGGTTCTGGTTCTACTTTAATAAGAAGTGATAATAGTTTAGCCCTTAAGCTATGATTTGTAGTCTCTACAACCTATGATTTGTGCAGTTTCCCTCTTTCCTGTCTTGCTAAACAGTAGCTCCCATAGAGAAGCAGCTTTTCAAAGCTTAGTTCACCTCTTTGTATATAATGCTAATTTTGTTTGTTTGTTAGATTTATAATTCACCTTTCCTCCAGAAGCTCAAGGTGGCATAAGTTCTTCTAACTTTTTCCCATGAACTTGGTTGGGCTGATCCAAAGGCTCTTGGTGAGCTTCTGCGGCTGAGTGATCTCAAATTTGGGTCTCCCCTGGCCTAGTCTAAAACACCTTTACCATTACATCACACTGGCTGTCAGTGCTAACATATACTGAGTTGTTAAATTTAATTTAGACAAATATGCATTTTATTTACCAATAGAAAATAAGGAAGGTAAATAATCAAACAGAAGACTCACTGAAGTATGGTTTTCAGATATGGTGAATGGCATCCATTATAGTTCAGTGTTTCTTCCCCACACTGGCAAGCTGCTTACATCCTAAAAACAACTGGTGATAGAAGATAAAAGGAAACTAAAAGCTAAGTATGCTCACATCATTTTCATAAGAAATGATCAAATTGGCTGCAATGAGGGCTGCATAAAAGTGCTTGAGATGCCGTATGCTCCTTATTTTGCAACTTTGTTGGGAATAGAGGAGAATTTTATTTGAGAATGAATTGCTATAATTCCTTCTTCTGAACTAATGCAGGAAGGACATTCTTAAGCTTTTGTACTTCTCCAAGTGTTCTGATACAATTGTGGATCAAAAAAAAGAATGTACACAAAATGTATGTATTAAAAGAATGTTAGTGATAATACCCTACAGAAATCAAGTTCACAGCTTCTTAGTAGAAAAGTGGGGTAAAAAAAAATAGAGCTGTTTCTGAAATGTATAAAAATATTCACATATTGGGAGAAAACAGCATGAAAATGCCACACACAGTTTTGAAAAACAACAACTTATGAGGTGGAAGTGAGGTGAAACACAGCTGAATTTGTTTGCATCCCTAAATTTGAATCATGGATACAAAAGTGGATTCTGTGCTGAAGAAGATAAATGTCAAATTAGGACCAGGTTAATATTTATGGATGGCTCATCTCTCTATCGCAAGCTGAGTAGCTAAGCTGAAGGTTACAAGTAACTGTCCATCCTTGGCCTTGTACTTTTAATTTGACAAGTTGCTTCTACATGTATGCTGAAAACTTGGAAATTTCATTGCTGGTTACACTTGTAAAGCTCAGCCAGAAAGGATTAGTGCAATGCACCCTTTACAGAGAGAGCCTACAAAGCCTCATTTCAGCCTACTGCCCTTGTTACAGACTGGAATGGCCACAGGAATAGCTAATGCTATGACAAAAGGTGGATCTATTAGTCACAAAACATTTGCTACATTCCATCAGAGCAGCCAGCCCCAGCAAGCTGACACAGTGGACTTGAGGACTTTGCCTGTGACAAACTGTCAGTCTTGACTTGGTGGAGCTTCAGAGCACCAGTCAGAGCAGTCAGGGATGATTGAAGTGACAGAGGCCCACTGAGTAAATGGTGAAACATGCCGCAGATTATGAAATATTCAGCTGGGGTGTAAAAGCTCTAAATGCTTTTTCAATTATTAGCACCACCTGCCTTTGCTCCCTGCATGTAACACTAACCGCATGCTAATTGCCACAATTTGTTAGGGCAGTTGCAAGAGAGACTAGGAAAGGCATGCCTTGTTACCCACTGGATCTAAAAAAATAAAACAAAACTGCCCTCCCCACCCCCCCAAAAAACTACATCACTGCATGGAGTGCATGAAAACCGGAAACGTCATGGATGCTCAGCTGGAGCACACATGTTTCTCTCTAAGAAGAGAGTCATCTGCTCAATATGATGAGGCATGGGCATGGATCATAATGCAACTTTGCCTGTAAACTTCTTTACACAATGAGGGGAGGTTGTATACAACCAACACGTGATTCCCTAGGCAGTCCAGGTAAGCGTAATTTGAGGAAGGCTCGTGTGAGTTGACTCTAGCAGAGGTTGATGAGACAGGCACCTTCTAGTGCAGAAAAAGCCACTATGTTAGCACAGATGTAAAACTGGAACCCATTTCTGAAGCTGCTTTTGAGTTTATATCTTTGAAAGCCCTTGCTGGATTGGCCCAACAAACGTTTACTAATTTGGAAAAATACAAGGGAATTGTCCCTGATATTGTTTTAATGTATCCTAATCAAAATGTGAGAGCCACTTTGGTGTAGCGGCTAAGCATCAGACTAGAAACCGGGAGACGTGAGTTCTAGTTCCGTCTTGGGCACAAAGCCAGTTGGGTGACCTCAGGCCAGTCACTCTCTCTCAGTCCCAGGAAGCAGGCAAGGGCAAACCACTTCCAAAATCTTGCCAAGAAAACTGCAGGGACTTGTCCAGGCAGTCTCCAAGAATCGGACATGATTGAACGGATTAAAAAAAAAAAATCAAAACGTAGTGTACTAACCAAAGGCATAGCCCGATTAACCATCTTTCATCTAAGTAGTAAAACCTCCAGAATGTATAGGACTAAAACTGAAGAGAGGGAGTGGAATGAGCTAACCATATTATGAAAACATATTTACTTTTTTTCTTGTCTTGACTTTTTCCTCTAATTCTGGTTTGCTCAGAAAATGCCAGTTGAATGCACTGAAGGTATTTTTAAAGGGCTGGAAGGAGACTGTTGCTCTTTAAAGTATAATACTTGCTCTCTCATGGCAGGTTTGCTGGAAGAGGCATTTGTGGTTTTGCTTGAGGCAGTCTTTCTGTGGGTTATAGCGTAGCATTTGGGGTTGCTCTTGAGTTTCATTGATCATAAGTGGCATTATCTGCTCTGGAAAACTCAGAAAATTTTTACTTTCCTCTCTGCTTGAGCTCAAGTGCGCATAATTTTTGGTAGAAGCACAGAGGAGCTGTGAATATAATTGGAGATCTAGATATGAGATTAGTAGCTTGGTAGATTTTCTAAAATGCATTCAATTGCTTTCTGTTTATTTCTTTGTACAAAACCGTGGATGTTGCTATGCATTGAAAGCCAGCACTGCCTGTCTTTCAAGGTAAAAAAAAACAAAAGTCCAACCTTGGTTTTAAACAAGTAGAGTCTTATCCCCCTTGGTTAAACATCTTCAGAAAAGTGGAAGAGGCATCTCTGCACAGAAGCAAGCTCTATTCCAGATCTAGAGACAGGTCGGACAACCCATTCACGATATTTGGCTAAATCCTGTACCAAGGTGCATGCAAGTAAGGGTGGTGATGGTGGATGAGGAAGAAGTTGGGCAACTCCTCAAATGCGAGGTTGGTATGATGATAGTCACCCAGTAGCTTTCTGATGGTGCAATTTCAGAAATGGCTTTTGCATCCATATGTGCTAAGAATCCTGAACTCTCTGCCATAGAATCTGTACATATTTTGTGGAATCTTTCTGGCTAGGGATGCATAATTGTGCTCCTCCAGATGTAGCTGGACTCTTAACAGCCACGATGCCTCACTGTCATCCATGCTGCCTAGGACTAATGGGAACTGGGGCAACATAACATTTGAAGAAACGCATGACTCATTCCTGCTCTAGATGGTACATTCAGTTTGCACTGGGTCTTGACTAGACCTGTTGCATCTATCACCTCTCAGGAAACCGAAAATGTCCCAGTGATATTTCATGTCAAGGAAACTGGTAATGATCAGTGTATCATCCATGTAAGTTTTTCAACTAGGAGGATTTCCCCCCCCCACCAAGGAAATCAATAATTTCTTGATTAAAATACTTTCCCCCCCACATTCATGAACAGCTACCCAAACAGAACAGAATTAATAATTATGAGAAGGGAACAGATTTAGTAATAATGATCAAATGTTAGAAACAAGATAAACAATAAAGCAATTAAGAGCAATTGTAATAACTATTGAAGAGTAGAAAAACTGAAACAGACATGCCAAGTTAAATTGCCTGGACAATTTAAAACAGTTTTAATCTGACATGAAACCGATGGTGCAATTTCAGAAATGGCTTTTGCATCCATATGTGCTAAGAAACCCTGAACTTGCCTTGGGCTTCAGGAATTGACACCACATCGATTCTTTGCATCAGTCATACATCTGGAAGATGGCTGTCCTAAAATTAGGGTGCCATTTAGCATAATAGATAAAGAAGACTTTCAGATGAACATTCACAGGTCGCTATGTTAGCCCGCAAGCTTAAACCCACAGAAGGGAATCAGTCACTCTTATTCTGAGGGACACTTCTGTGGCCCTCTCAACTTCTTTCTGACTTGGACTTGCCTTGGGCTTTAGGAATTGACAGATTTGGTATCTATATTACTGTACTTGTTTCATTGTATTAGTGCAAGATGCTGTGGCCAATGCCACTTCCCAGAAGAGCAAATTGTAGACTACAGTCTTTTTGTCTACTCCTGGTTCACTTTCAGTACATGAGGGTGAAAAACAATTTTCATTATACATATTTTGCCACAAGAAATGCTTTGAAGATTGCTACAGATCCCCCTGTTGTCATAGAAAGTGGGCATTGTGTTGAGCATTAAAGTCATGCATTCTGGATATAGCACTCAGTAGTCAGTTTGCTGTTTGTTGTTTATTCGTTTAGTCGCTTCCGACTCTTCGTGACTTCATGGACCAGCCCACGCCAGAGCTTCCTGTCGGTCGTCAACACCCCCAGCTCCCCCAGGGACGAGTCCGTCACCTCTAGAATATCATCCATCCATCTTGCCCTTGGTCGGCCCCTCTTCCTTTTGCCTTCCACTCTCCCTAGCATCAGCATCTTCTCCAGGGTGTCCTGTCTTCTCATGATGTGGCCAAAGTATTTCAGTTTTGCCTTTAATATCATTCCCTCAAGTGAGCAGTCTGGCTTTATTTCCTGGAGGATGGACTGGTTGGATCTTCTTGCAGTCCAAGGCACTCTCAGAATTTTCCTCCAACACCACAGTTCAAAAGCATCGATCTTCCTTCGCTCAGCCTTCCTTATGGTCCAGCTCTCGCAGCCATATGTTACTACAGGGAACACCATTGCTTTAACTATGCGGGCCTTCTGAAAAGACATGTAAAATCTGTGTGGTTGCTGTAAAATGATGTAATTGAAAGCTTCAGGTTGGGGATGCAAAATATGATTGGGCAGATTTCTAAAATATTTCCGGTACAGCCTATTAAAGCTTCAAAAGAGTCACATCAGAAGCTATATGTAATAAAAGCAGCCACCTGGCTTTCTCTACTCTCCCAATAGGTCAGGGTGGAATTTTGGTTTCTATTCCTTCTACTTCACTGTAGATGTTAATATCAACTCTTGTGCTGTTTATTTGGGAGAGAAAAAGGGGAAATGTGTATGCATCTTTAGGTAAAGAATGCCAGCTTCAACTACAATTGTTCTTGTTAATGAAAACTAATAAGTGAGACTAGTGTCTCTATACCATATTTAAAACTAATCTCACATTTTCATTGTTTCTTAAATGTGGGTGTGGCAAAAGATAGTACATGCTTTACTCTTTGTTATGATATCAGCTGATATTAATCCCAATGTATTTTCTTGCTCAGACACGATCCTTTATTAATCCCTGGCAATGAACAAGTGGACAACATGGATTGCAATGTGAAAAAATATGACTCCACAGGGATGTTTCATTGGTGTCCAGCAAAGGAGATTGACAAGGTTATTTTGGTGAGTAGCTGAAGGAAATTTCATACCGCATGATCAGATGGAATTATATTGAATTTCTTCAGCACTCTTTTGTGTTTCTGACCTTGCATATAACTATTACAGTGTACCAAGAATCCGCAAATGAGAAATCTGTGGACAGTTAAGTTTTCTGTGACTTAGGTTTTCTTGTCATTTTCATGATTTTCATGACTGTTGGTGGTCCAAAGAGTTTGGGGCTCGTTAAGGTTTACTGTTTTGTGTTTAGTGTCTACAACAGGGCTGTGTGAATGTTAGTTTCAGAGATTCAATAGCAATGATTGACTCATTGAGCTAACTTTCTGAATCACATTTGACAGGTGATTTGAACTAGCTAATCTGATGCCACTGGGATGAATTCAGATCCTTTTGCAAAAGCATAGAAATGGCTCTTCCACAATTGAATCAAACCAATAGGATAGTTCAGGTTGAATATCAGATCAAATAGTTCAGTTTTCTAAAACTGAAGTGTTGGATGAAATCAGATTGATTTTCCAAATTAAATTGACAATCCCACACAGATTTTACATGTCTTTTCAGAAGCCACGTTCTACAAGCATGATGCCTGTGGTTATCCTTTCCCCTGGAAGAGTCAGAGCTGATTTCAGGTCCTGTGCTTTTAGGTTTAAGGGGGAAAAAAAACTGATTTGTAAGTGGCTGTATGATATCACATAACTATATCCAAACTAATTAACCCTGAAGCACCAAGCTGATAATTAGAAACTAGTCAATGAAGACATTTGGTTTCTTGATTAATAAATACACCCCAGTCATTTGTTATAGGAAAAATTCATAGGATCATTAAATTCTGCATATATGTCATTTGCAATTAATGCTCTCTAACTACACTATCAGTGTGACTGAGCAGCTTTCAAATCATTAAAATCCCACTCAACACAAGCATTTAAAATGTGAGATATGAGTTAGAGGATGCACTTGATCAATATTGTACCCTTGATTACCATCATGAAAACTCTTACATTATAATCAGAGATTTGTGTGCACATGCTTTGCGCTACTCTTTATCTACATGGCAATTGATTATTCAAGTATGTACATAGGTACAGCACTGAAATTATCAGAACTGTTTGTGTGTGTGTGTGTGTGTTTATTTGAGTGCTTTGGACTTCAGGTGTTTCCTTGTGATTCAGTAAAGCAGTCTGACTTTTTTTCAAGCTTTTACTCAAGCCAGAAGAAAATATTAAGGAATCTGTTCATTAAAGTTCATGTGACTATTAACATGCAGCGTCTTTTTTCAAGTGTGTGTGTAAGGCTGAAGTAGCCCCTATGCCCATCCATTTTTGCTAAACAAAACTCCATTTTCACACATTTTTCAAGGCAAATCTAGGTAGTGGCAGAGAAAGTGGTGCTTCAGAAAACAGTATTTTCATGTTGTGTTCTATCCTCTTTTTGTTCACGTTACATTTTAATGTGCTGTACACTGGTGATAGTTCCCTTCTTTGTTGTCATTATCCAGTGATTTAGAGATATTTCTATTACATATTTATCCAGAGGTGCCATTCGGGGCAACATTTCTGTGATATCACATTCTAAGGAATCCCCTTCTTGATTCATTGTTTGGATTGGGGACAGCCATCAAACTGACTCAACTAATCTAATCCAATTACCTCGTGACTTCTTACTTTGTTAGGTTTGGTGAAAGTTTGTGCCATTTGTGTCCATCCGCTTGTGTGAAGCACAAGCAGCTCCATATGTCACAGCTAAGGTTGAGACTTGTGTGAAACCAAGTCCCATTGGACTTTCCCTTTATTCAGTGGGTGTAGATTTTGTTTCAGTGGTTGCTTTTTCAAGACTTCCCTGCAATGCTGAGTAGCGCAACCAATAATACTGACAGCTCTGGTTTATTCTAACGATCATATGGCAAAACCTTGTTCTTCATGTTCTCAAGGGAGTTTGCATAATAACCATGACATTGTCTGGAATTGCAGTATTGGCATTTAAGCGATCAATATACCAGTCGGTTCCACTGAGTAAATTGTTAAGAATTTGATTCAAAACGGTTTAAATTGATATGCATGCCACAGTGTTCATTAGACCACCAGGGACAAGTTTTCCATACGTTGTTAAATAACTGAGGGCGACAGATGTCAGCTAGAATATTTTAAGTATATTTTAAACAGAGACGACACTTAATGACCTTAATGTTCCACTTCACAAAGTTTGCATGTTAAAAAAAATGACATTAGAGGTACCCTCTTTGTCTGGTTATGATTGAAGATTCATTTACTATATTTGCCACAGTGTGTGTGTTTGTGTAAGAGAAAGAAAGAAGGAAGGAAGGAAAGAAGGAAAGAAGGAAAGAAGGAAAGAAGGAAAGGACGAACGAACTTCATAGCAATTATACAAACTGCACTTTTAATAGTCACACTTTTAAACAGTTCGATGAGCAACCTGCCACCTTAAGGCAATTTTGTAACACCAGGTCTGAAAATCACAAATGATAGGGGCTGAATCATATCAGCTTCATCTCTCATAAAAAGATAGGCAGTTGCTTTCAGCCTTAACTGTATTCATTTAATCTCATGGTCTGTTCCATTAAATGGTATTTCCAAAAGAAATCCGAGTCTGTATTCAGCGGATTCAAGCAGATTCAGACTTGCAAGATTTTGTTACAATAACCATATAATAAAAGTAGTGTTGGCATTCATAACTTTGGTTCCCTAGACTGGTCTACCTTGGGCTGACATCAGTCTTGCAAGTCTGAATACACTTCCCCTCTCCCAGCCTTTATCTTCATGAGAACTGAGGAGAGTCCTGTATGAGATGCTTTCTCAAATTACATTTCTGCCCCAGACACAGATTTTCTTTATCTGACTGTTGTCTCGGAAGCAGCTCTTCCTCCTGTTCCTCAGGGTGATTCCTTCTTCCCATTACATCAGGAGACCTAAGCAAAGCCTTTCCTTTGATATCCTTCAGCCCTCTTTTCTTCCTCCTGGCCAGTATCAGAGATCAGTGGGCTAGATTACTCAAGCAGCAATGGTCCACCATAGAATATCTAACTACCACTAATTAATCACACATAGTCCTGAAAATACTCCCCCCAGAATTATCAGACTTATACCACAGCTGACTTAAACATTTCCTTTTTATCAGTGAATCACTGTTATAAATGATATCCATATCTAGATATCTCTAATCATCAAGTTCTATTTAGCATGTCATCCGGTGATGTCAAAAGGATCAAGATGGCGGCTGTAATGGAGTGATCAAAGCTCCGCCCATTATTTTTGTCCCGACACCCCAATGTCATTCCTTCTTACCCCATTACTAGTCTGATGGAATGTGTGAATGTGATACAGTCCATAACTTTTGAAGACCTGGTTCTTATCTTCCATACCAACAATGTGGGATTCTACTTAACAGCTACTATATTCTTCTGCTTTCCAAACTCTATATTTTTTTCTAAGCTTTGAGCATTTAATATTATATTAAAATATTATTGAACTAAAAATACAGAAACAATTTCCTTGTGTTCTCATGCTTTTGCAGGCACAGTAGTGCTTGATTCAGGTGGTGTCTTGCTAGCATCTAAAACTCTTTTTTTCTTCTCTGTGTGGCCCTCCTTTCCCAATTTTGTTTTGCTTTTTTCAGACACGAAGTGAAGCTGCTATGACAGTCCTCAGTGGCCATGTGGTGGTTTGTATATTTGGAGATGTGACGTCAGCGCTGATTGGACTAAGAAATTTTGTGATGCCGCTCAGAGCAAGCAACTTTCACTACCATGAGCTCAAACACATTGTGTTTGTTGGCTCCCTTGAATATTTAAGGAGGGAATGGGAGACCATGCATAACTTCCCCAAGGTCTCCATTTTGCCTGTAAGTCCAAAGACTTGATCCTTCCTCCCTCCCTCCCTCCCTCCCTCCCTCCCTTTGATCTTGGGTTTCATTGTTTTGTTCTTGACTAGTTATAAGCCTCAGGACTTGGCCTTTCCCTGTTTGTTGTAGCTATGAAAACTAAGCCCTGTGAGACCTTATTAGAAGAAATTTGCCGATGTACTCAGTCCCTTGTCAAGGATGAAATTCAGCTGCTATCAAATATGTTAGCAATGTTGCTCATTGAACACTTGCCCGAATGCCTTGCATACAGCCAGTTTGATGTTCTGATTTTTCTTGACAGCATGACAATTATTAGTTATGGCATTATTTATGCCTATGAAACCTTTGAAAACATTTTGTATTATTTGCCTATTACCTGATCTCTGCCTTTGCACAGATCTGTGAAAGCTGGCCTGTTGGCTTTCTTCTCTTTAATACCCCAACAGGGACATCTTATCTATTTCTTAAGGTGGTACAGAGTCAAAGGACATGAATTTCTTCATCACCAAATGAGAACAGAATTGAGAAGGCCCCAATTTCTCACCATTTATGGCTCAGTGTTAATGATAATGCAGATTTTACAATAGGTTGCCATTCACACAAGGGCAGGAAGAAAATCACTACCTTGTCCACATTTACATGTTTCTTTGAATACTATGTTTGCTTAATCTTCCCTCCAAAAAGACAACTTACAAAAATAAACAAAATAAGGGTAAAATAAAACAAAATGCCTACAGTCAAAATTGAAACTGAAATCCATCATTACATGTTTGGCGGGGCTGTTTCATATTAACCTTTGAAGCTGAAGCAATCTCTCCATTTATCCCACTTGTCATAAAGCTGAGGAACACAAAACAGGAGAACACCATCACAGATTAGCTGTGCATCTCTCTCTCTCCCCCCCTGGATTGTGTTCCCTCTAGCTCTTACTCTAATTCACATCCATGCCAAATTTGCACAGCTATGGCCTGAAGGAAGTCATCCTATTTGTAATGTTAAAACCATCCAATAGTTTTGAGTATATTTTATAAACATGTGCAAACACATATAAACAATAAGAGCATCATAGTATTTTGCTACATGGCCCAATTAGTAATTTTGCTGCTAGAAAACAGCATGCATGTGGTGCTTATCAATTTAGGGTTCCTTTCTCTTCTGAACAAAATCCCAGTTTGTTTAAGCAAATGTCATGGCAGGATAGCTTAGAAAAAGATGAAACTTGCTGCAGGTACTATGGTTTTGATCTCTCTCTCTCTCTCTCTCTCTCTCTATATATATATATATATATATATAAATAAATAAATAAATAAAAAGAGAGAGATTGCTTTCTGTTTAGGTCCGTAAAGGGTATCATTCTTTTCCATAACACTGGCACAGCTCCAGTATTTCCAGTGGTGGGTATCTGAACACACCCCTTGCTATGCTTAGAAAGACAGTTCTTGCCCAGGAGACTGACGGACATCAAGATGGTTCTAAGTTGCAGTCATGATGCAGAAAGTTTGGCATCATCCCTCTTCCTTGTTTGTTAGTAATAGCTTGACTGAGTATTGAGACTTAACAGTAAAATGCTGCCATCAGCACCAACTACCCTTTTAGATTAGCACGTTTCTTCTATTCCCTGGCACACAGTTAGACCAGCTTAATGTCAGAGCATAAAAAGAATACTTGTTAAATAATTTCCCAAAGCTCCTTCTCGGTGTTTAATTTGTTTTCTTTCATTCCCTTCCTCTTTTCTCTCCCCCTTTCTCTGCTGAAGGGTACACCATTAAGCCGAGCTGATTTAAGGGCTGTCAACATCAACCTCTGCGACATGTGCGTCATCCTGTCAGCCAATCAGAATAATATTGATGATACTTCGCTGCAGGACAAGGAATGCATCTTGGCGTCACTCAACATCAAATCTATGCAGTTTGATGACAGCATTGGGGTCTTGCAGGCTAATTCCCAAGGTAAGGACTGCCCTATAATACTTCTCTACAGTGCCTAAAGGGGACAGGATCTGGCAGGAAGAATATCTCTCACTCAGTAACTCAAAGGGACTGTCCATCAGCTTGCTTGATGGTTAAACCTGCTGATCGGGATGATGGGGTTTTAGTGCAGCATGCACAGGAACAAAAGCTAATTTGGGTGATCTTCTGCAAGAGAACAAAGGTTGATTGGGGAGAGAATTTTATTCCATTGTACTCACTGCTCAGTCTGTAGAACTCTGCACCCTGTCTGTGCATAACGATAAAGTCAGACTGATACGCTTTGCATTGCCAGAGGTTGTGTTTCCTTATGCTGCATGCAAAAGGGGATGATTGCAAGTGCGTTTGACCAGCATCTTTGCTTTGTCCACCAGTTTATATCATCTAAATGTCATACAATGCTGCAGCAGCAGCAACACCTTTCGGGGCAGGGGTGTGGGGAGAGAGAAAAAAGATGGGGAGGATTTTGTAAAGACCTGTTTACAATCTGCACAGAAGTCCTTACAGTCTTGTTCAAAATCCTTCCAATTTCCAAAGCACAGCACCTAAGAGTACACCTTTCTGAACACATATTTTTTGCTCCTTTGTTTCATTAATGTTTTCCCAAGATCACAAAACAGATTAAAACATTTTAAACCTCAGATAGACAGATCATCGGCAAACAAGGCTTGATATTTCATCAGTGCCTCCTACCTGCCCTGAATATTGCAATATAGAAAGAAACCAATCAATAAAAATATGCTGAATAAATACCAAAATACTGCATGTTGTGGCAATGAATATTTCATTTATTCATTTGGATCTTCCTCCTGCCTCCCTTGATCCCTGTATGTAGAAGTCTAAAGGTAACAAAAGCAATCACCCTCTTCTTTCCATTCAATTATAATTCATAACTCCAGAAAATTGCTCTCATTCAAAAATCTACTATTGAAGATTTGATGGACAATGAAAGTGAAAAATAAATCGTGATAATGGTAGGGATCACTTTTGTATTTCACTTCCCTATTTAAAACAGGAATGATCCCTATGTAACAGTAAAACCCAGGGCCGCAACTAGGGGGGGCAACCAGGGCATGTGCCCCGGGCGCCGCACTGGTGGGGCACCAAAATGAGTGCTGGGGGGGGCACCCAAATGGGCGCAGAATCCATGTTTGCCCAGGGTGACACAGACCCTAGTTGCGGCCCTGGTAAAACCTAAGATTATATGCTGGGGAACAGTTGTCTGGCCATTTAATTATTCACTATTAGCATCTACACGGAATACTGATACTCTAGAAACTTTATAACCATTTAATATGAAGAGAGCCATTGATGTAAGAAGTCTGTTCAAGTCAGTCAACCGGATTGCATTTCAAGATGTTATAGGATATGGAATTTGTATACTTGAATGTTTGAACTGATTGTTAATATTTATTATGTACTTCCAAACAATATAAAAATGGTCATGTTTACATCTATATGACTTTTGGGGTGGGGTGAGTGGAATATGGAAGTCAGCCAACATCACCTAAGTGTTGCCACCTAACTGGGATTTCAAATTATACTCCAAGACAACAAACTTGGCTATCATTTTGTAAGATATGTAATTCAGTATAACAAATCTGGTATACCACTGGGAACTGGTTTGTCTGTTCTAGATCAGCCTTGATGTCCTCAAATGATAGCAGGGAACCCTCCTGATTATGGAAGTATGGGATTGTACTTAGAAGACACAGGAGTGATTTGAATTGGTAGGAATTTCCTTCTACTATCATCACCCAGCCTTACTGGGTTGACCAGACCAAGAAATCAATTCTACAGGAAGGCAAAAACTATGTTTATTGAGATTGGTTATAATAACAGAATCTGCTATACCTCCTCCCCCTTCTTATACTTCAGTGATATAGGAAGGTTCTATCTGAGCTACCTCTGAATATTATCTGTCTGTTTTTGTAGTGAGTAAGGAAGATGACCTTGGCAGAGATATTCATGTTCTATTACCAAAGTGATGAGGGATAAAGCATATCTTAAGTGCACAGTTTGGTGTAGTGGTGAAGGCACCAGGCTACAAATCGGGAGACCATGAGTTCTAGTCCCACCTCAGGCACAAAGCCAGCTGGGTGACCCTGGGCCAATCACTTTCTCTCAGCCCTAGGACGGAGTCAATGGCAAACCACTTCTGAAAAACCTTGTCCAGAAAATTGTGGGGACTTGTCCAGGCAGTCTCCAAGAATCAGACATGACTGAATGGATTAAAAAAAAAAAGTGCACAATACACAGATACCATTTGTAAGTCTCTCAGAAATTAGTCAGCTAATTTCACAATAATGGTGAAGTGATCATTGTAAAGATAAAAGTCTCTACTAATTAAGCTTAAGGTCAGTATAGCATATTCAATAGTACTAGCCACGTGTCAACCCCCAAATATGTATTCCTCTTTAGAATCCCCATCCACAGAGCCATTTAGTATAAACAGGTTCACAGAGCCATTTAGTATAAACAGGTTCACAGGTTCATCAACCACCAGTCCCCATGATTAATCCCCTTATCTTTTGACTTATTGGTTTAGGTGCAGTTGAGACCATTAGCCAGAGGAGGTTCACTATTATATTGGGAGAACAGAGTTTTGTCATTTGGACCCAATCTGGTGTTAAAGTCACCAGCAAGTATCACAGCAGAATCAGGATACACTGCAGTGACTCCAACAGGTACCCCAGCTTGTCCCAACAAATATTCAGTTGTCTGAACCCAGATCACAAGTTCTAGAATGGCTGCTTTGATTTCATATGAAATCAAGGTACTAAAGTCACCTTGGCCCTGCCTCTACTCAGGCTTGGACTGGCCTTTAAGGCATATGACCTAAGTCTTCCTCCATATGTTTTTATGTTTCTTGAAGGAGGACAATGTCAGAACCATTGATCAGACTCAGAAAGGTGCACAGAGACAGTTAATATCATCTTGTTGCCAAATTGTTCCAACTGGCCAGATGAGAAAACTCACCTTGTTTCAGCTGATCTGCTCTCTGAAACATCCAAGAATGTAGCAGGGTTTTGTGTGATTGCTATGGCCATTAGGAGGCCAATGGTCCACACTTTTGACTGTTATATAACCAATAATTTATAGGTTTATATTCCTCACCCAGGGACAGAATTAATCTGTGGCTAATGTCCTATTTAATCTATTTTTTCCCATTTGTTTTTGTTTTTATTTAATCTTTATTTCACCTTACACTTTACTGAGTTTATCTTTCTTATTATTACTTTGGAATGGATAACTTTGCTATTATTTGATTTCAGCAGTAAAGAGTAGTTTATTATGCATAATTATTATTTATTATATGTATAATGAAATATGTATAATATAATACACTGTTTGCTAATTTATGAATAATTATAATACATAATATTAATATATTGCCAAACATATTAATAATATGTTCTGTAATATTATTATATATTATAATGATTCATTAATAATAAATTATAGAACATTAGTCTTCAGCTGGTAAGACATGAACAAAATTAAAGCAACACATACCGGTGGTGCTATAATTTACTTCTTTATTGATTTTTCTTTAAAGAGGAGAGTGAGAAGTTGAAGGAAACAGAAAGAGGAAATCGGACTTACCTGTATGGTGACAAGAATCAGATGCTGATTTAGATTTTCTGTGTGAATGAAAATGATATTTTTATTCCTTGTAATTGGGCCATGAATATTTAGGACCAATAAAGTCCATATATATTAATTATTTCAACTGCTGGTTGAAAGCCACTTCAAAAATCTGTATCATAGAAAAGCCATGAATAATTAAAACAAAAACAAAAACAGCTACATCCATATAGCAGAACCAACGTTTTAATCTTGCATCCCTTTTTCCTGGCTGTTCATCATGATAGACAATGGGCACCCTCATTGGGTTGGTTGGCTGATTGACACCTGAGCTTTGCTATGTAATGGATCAATCTGCTCTCAGGCACTTTGCTTTTAGCCTTCCACCCATAGAGTTTTGTGCCACTTAGCAAATAAAAGTACCACTACTATTACTACAATTACTTATGTATGAACCACTTCTGATCTTTTATTTGTGCTTTCATGACAGAATGTAGGGAGACTTTTTGGAGGCATCTTAAATACCACGGCTCACACAGTCAGGAGCAATTAGATCAAAGGGGATCGTGTGCAACTTGGGCTGGAAACTGTATTTAGAGTGAGATGTATTGGGAGTGGGATAGTTTTAGGTATACAATCGAGCAGAAAGCTCTCCTGTCCAAGCCTCCCCCCATTCTACCCTTAATAAGCAGGATCTACAAAGGCAATAACTTATATCTATAAAGGGGGAGATGCTATTTCTGCTGGTCAGCAAAGAACGCTTTCACTATACAGTTCCTTACCAGTTACTCAATGCATTTATTTGCACAGCAGCTGTCACTTTCTTTTTGTTTAAAAGTTGGTGCATTATTTATCCTGGGAAAACATTTTAAATCATATAATTCAGGTGCAAAATCTGACCCAAATCATTTTCTGTTTTGAAATGCATGGCAGCTGGATTTACCGCAGAGAGAGCTTTTGTGCGCACTCCAACCTGACTCCTCGAACTATTCTAGTTGAAATAGTTTAGAAAAGACTTAAAGATGGGGTTGGCAAGGTTCCACCTGCATGGGAACAGACCCAGAATGATGTGACAACCCAGTGACTCCTGGAGTAGCATCATCTTATAGGACAAAAGAAGAAAGGTAGACAGGTTGCTTCCACACAACAACTGTTCCCAAATTGGGGCATGCCTCTGTGTTCAAACTGAGACAGTTTGATTATGGCAGAACCCACAGGATTAGGGGAGCCTGGTTTTTCACTTTCAGGAACTCAAACCACCCCTCGGCTCACCATTCCATGGTTCTCCTCTTTCTTGTAGCTACAAAGCTTGCAGAGCACCATAGTGACCTTGCATCGGACCCTGAAGACAACTTCCTCTCTCCCCCCTCCTCCCAACCCCATGTAGAAATAAAGATGGAGGATCAAAGTGGAAGGCAGTGTTTTGGCAGCCTTCTGATTTCAGAACCTCTGCAGAGATCAGCTGCTTTTCATCTGTTACCAGCATAAGACCTCAGACCCTGATTTAGTACTTGAATAGTTTTGTTGATTATGATGGAAAGTCTAGATGGCTCCCAGCAATGTCACGTGCATGTTAAAAAGGGTGCGGATAACTTTCGCTTCCTAATGTGTGTTTTGAATCACTCCATCTGATTCTCTGCCTAGTGAGGAATGGGTATCATTGTCATCTGGCAAACAGGACTTATTCAGCATTAGATAATGTCTCTTAATTATGGGATAGAAATGCATGTTTCATTGATTCATTCTGTATACACCATTAATAAATTTGCTTGGGCCCATATATTTTTTCTTGGCTAGAGAGAGGAAAAATCCCACTCATCTTGATTAATTAATTATTCACGCTGAAACCACTTAGAAATTTTCCTTTAAGCAAAAAAAAAAAAAAAGTGAGAAGGAGGAGAAAATGTGGGGTACTCTCGGTCTATCTCCCCTGCCCTCATCTTGATATTAGAATACTTTTGTCTTCCCCAGATATTCTTCAGATATTTCATGGATGAATTTCAAAAGAATTCCTCATTGAATTTTGCTTTAGGTAATCTTCTAAGTAGTAACAGAGGTTCTGTCCCAGAGAGCTCTCTAATTCTTCTCTCCTCATATTTACCACTTTTTCCTCCAGTGATGCCAAAATTATTCCGTTGGGTTTTCAGTGAGGAGCAGAGATACTCCATAGGTGCATTTTGACAAATATAAGCTGTTTAACTGGACTGCTGTGAACTTTGCAGACTTGTCTGAAATGTTCCATTTGTCCTATTTACCAGTTTCACCACTTTAAGGCACCACAAAGCAAAGTTGGTTTGCCATTGATTGATTTCAACAGCTCTTTGTAATCCCAATAATCCATTTGGAGGTAGCAAGTCACTGTTGAAGCCAAGTAGTCAATTGACCAGAAACATTTTTTCTTCCAACCCCATGGATTAAACAGATATTTCAAATCAGATTTAAAAAAAAATCAATTAAGCAAAATCAACAGTGCAGACTCATCTCATATTTAAAGTAATTTCTGCCATACAAATGAGAGGTTCTCTGTTAAGAAAAAGGCTACAGAAAGGCTACTTTTAAGAAGTGACTAATTTGTCAAACAGTAACCAATCTACAATACTCAACAGAAGATCTGAGCATCCATAAATTAGGACAGATTGTGAAGCATTTCCTTGCTGATTTTAAAGCAACAAAAAATATAGCAAACTCTGAATTTGCTCTGGTTTTGATACTTCTCCATCATTATCAAATGTTGGTTGCAATTCCCTGGATGTCCTGGATGTTGCAAGTCTCATAATTCTCAGTCAGCATGTCTAAAAATAAAACCCCTGGAAATCAGAGGTGTCAACAGCACCTCTTATGTGCTGTTTTGATCTTGTGGTCACAGCTGCCATCTGATTTTTTTTTTACACTCTCCCATGGATGCCCCTGTTGGGGATTATGGGAGTTGAAGTCCAATACATCCAGTGGGATCCAGGTGACTGAGGCCAGTACAGGTAGAATATTTTGCACTCTAGAAAACATGAGCTTTACATGCCATGTGGAGAAACAGGAAAACTACTTAGAAGCAGGGATCAATACAGCCCAAGTAAGAAATATTGCTGTTTGATGTCTTCTCTCTCTAAAATAGTCCTCTGCTTGAAAAGGAGCTTGACAGTTCACTTCACATTTCACTGTAGGCCCAAATCCAGTATAATTATACAGTAGATTTGTATAATCCTTATTCCCTGAGAAACTGACTAGTTTACCATAGCTTACCTTGAATGGCCTCAGCTGTTTTACTTGAAAAACCATCTTAGATATCCTTTAGCTTCCAACGAACAGCCACGAAATAGCCAAGAAAGTGAAGACAAATTGTCCCACAGCCATTGCATATATAGTAAATGTTTACAGTCGCTGGTGGTGGATACTGACTCAGTCACATGACTGTCAGCAACTTACAATAGACTGTGCACATAACAACAATGGCTGCATGGCCAATTTAAATACATTGTTATTTGCCCGCTGTTGAAGTTGGGTCAATATCCCACCTAACTGAGTGAACTCCAATGCAAAGTTTATTTATGCTATTATTTATTGCAACTTCCATGCAGTGTTTCTGTTAATGCATACTGAAAAAACTAGGCACTTTCTTCCCCTCCCTCCCTCCCTCCCTCCCTCCCTCCGTATTTCTATATTATTTTGATCATTCTGATGTTGTTTTACCTAGGAGAAAATGGTACAATTGCAGAACCCAACCACTTTCCCTCTTCTGTGTTACTGAAATGGCTTTCCTTTCTAGTGATTAATATCTTTCATCTGGCTTTTTTGAGATCTGTGTTGTGGATGGGTTTTTTTGGCAACCTGGTCCTGTGCAGCAACACGTTCTTGTGATCTGTGGGACCAGAATGTCTTTCCAGTTTTATATCATGTCACAAAATTGCTATACTGTTTACTCACTCCCACACTGCCGTAGTTTGCTAGAATGCTGCCCATGTTGCGTTCTTGCTAAAACTATCCATGGGATAGCGTGTGTGTTAACCAAACATAGCTCGGAGACTGTTGCTTTATGGCATCAAAGATCAACAAACAGAAATTCACTTTGGGCATATGATGTAAGCAGGAGATGATGGGCTAGAAATAATGATTGTGCCTTGCAAGGTTGAGAGAAATAAACAAAGGGGACGAATGACAGCTATAATGGATGGATAGAATCAAAGAGATTAATGGAATCTCCTTAGAAAGCCTGTGAATTATTATTAAAGACAGGTCAGGATGATGAACATTTGTCCATATAGTGCCTAGGAGACTACATTATTTCATGACAACTAAATAGCTAACCGTAAGAAGCTGGAATCTTAAGTAGAAGACCAGCACTGGAGTGAGAGGGGGAGTCTATTTAACTCCTTAAAATCTGCCCCCATTTGTTCCTGAGCTGCTTTTCATCCACAGAGGAAAACATATGCCAGAACCACCAGGAACTGTTATGCCCAATTTAAACACACACACACACGCACACACTTCACTACAGTTGAATATTTGCACTGCTTTTGTTGGTGTCAGCATGATTGATCATTCAGGCATGCATGTCACCACTTAATATTGGAATTGATCAAATGAGAACATGAATGCTAGATCTGAGAGCCAGTCTGGTCTAGTGGTTAAGGCAACAGGCTAGAAACCCGGAGACTGTGAGTTCTAGGCCCGCCTTCGGCACGAAAGCCAGCTGGGTGACCTTGGGCCAGTCACTCTCAGCCCAGCTCACCTCACAGGGTTGTTGTTGTGGGGAAAATAGAAGGAGGAAGGTATATTAGGTATGTTCGCTGCCTTGAGTTATTTATAAAAATAATAAAGGTAGGATAGAAAATAAATAAAATAAAAAAATATCTCAGGCCTAATGCAAAATTTCTGGGTGGAGCTACATGCATAAAATATTACTCAGACGTGAGTAAATATGTGAGTTGGGAAGCAGATTGGAACTCTTCTGGTTATAACTATTATATCCATTTTCCCTATTTTGTTCCTTCTCCTTTTGAATTTCTTTTCTTTTTGCTTTTGCAGAATACAAAATATTTTCCCCTGTTATAATGGATAGTGCATGGGTAGTTCTCACCAAAACGGATAAAGACAATTATACTTAACCACTTCAAGATTTATACAGCATATGTTACAGCAGCTTTACTTCTGTGTAACAACTTGAGATACGCACTTCAGTAATTTAATGTTCTTGGCTAAATGATTTAAGCTGTTATTTTGAATTCTAGATTATAAGAACAATGAATTTCATTAAAAGTGCTTCTCATAGAGTACAAAGCCATCTTATGGCTTTCAGCAGTTCTTAAAGTGGGCTGGGGAAGAAAAAAGAATTGTAGAGTAACATTTTTTTCCCCCAAAGAAATTACAAGAAAGATCACAGTGTAATAGTTCAGATGTAGTTCAGCACTGCAGCATTCAGAGAATAGTTTTCTGAATGACTTCAGCTTATGAGAGTTTTCCCTAGGAACTGTATTTCAACCACATAAGTAATTCTGCTGTGAGTTCCATTTACAATTCCTGTAATAGGCCCGGTGATAACAAAATATAAAGGGAATTAAATAGGGGGAGATGGATGAGTTAAGAGAAATTAGCTTTCGTAAGGTGATCCTGGAGTCCCCCTTTACCACCAGCCTTTAACTCAAGCAGTATCACGGTGGCAGAATGGAGCTGAGACCTTATGGACTCTGAATAGCAGAGTCGACAGCAATATAATACTAATTTGAAGAGATAACAGAAGCTCCCACACCTTCTGTGACAATGTTGATCAGCTTTTCTGCAGCCAGGGATTGTACCTTTTTCAAACCTGTTTTTTTTTAATGATGTCACTGGAGATTGCGTTGCCCTTTTGTCATGATATTATGTCCCGATAGAGCCCCATGTTAGTTATGAATATGCATCAACACACAACAATGGGATAATGAACCTCTAATATCTCCCTGTCAAGACAGAGTTGAAACAGATTTGCTCATGGACATTTTCATAGACTCAAGGAGAGGGAAGACACCATTTTGCATCAAGTCCAGCTCAGTGCCAGAGTGTAGATAAAAGCATGTCAGGTTTCCCCTTGAACACAGTCTGAGACATTAGTGTCATTTTATCTTCTGCTTTGCATTACTTTACCAAACCTTATCAGGTACCTCACTCTTACATATTTAAAATACCTGTGTCAGACCTGTCCATCTCTCTCCTACACCAAAATGACTGACTGTTACATGCCGGTTGTTGTCACAGAAGGTTTTATCATCTCTCTCCTCAACTGTATGGATTATCATACCAGCAATAGCCAGGATAGGTATATTTGGTCAGCAGTAATGCCTGATGTTCACCTAGAAAAGTATCTATACTGCCCACATACTGATGTGTGTGAGAAATTATCTGCATTGGAAATAAATGGCCAACATGTACTTTCCATATACTATTCTTCCATGTAGTACCCTAAGTTTCCATGTGGGAAACTGTACTACTACCTGTTGAAAGGCGGGGGGGGGGCATTGCTTCAGGAAGATGATCCTTAATTTCCTATATTGTGGGTTATGTGCAGGATATGATTCCCACCTTCTACAATCAGACTTCCAAAGTTTGTTATGCTCCTTCCTTGCGTATGTCGCCCATGTGCCTACAGATGCTAGGGTAGAATTGAGGTCCTTGCTAAATGGTTGGGTTCTGAACCTTGATCTGAAGTACCTACAAGAGTTTTGGGAAGACAAATGTTAGCAATATGTTGTTCTTATATTGGCCTTATTTCTGGCTGTATATTGTTCACAATCAGTACTTCTTTCTCCTAGAGTTCCCATTATCAAGTCCCCACGACTGTGTTTTAAGTTCCTTCACAAGAATATGCAATGAAAGATTCCCATAATGCTTACCTTACTATTTGAAATATCTCACCTCTCATAGGCCCTTGGCATGCCATGATGAGCTACAGACGTATTTTGAAATCTGTCCTTCATGTCTCTAGGGGGAGATAAGGGGCAGACATTTGTATCTCTTGAATTACAGCGAGAATGTTACAGAATTTATTTTGCTGACATAATATTACTCCACCATCAGGGTATATGGCAGATTGGAAAACAGCCAAATTCTAACCCACAATTCTCTTTTTTCCTATTGATGTTCATATCTACATGGATTCTAGTAATTTAATTCTTTTTAACTTTTATTAGAGAAATGATGAAAAAACAATAGTCAGGTATTTTTGTCATTAGTTAACAGGTTTAAATATTGACATTTCAAGCTAAATATTACCTGAATTAAGATGTTATTATACATAAGCAAATAACATAAATATATACATTATTACCATCATCATATTGTCCTTTCAAAAATGTCACAGCTGGATGTCTGCTGACAGGTTCTGGTGAAAAAAATGGGTGGTTTTGGCTGGTTAGTTTTGTTTCCTTCAAGAAACCCACAGTTCCTACTGGACAACAGACAGAACAAGTGCAATATGTATCACAAATAACAGAGAGGAATCTAATCAGCTTTATTGGGATGGTAATAGGCACTGCGGGTTAAACCGCTGAGCTGCTGAGCTTGCCGATTGGAAGGTTGGTGGTTCGAATCCACGTGATGGGGTGAGCTCCCATTGCTAGTCCCAGCTCCTGCCAACCTAGCAGTTCGAAAACATGCAAATGTGAGTAGATTAATAGGTACCGCTTCAGCGGGCAGGTAACAGCGTTCTGCTTAGTCATGCCAGCCACATGACCATGGAAGTGTCTACGGACAAACGCCGGCTCTTCGGCTTTGAAACGGAGATGAGCACCGCCCCCTAGAGTTGGACACGACTGGACTTAATGTCAAGGGAAACCTTTACCTTTACCTAATAAGTTTTTAAGTTGCAAAAAAATGTTCTTCAGATGTTTATGTGGAGGGTTGAGTGGGAGAAGATGTGAGCATGACTAACAAGGGGTGTGAGGGCTACAAAAGGGGGCTAGACTCTTGGCCTTATTGGATGAGGTCAAGAGTCCAGAGAACCCAGCCTTATATGTGAACAAAACCAGACAGATGTCTTATGGGTTGCTGCCAGTCTGGTGATGGCTGTCTTCTTTTACTCTCCCAGCATCTGACTTTTTATGTTCTATGATGTTGTTTAGGATTTTGACTTCATTCTACCACTACTGTTGAACCTGTAAATAATATAAGAGTATCCTAGCTTTTGTACCAAAGACAAAGAAGGTATCCTAAAAGTTTGTATTCTAAATTCAGGGCTGGCAATCCATAGACACATATGCCCTCGATCCAATTTCAGTGGTTCCTAGAAGCACCCAAGAGTGTGGTGGCAAACTTCTGAATTAAGTTGGACAATTTTCTGCTTAAAAACAACTCACAAATATCCCCCCTCCCCCAAAATGGATGTGACAAGCCTTCCAAAGTTTAACCTGCTAACTGACTTGTTTTCTAGTCATCCAAAAACTCAAAAAAGAGAGTTGAAAATCCCATTCCTTCCAGGAACACCGTCTTAGTGCCATCCATCGTGTGACCTACAGCAGCTGGACAAACTCCTGGACTTTATAAAGCATGGCCTTGGCCACAAATTTGTTCTGAAATTTTGAACAAAAGGTCAGCTTTGTAGGCTGTAGCAGTTATAGGTAGGATTAACTATAACAGAAGGTGCAAAAAAAGATCAGACAGTTGAGTGCAATTTTTGAGGACAGTGTAAATTTACATAAATAGAAGATAGTCTCAGTCGACAATGAATAAATGGTAAACTGGATTACTGCAGCTTTAATGCTAACTTCCTCACTGGAATCCCATCACGAATACCTTTCCAATGAGTCTTCACTGTGTAAGCAGAGTTTCTCTTTGAAATGGAATGATTGCATGAAGTGAGTTATGGACTCTGAGTTAAGGGAAAACTCAAGTGCCTGCAGGAAAGGGGTCTCGCTCTAGGGGCCACTTCCTAGTTCGTTAAGCAAATCAGCATTTAACGTCTGCACTGGTGGACTTCTGTGTGCTATAAGAGCCTGAAAATGGATAAGCTTTTGTGAAAATAGCTGGAATTTAGTTAGAGGTACTTTTCATATTTATGATCAGGGTTTCTGTGATTCTAATTGGACGCAAGCCAGCTCTGGTCAAACTAATAAACTGAAAGACTGCAAGTGGACGCGGGGGGAATTGCTAAGCATATGGTGTGGCACATTAATTATAACAATATTTTTGATTCAAAACTGAAATGACAAATAACCCTTTTAATATGCAGGTGCCTATCTTTTTTAAAATCTCCGATACTTTGAAATAAAATTTAAACAACCTGGCCCCACAGACACACAACTGCTCTTTATGAGCATTAATTATACACCAGACTGGGAACCAATTGCTTCTGCATTATGAAATATTAAATCAAAATGCTTCCTGTTTCCCAGATGTCCCTGAGATAAATACAGCAGTATTTGGAAGCCTCTGCAAATTTATAGTTTTGTCTCCGTTTTCCGAAAACCCTGTTTTATATGAAGTATAGCACTCTTGGTAGTTTTTAAGAAGCATACTCGTCTGGGCTGGCATGCGTAGACAACAACTCTCATTCAGATGGTTCACAAGGGAGCGGAAGTCAAAAAGCTGCTTTAAGATGACAAATGGGTTGAAAACGTTATTGTCTTTGATTGCACGCCTTACATCATCTATATGTCAGAGGAAGAGGGCCATGCTTTATCTTTAGCTGTTTTATAAATATTTAAGTCCTTATAGTTGCCTAAAGATATTAAAGCATATTTTTACAGGGGTTGGAAAATAAATATTATATGTAGTACAAAAGGTACCAAAGTGCTTTAATGAATTCATAATTTTCTCTTCACTTTTTATTGGAATGTAGTTTATGTTCCAAACGATCCACTTAAAGAATAGGATACCAGCCTGTTTCCAGACAGCACATTAACTAATGGTAAATGTTATTGGAGCTGCTTTAAAAATATGGTAGGAAATTCATATTAAAAGGAGGCCCGGGAATTTCAAGAAGGGGCTTCTCAATCTTCTTGTCTGAATGCATGCGAGTAAATCACATTGAGGCATTGGGATTCTTAATCTAACCCTTCTAAATACCTTAACTTGGAATTAACTATATTAAAACCCATCAACTATACTTTTATTTTTTTTACTCTATGCACTTACTCAGCCCTTACTTGTTTCAGTAGCTTTGTGGGTTGATCTATAACGCATCCATGTTGACACGAAACTCTATTTAGTCTCAATTCACCCACGTTATTTACATGAAACTAGAACTGCATCCTGTTCCAGTTTTGTGTTTTAATCACTTTCCTGTAGGTTCTCAAGACAGCTATGTCCTCTTCTCAGGCATCTAAGCAGCAAAATCTGTGCAGCCTATCTATCGTTTACTCTCAATACGAGTGAATTAAGATTTAAGCCCAGAGAAGCGCATAGGATCGCAGCCTTATTTTCAATTTTAATAGAATATAAAGATTTACCTCTTGCATATTTCACAAAAGTTCATGGACTCCCAATGGTGACCTATTTTGTGTAATGTTTGCTAATGACCAACAACAACACTAGACATTCCAAGCTGGTAAATTACCTGACCCTTTACATTTTAATGAGAGAACAAGAGTTTTGCAAAGGGATGTTGTTTCAGTGCTTAATGGTGTCAGCAATGTTGTAATTGTAGGTTGAGGCATATTAACCAAACAATCCTTGAGTAGGAAGGGGTTCTCTCAACAGGGGTCTTTGGAGAATAAAACTGAGTATTATCATTAAGCCAGCCTTGTTCGTATGCCGCTAATCACTTACTTCATTATGTGTGTATCCGTTGTCTTACTTTAATTGCTCTTTAAATTAAAATTAAAAATAGTTTCAATGCCCAGAGCGGCTGTGATGCTATCTTGATTATGAAGATAGCTTTGATAAAGTAGAATGTACCAATAATAAATTATAAGAATCACAGAAATTTAGAGTTAGGGTTAACAGCAGATATTCTCCTTCTGGTTTTTTTTTTCCCCCTTGTTCTGGCACATATTGTTTGTTTAATAGATCGTTATTTATATACTTTGAGGCAATTACATAGGAACGTTCACGGATTTCAGAATGACTGTTGTAGTATTGGCTTTCCAGAAGAGAACTTTAGCAATTCCAACCAAGATACAGTATGCACCCAATATATAGATGGAGGAACTATGCTGAAGATATGTGCATATAATATATTACCGTTGTCCCAAAAAACTCTGGGTTCGTAGCCTGGCATGCAGTTTTGCCCAATAAAACACACCAAGGGTAGAGATAGTAAAATATTTATTCTGCATTTAAGGCCCAAGAGGAATAATTTTCCAAAGCCAAGCACCAAGTTTCTCAGATTAACAAACTTTTTATACATTTCTGCAAGAGATACAAAGTAAAATTCCTGCAACAAAATATGAAGTGAAAAGCAGCTTTTCAGCCTTGAAGCGATAGACTATGCAAACTGGGGAATTCTCGGTCTAGGATATGCCAGTGTTGCTTTACTATCTTAACACGCTTAGGTGTTTTGTAAATACCTATGCATACCATCTGTACTGGTTACCTAGCTACTAATTTGCATCATCTCACTCCTGATTCTTGCTCAGGTGCATTGTCATTTTTTGCACATGTCCCTACTCTTGCTCATGGGTGTTGTTAACTTTTTGCACATGTCCCTACTATGCACTCATTACTAAAGGTAATTACAATGTTGAGTCTCCACCTAGGGGTGTTGCAATTCTTGAACTTCAGTGAACTCTTACAGAGGGGTCTCCACTGCACAGCTGCCAGAAACTTTTTTTTTTTTTTAAATTCTGCTTACTGCCTCATCGTTACCATCTAAACACACAACAGATGAAGCAGGAATACTGGTCATCTCCGAATCGTTCGCTGCAGACATTCATCAGGCGCTTTAAAATTTTACTATCTGAAATTTTAGGCTAAGAATTTGTAACTAATTGAAGATGCTTGCTTGATATTTTTGTATTAGAAATGTAAAGATCTAGGGGGAAGAACACCAGAGAAAAATAAAGGAAAATACATTCCTCCCCCCTTTTTTTAAGCCGAGTTCTCACGGAAAAACTGAAAGCAAAAAATTGAGCAAAAATGTTCTCCCCCCCCCCTGCAACTTTTGGGTTTTTTTCACTTGCTTCCAGGGTTTTTATCTTTCTGTTCTTGGTGCACGACAGTCTTTTTCTTGGTTTGATTTCTGCTTTTTCCTCAGCCTACAGGGCCTGCGGATATTCATCTAGGAAGCCAGCATGGTTTCAGATTGATATATATCTATATCTATATAGCAATTTGAAACCATGCTGGCTTCCTAGATAGATAGATAGATAGATAGACAGACAGACAGACAGACAGACAGACTGACTGACTGACTGACTGACTGACTGACTGACTGACTGACTGACTGACTGACTGCAATATGATCTGCAGCAGTGACATCTGCCCCAAATTGCAGCAATGTCATATTGAGGAAATGCCACAATTATATACTTGCTGCAGGACTTCTGACACAAGTACATAAGTTGCAGCATTTGCATAATAACATCATGAAATACTGTATGTGTCATAATTTGCCTCCCTTGTCATCCCCCCACCAAAACCATCAAAGGAAGCAGAAGTCTGAGTTTTATAGCTATTTCTTTATTTATTTATCGTATGGCAGCACATCATACTAAAAAAAATTAGGAATATAAAAAGGTACATAGAAAATATAGTTTGGTCATAGGGCAATTATAACTAAAAACAAATGTTAAGATTACAAATATAGACTTTTGCAGCATCAGTTGCCATCAGGAAATCAGCAAAGTTCCCGTCGTAGGCTCTAGTCTTACATTCTCGTATTATGGGTTTAACGGTTTGCCTGTCAGCCCTGCAGTCACACCTTGGAGATGGTATCTTACCCGATTTATTTAGGGAATTTGCACGCCTGCCATGATTAGTGCACACTCTGTTGATAGCTGACCATATTCTGCGTGACTGATCAAAAGCAGGAGGCTTCATTGTAATACAGGGTAGGCTTTGACAATGCTGGGGGCAGGCTTTTTGCCAAGATTGCCTCCAGGAATCGAGGAGATGAAAATTTTTTATAGCCAATTCTCTGACAGTAGCCATAGGTGGATGCCTAGATCGCAATCTGTTTATTCCTAATTCTGCTATATTGCCAGGTATGGGGAGCTCGGAGTTATCAGCTATCCTTCTATATTCTTGGAGAAGAGCATTCTTCCGCTGGAGGTCTGGAGGAGGGATATGGCTCAAGATGGGCAGCCATTGGATAGGAGTGGACATGGTAGTTAATCCTCATCGTACTGTTGAGCTGTATGTCTGCCTTCCTTGCATGTGCACTATTGAGCCACACTGGAACGGTTGAATAGACCAGCGCTAGAGCCAAACTGCGCAGTGTGTCAGCAGAAGAACTCCATGTAGTACCGCATAGCTTATGAAGAATGTTAATTCTAGTTCTCAGTTTAGCTGCGGTATTTTCTAAGTGCTTCTTATAAGTAAGTGTCCTGTCTAGGGTTACCCCAAGGTATTTTGGGTGTGTATTATGTTGGAGTCTAGTGCCTCCAAACTGAACATTACGTTTTCTATTCGGCAACCTGTTACGTAGGTGGAAGCAAGCTATTTCTGTCTTTGCAGGGTTTGGCTGCAATCTCCATTTGTGGAAGTATGTTCCCAGGGCAGCTAAGTCAGATGTTAAGATGGCTTCCATTGTCTCAAAGGCTTGATGTCTTATGCCTGTAGCCCAGTCATCCACATATCCAACCTTTCTGGAGATCGTATCAGGCAGATTAAATAAATACAGATTAAATAAAAAGGGGGCTAAGACAGAACCCTTGTGGTAAGCCATCATTAAGGACTTTTTGAGTGCTTTTTTTTAAATAGCTAGTTAAGGAGGAGAGACAAAAAGGTTAGGGTTGGGATTAAAGTTGCTGTTAGAGTATGGGAGGAGTGCTGTTGTTTTATACAATATTGGCTGCCCCATTCTCATAGCAGCCAGAGAGAATCTGGCCATGTTGTGAGTACCAGTGTTCTTGTGCTCTGCCGGGAGAAAGAAGATGCACCAGTCATCATCTTCTGCCTGGGGGTTCTTTTATGGGGGCCTAATTAACACAATCAAGTAAGTCTCTTTAGAAACGGTAATACAGCACAACCTGTCACACCTCCTGACGCAACCTCTGTGGGGCAGTCACCTGGGCAGGGGCATTCACGGAAAGGAATCTTTCAGTATTTCCCATCAAAAACTCTGAGGGCAGTGAACCCAACCTAGCTGGGGCAAATACTCAGCAATGCCTATGCTGGTGAAGGATTGGCTCTAATCAGTTGGCTTAGTGGTACAGTCGAGCCTCCAAGACTTACGCTGCCCTGGTGCCACGCTAATATCTTTCTGCCATCCCGTGTCAAGAATCCTCTCCCTCACAATTTGTTTTGCCTGATCGTATCCCCTTTTCTTTACCGTCTTGCTAGAGAAGCCATGTACAGCCAGTTTTTCTCTGATACTACATGTCTTCCAGGTAGACTGCAAGTTACTGTTGTTTGTCAGTGATATGAGCCCCACTGAGGTGAACATTAATTCCAGCCAGTAGTTAAACATGGCAATCCAGATCTTGGCCTCTATCCTTGAGGTTCCTGATTCTAATCTTGAAGCTGCACTGGAGACACATCTAGGAACTTGCATAATTGATCTTAGAAACTTGGACAGCACCTTCTCTGCTACAGTTAGGTTGGTACAAGGCCCCAACTGAGTGCCAGACGGTAACTGTGTGATCATTTTAAGGCATCTGGAATCTACTTTCAGAGAATAAAAGGGTTAGGGTCTCTGAAGTACACAGGCCAGGTGTGGGCCTCTATGCCCCGAGGAATAAAGGTGATTCCCAGGTAATTAGCATTTAACTTGCTCTATTATGTTACCATTAATAAACCAGCTATTACGTTTAGGACCATAATTTTCAAGATTTGGTAATTTATTCTCAGTTTTTCTTCTTCATATATCATGGACAGTGAGAAAATAACCATGTCATCAGCATACAGGAGACCTGAAAGGTGTCCATCAGCTAATTTAGGAGGATAGAAATTCCTTTTGTTAAGATATTTTACAACTGAGTTTACATAAAGATTAAAGAGTAGTGATAGAAGATGGAATTATGAACAATTTTAGTAGAATGAGTCTGACATTTCAGTGGTTCTATAAAGTATGATTTACTGGAGGGGATCTCTGGGAGGTAGAAGTTATTTTATTTTATTTTATTTTATTTAATTTTGAGGATGGAGGAAGAAATATAAAAGACAAGAAATGGCTTTTTAATGATTACTTAGCACATTTATTTCAGTTTTCCATGTTTTTCTCACATCAAATAAGGCTTAATTATAATATATTGATTATATAATCCTATCTACTTAGTCATAAAAATGATGATGACAGTGATGATAATGATTAACCAAAAAACCCAAAATCTATACTATGCAATTTAAAGAGTTTACAGTATGATTTAGAAACAACAATTCTGAGTTATGCATTTCTACGTTTTCCTATGCCATATTAATTGCTGTACTTGTATGATTATTACAACTGCAAGTAGCAGTTGTTAAAGACACATTGAATTTGTACAGAAAACTCAAGCATATGATTTGCATATATTTTATCCAAACAATCTTTGAACATTGAACTAGGAGAGCTACAACTGTCAAGAACACATATTTTTATGATAGGCTTGCTTGCTGTCCATCTGCAGTCTTTGATCTTTCACTGCTGTTTTTGCTAAAAGGACATGCTTTGAAAGTTGATTTTTTTTTCCCAATAAAACCCTACAGTGAGCAGAATGCCCTCAAGCCACTTTCAGAGGTATTCTACCTACCTTCCCTGATTTTTAAAAAAAAATATACGAAGAATATCAGGTAGAATATGAAAAGCTGCCCAGTAATAATCAAATCAGTTTTATTTCTCAACTTGGCCTAGCCCTGACTACTCCACTGATGTAATTAAATCATTAGTCTGAAAGTATTTTGTGTCAAACAGCTCTTACTGCTTTCTCAAGCCAAGGATTGTTCTGCAAATGAAAACCCAGTCAAATACTTTGCAAACTCCTAATAAGCCTGCAAGTTTGGTTTGTATAGGAATTTTCAGCACTCCCCATGTGAATAATCCAGAATAGGCCCGCCCCTGCTGACAATGCCAAATTTACACCAATCTCCTTAAGGAACTGATGCACTAAACCCAAGTATCTAGGAGAGGAAGCCTTTGCTATACAATGATATATGTCTTGGCCTTCATACGGACCACAGCACTGCATTCTCTGTGTTGCTTCGTGTGAGAGCCAATATGTGTGCAATTGATGGACATCGGTGGTGAATGGGGCCCATTTGACAGAGCTTATCCAAAGAATCTAAAATCTGTTTAGATTTCAAACTGCTTGAGCATCTCCACTTCTTCCCAATTTTGCACTGTGATTTGGCAGACCTGAAAGTTTTAGGTGCTCTTTCCATGGTCAGCATTGTTCTAAATGCCCAGCTGTGAGCATTCAGAGGTTTCAGGCAATCTTAGAACAAAGGAGGAAGAGAAGGCGAAACACCAAATAACACCAATGAGCTACTATTAAGCATCTCCCTGCAGTAGGGAGAAATAAGGTGATGTCTGTGGATGCCAATGTTCAAGGAATACTTTTTTGCACTTTGCAACCTTGCTGAGTCGTCTGATTTTAAAGTCCGTTTTCATTTTTAAATGGCTTCTAGTGTTATTTTTGTTTACAAGAATGTCTCTAGGCCATATGTAAGCCTCAGAGAGCTTTTTCTCAACCACGGCAATTTTGGGATGAGGAGGAGGCAGTCCTCCTCCTCCTCATCCCTACATGTATAGACCAGAGTTTCTCAACCTTGGCTACTTTAGGATATGTGGACTTCAACTCTCAACATTAAAATTGCCATGGTTGAGAAACACTGGTCTAGAAGGTAGAAAAAAGATGAAGGTAAGCTGCATGATGGAGTCAATAGTAGGAGGAAACCTTACCAGTTTCTGTTCTGCTAAATGATAAGGCTGCCATAGTTTAAGGCAACAAAAATCCAAAAAAATGGATTTTTGCAGCAGCAGGGAAATGAACAAACCCTTACACTTCGTTGCCATCCAGTAGTTGTGTGGATTTTTCTGGTCCAGAATGCGTAGCCACAATAAATGAGTGTCTTGTGACATGTCATGTTCAGCTTGGCAACCATTCTGTGAGTATGTTGGTGCCACCCTCTGGCAGTCGTATTTGAGAATGCCCACAATATGCTCAAAGTGGGCGATACCATCCTCTAGGGTGCATTTGAATTATTCAGAGAGGCATTAGGCATTAAGGGGGTGACGGGGGTGTTAGACAGCAAGGGGGTGACAGGAGGGGCAATTAGGATTATAATAACAGAAGGTTACACGTAACGTATCCAACAAATTCTTTGCAAAGAAATAATAAATGTGCAATAGATTTTTTTTTTTAATAATTCACACACACACAGGATAGGGGGCATTACAAAAAACTTGGTACAACTAAGGGGGTGGTGACCTCAAAAAGTTTGAGAAACGCTGGGCTAGGATATGTTTCTTTCAAAGCCACTGTAGGAGAAGACAAGGGATCTGGCATGACTTCCAGGAATATGGAAACAAGCATTATCACATACAAATCACTCAAAGTGGTCTTTATTCTAGAGCATTATGAAAAGAGGAGAAAAAGTGGTTTAAAACTTTGTGGATTTCCTTGTAATGCAGGTGTACAAAATGCCCTCCAACTGAAAGTTCCTCTTATGTGCTGCTTAGATATACTGCTGTTCAATTCTGTAAAACAAAGTGGTAAAGGTAAAGATTTTCCTTGACATTAAGTCCAGTTGTGTCCGACTCTAGGGGGTGGTGCTCATCTCTGTTTCAAAGCCGAAGAGCTGGCGTTTGTCCGTAGACACTTCCGCAGTCATGTGGCCAGCATGACTAAACGGAACGCCATTACCTGCCTGCCAAAGCGGTACCTATTAATCTACTCACATTTGCATGTTTTTGAACTGCTAGGTTGGCAGGAGCTGTCATGAGTAAGGATGGCGAGCAGGGGGCTCCCATCCAGGCTGTAAAGCGCATGCGTAGCACTGAGGAATTAGGTAGCCATTCCAAGAGACACCGATCGGGCCCGCCTTAACCTTTGGGGTTTATATGTCTGGGTTTTTCCCACGCTTCTTCAGTTTGTTAGGATTTCCCTGTTATGTAGCAACAATAAAACACTAGAGACCTGTTCCTTGTCTCAGCGTGGTTCCTGGCTGTTAAGACAGGAGCTGGGACTAGCAATGGGAGCTCACCCCGTCACGCGGATTCGAACCGCCGACCTTCCGATCGGCAAACTCAGCAGCTCAGCGGTTTAACCCGCAGCACCACCGTGTCCCTATATAAAACAAAGTAGGCCAACATTAATTTAGAAACAATTGGGGGAAAACCTGACCCATGCTCATCAAGCCAGTAGTATTTCTGTTTGCACTTTTCTGTGAGGATGATGATGATGATGACAATGTCGTATTACACAGAAATGAGGTTATAGTTAAGAAAAAATTAACATTTATGAAGTCTAAGTTCTAGTGAGATACACATTTTGAAGGTGCATGATATAGAGTATATTAACTCAGTTGCAGTTCTAATGCTATATATGTTTCCTGGCCTTCCTGGATGCATACCTGAAAGTGATCAAAACCGTGCAAAGATACATAAATATACCACGTTTTAATGCACAGTTTGTTTTACCTGACATTTACACTCTAGTTAAGAAGTAATGGTAATCAGAGACCTGGGATTTTCAGTAACTTCGTCTCCTAAAGAAATTGCTGGAACTCATATTGCAAAAGGGGGTGTAGCGTGAGGGAACAGCTATGGTCCTTTCAGCTGCAGCTCAAGGGAGCTATTGAGATGCCTAATTTATTGGAGCTTAATAGATTAAAAGTCCAAATTGAGTCTCATGAAATAAACCTAATCAAATTTTAATCTGCATAATTTCACCATAAGCAGCAATGGGAAATTTTTGTAATTTATGTTTCAGCAGTTGCCAATCATGTGTTAAAACAAAACCGCTACGTTTACTTAACAAAATAATTTGGTTTCCTTTTTGCACAGGTTTTCAAAATTTGCTTTTCTCTATGCTCCTTTCTCTCCCCAGAAAAAGAAATAGGAGAAAACGGAATGTGTTTCTAATTTGTATTTATTTTTAATAGTAACCTTTCCATTTTCACCATATTGAAAATCTGGTCTCAACAGTATCACAAAACAGCATTAGAGAGATAGAATAGATAGAATAGATAGTTGGATAGAGATGGAGATGGAGATGGAGATGGAGACAGAGACGGAGATGCACATATTGACACCAGATAAATACTATCAGGGTATGGTCTGGATTTTAGCAGTCTTGCAGAAGCTCAGGAGTCAGAATGGAATTCTTCAAGTTCTTTGACAGAATCAATTTGGTGAGGTAGAAGAGTACCAAATAAACAGCATAGTGTCCTAACACATGGTGATTGTACCCTACAATCACCATGTGTTAGGTGTACACCTGCTACTCAGCAATGCAGCACTGATTTTTTGTGAACTGGAAACACAACAAAAATTAAGCCTTTTTTTTTTGTCCTCCTTTGCCTCAAAACCAGATGTAATATACCTTCCAGAACCTTCTTCCTGTGTTTGTGGATATTTTATCTGAGAAACTGACCCACCCCTACCTCCCAACTTGCAACTCACAGTTCAGCCCAGTAGGGGGCAGCTTAACATGTTTGGGAGTTGTGTGTCCAAGAAGGACAATGCAAGGGAAATAGGCAGTGGTGCCGATGATTGCTGGTATGGGAGGGCTCGTAATAGTGCCTTGTATTGATGAAACAAAGAGAGTAAGGTCTCCATTTCATTGCTAGCAGTGTGACTTTTTGCATTTGGTGAACTGTTTTGTACCTCTATCTGAACATGAAAAGCAACACAATTACCAGCATGCCATTTAAGTGTATAACACCTTAATAGGGCACTGGGTAAGACCATTACTATTGTGGGAGTTTATATTGTTCCATGCTAAGAGTGGTGAAAGAGCAGGCTGATATCTACAGACTGGTCCATAGAGGCCTTCAACTTCAACCATCCAGCCCATAATGATTACCATTATCCCTGAGCCAGTTGTTTTGAGGGCACAGTCTATCTCATTTGTTCAGGAATCCTGAAAGTATTGATTTTGTAGAAATGTGTCTATGCAACTCTCCTAAGCCATTTTTGCTAATTTTGTTGAAACTAGTTTAGTTCGACACAGAGTTGATAAATGCTTGGCCTAAGCAGGAAGCACCAAATTCATTTTGAAGTTTGCTTCCTGGCTCCCTTGATATATTCATTTATTTGCAAAATTTCAATGCTGCTTCAATCTTCTAAGCATCTTACAACTAGTACAATAAATCAACTGTAATAGAGTAACAACCAGTAACTATTGAACTACCCAATTAATGGTCAGTGTCAAAAATAGTCACAATTTAATACAGCCTCTCTCATAAAAACTCATCAGATAATCCACCCATAATCTGATAAAATTTGAAAAATAAATAAATAAATAAATAAATAAATCGATCGCAACAGTGACATTCATTTCCCCAAGCTCAGTAGAAAAGCAGTGTTATAACTATCTTTAAAATGATGTCTGTAAAGGAATAAAACCCTTACCCTGTTTTTTCTTGGTTATTCAGTAAAATGCTTTAGAAGATATTGTTGACATTTTTAAAAAGTCAGAGAATGGTGGTGTGCGGTGGGGGAATGAAATAAGTTATTATCCTGGAAACTTAAGGGGTAAATATTCGTTTTCCTTCTGTTTGATTAGAAGTTAGGAAGGGCAGTAGTAGTAGTGTAGTAAAGGTAAAGGTTTCCCTTGACGTAAAGTCCAGTCGTGTCCGACTCTAGGGGGCGGTGCTCATCTCCGTTTCTAAGCCTTAGAGCCGGCGTTGTCCGCAGACACTTCCGGGTCATGTGGCCAGCATGACTCACGGAACGCCGTTACCTTCCCGCCGAAGCGGTACCTATTGATCTACTCACATTTGCATGTTTTCGAACTGCTAGGTGAGCAGGAGCTGGGACGAGCAACGGGAGCTCACCCCGCCACGCGGTTTCGAACCGCCGACCTTCCGATCGGCAGCTCAGCGGTTTAACCCGCAGCGCCACCGCGTCCCTCCCAGTAGTAGTGTAAGCGCACAACAAATCAGTAATGATATTTCTGGAGAAAGAAGAAAAAATCTAGAAATCCAAACCAAGATGGTGGTGGGGGGGGAAGCATTCCCAAAGCACCAGATTTATTTCTAGATGTTTTCTAAAGAAGATAAATGACCTAGAGTATGTATGTGTGTGTGTATGTGTGTGTGTATATATATATATATATATATATATGGGTATATGTCTCATGTTGTTTTGGTATGTAATTTTTTTGCTAGCTCTTAAAATTCTTTTAAAATATGATGTTTTCTCTGCCTTTAAATATCATTCCCATGACAGTGCAATTGCTGTTTTCCATATAAACTAAATTTGCCATTGGCTTACCTTTTAATGCTTTAATTTCTACAATCCCTTAATTTCTCTACTAAACTGTACTCACCAGCTGGATCCATCAGTAAACTACAGAAGTAATTTTAAACAGAGGCAAAGAGAAAATTAGTACATCCACTTGATGGTAGCAGAGGGGATCACTGGAACAGTATCTTAAAGGCCACATTGTCAGGAAAAGAGTGGGAGGGAGAGAGTTTATTCTTTAAAAAAAAATAGCAATTCAAAGAATAATATCTGAAATAGCAGTAAGGTGACAGATTTTGTGGGATAAGTATTCGAAACTTAGGGAGAACCTGGATCAAATTATGCATGCAGTGAGCTATAGAAAAAGGGAAACTTTTTTTAACTGTATTCTCTTTTAAAATTTCTGATAATCGTGTATGAACCAAAACCACTGAATCCCCTAAATATTCCAGCACTTTTTAATCTGAATGTGTTTCAGCAGTTTTAAGCGGTTTCTGAAAATATCCAGGTGCTAAATTCTTTTTCTTACAGTATATGCATCACATTGCAGATATATACAACTTAAAAATGGCTCTTAGCCTAGTTATCTGATTATGTGTACTTTGAAAAATAAGAGTTTCCTCAAGGATTAAATAGATGAGACAATTTTGCTTCTCCTCAGAAATAGAGTTATCCGAGCTAGAGAGTTAACAATGCAACCCGCCCTAGAAATCTTTACATCTTAGATAAAGCAATTCTTTGTATAAGATCCATCGTATCAGCTTGTTTTTCGGCTCCCTTGATCATAGGGAATGAAGTAGGCCTGAAGTAGGAATGCCCCCTGTAAGTTGGAGGCCAAAGAGCAAGAAGGTTCATATTCATGCACACTTTTCTTTCCTGGCATGGAAGTCTTTTCAGAAATAAGGAAGTGAGACTGGATATTGAGTTATCTGCAGATGTTTTGGAGGTGCAGCTCTAGATTCTCTGCTGAGAATTGTAGTTGGTAACATCTGGGGGAATAGTGATTTTCCATAGCTGCCATAGCTAACCATTAATGAATTAATTACCAGAAAGGGAGTCATAATACACAGAGTTAAAGCTGAGAATTAACAACTATTAAACTGATCCCAATTCTTCTCCATTGAATAGGAAGGTCTGTAGGATTCATCTATTTCCATTCAGTAGTATAAATACAAGATTTCCCATGTTGAGTCATCCTGAGAAAGTGTAGAACATGAACCATTTTTAAGCACGGTAATCCAAGTATGTGCAGATCTTCCAGCATAGGAAGATCAGGGTGGAGGGCATGGAGATTTTGACTCTGGAGCTGGAGCAAGGTCTTATACTTCTTCACACATTCAAATTTCTTGTTCAGGCATAATGTATGAACAGAGTTGTGTCCCCTGCTTTCAGTTTTGTAGTCGCTGAAGCTGAAGAAGTAGAGAAATGAGAAGGCAGATGAAAATGGATCTTTGAGTAAAGTGTGGCAGGCAGGCAGGCATGAAGGAAAGAAAAGAAGAAAGAGAGAAGGAAGGAAGGAAGGAAGGAAGGAAGGAAGGAAGGAAGGAAGGAAGGAAGGAAGGAAGGAAGGAAGGAAGGAAGTCCTGTGAAGAAGAAGAAAACCCTTCCACACCCCACGCAGCTTTTACATCTCATGACTTAGCGTGTTTCTGATGCTGTAATGAAATATTGTTTTCCTAATACTCTGTGACCTGAATTTCTTCTTGCTTTATGGGTGCAAATCAGCATTTTCTCTAGTCAGCATTTGATGATGGATGTCAAAATACAGGCCATGTATAATGCATATCTAGCATTAGCGATTTAAGGTGTTTACTTGTCAAGCTGAAGAAATTCAAAAACTTCACATTCACTGAATTCACCCAGCTGTCACTTGCAGTTTTTCGTAATTTCAAATGAAAGTTGTGATAAAACAGTTTAGGCTTCCTTGACTTTTTTTTCTGAAGGAAGAAAACAGACAGCATCTAAAATTTATGCTGTGACCTGAAAGGCAGGCAACAAAGCGGAATTTTCTGAAAGTTGAAGAACGGAACACCTTTCTGGCTTTCTCTGAGCTTCCGCTTTCTACGAAAGTTGAAACAATGATATTTAGCAATTATATAGCTCTTTTTTAAAAACAGCAATTTTATAAAAGAGTGCCACTGATTCACAGAAAGTGATATGTAAACCCATAAATGTAGCACAGTATTGTGGAATTTGCTCCTGGCTAACCCAATAAAAATTATTAGCTGTGGACAAAAGGCATGGGTTCATAGAAAAATAATGAGAAAATACACTTGTATGTGTAAAGTCTCATTTGCATCACAGACACCTCCATAATGTCTTTTTTTTAGTGACCCTATAGGATGCAATCCTACCTACAACTCTGCATTTTCTGGCAGTTTCCTACCCAGGTAATAAGATCTGACTGTGCTTAAGTTTTTGAGGTTGTTCCATGCACTTCTGCTATATATTTGTAAAAGCTATTCTCCTTGTTCCCTGTATCAGCATCTGCTGATGCCACATACTAGTTCTTATTGAATGGACACAAAGCAATAACTGTGCAATCAAAGCCCTGACAGTTTTTAAATGTGTGTCCCATGTGTGATGCATATAAAAAAAGGGGTGGATCACATGACTACAGCCACCATCTTCATTTCTTCACCCACTCCCACCTGCAGACACCTCTGTACTAGTCTGTAATGCTTAATACAGCTTAAGCCCTGCTTAAGCGCTCCATTAACGAAGTGGCTGCAATTATAAAAATTATTAGCTCTGGCAAATACAACATTCAGTCTAAGTGATATATGTATCTCTCTTTTTCTGTCCATCAATACCATCCCATCTCATAGATGAGTCCCATAAGCATTCCTTTGTTGTTTATTTGTTTAGTCGCTTCCGACTCGTGACTTCATGGACCAGCCCACGCCAGAGCTTCCTGTCAGTCGTCGACACCCCCTGCTCCCCCAGGGACAAGTCCATCACCTCTAGAATATCATCCACCCATCTTGCCTTTGGTCGGCCCCTCTTCCTTTTGCCTTCCACTCTCCCTAGCATCAGCATCTTCTCCAGGGTGTCCTGTCTTCTCATTATGTGGCCAAAGTATTTCAGTTTTGCCTTTAATATCATTCCCTCAAGTGAGCAGTCTGGCTTGATTTCCTGGAGGATGGACCGGTTTGATCTTCTTGCAGTCCAAGGCACTCTCAGAATTTTCCTCCAACACCACAGTTCAAAAGCATCGATCTTCCTTCTCTCAGCCTTCCTTATGGTCCAGCTCTCGCAGCCATATGTTACTACGGGGAACACCATTGCTTTAACTATGCGGGCCTTTGTTGTCAGTGTGATGTCTCTGCTCTTAACTATTTTATCGAGATTTGTCATTGCTCTTCTTCCAAGGATTAAGCGTCTTCTGATTTCCTGACTGCAGTCAGCATCTGCAGTAATCTTTGCACCTAGGAATACAAAGTCTTTCACTGCTTCTACATTTTCTCCCTCTATTTGCCAGTTATCAATCAAGCTGGTTGCCATAATCTTGCTTTTTTTGAGGTTTAGCTGCAAGCCAGCTTTTGCACTTTCTTCTTTCACCTTCATCATAAGGCTCCTCAGTTCCTCTTCACTTTCAGCCGTCAAAGTGGTATCATCTGCATATCTGAGATTGTTAATGTTTCTTCCAGAGATTTTAACTCCAGCCTTGGATTCCTCAAGCCCAGCTTGTCACATGATGTGTTCTGCATACAAGTTGAATAGGTAGGGTGAGAGTATACAGCCCTGCCGTACTCCTTTCCCAATCTTAAACCAGTCCGTTGTTCCGTGGTCTGTTCTTACTGTCTCTACCTGGTCGTTATACAGATTCTTCCGGAGGCATACAAGATGACTTGGTATCCCCATACCACTAAGAACTTGCCACAATTTGTTATGGTCCACACAGTCAAAGGCTTTAGAATAGTCAATAAAACAGAAATAGATGTTTTTCTGAAACTCCCTGGCTTTTTCCATTATCCAGCAGATATTGGCAATTTGGTCTCTAGTTCCTCTGCCTTTTCTAAACCCAGCTTGTACATCTGGCAATTCTTGCTCCATTAACTGCTGAAGTCTACCTTGCAGGATCTTGAGCATTACCTTACTGGCATGTGAAATGAGTGCCACTGTTCGATAGTTTGAACATTCTTTAGTGTTTCCCTTTTTTGGTATGGGGATATAAGTTGATTTTTTCCAATCTGATGGCCATTCTTGTGTTTTCCAAATTTGCTGGCATATAGCATGCATTACCTTGACAGCATCATCTTGTAAGATTTTGAACAGTTCAGCTGGGATGCCATCATCTCCTGCTGCCTTCTTATTAGCAATGCTTCTTAAGGCCCACTCAACCTCACTCTTCAGGATGTCTGGCTCTAGCTCACTGACCACACCGTCAAAGCTATCCCCGATGTTGTTATCCTTCCTATACAGGTCTTCTGTATATTCTTGCCACCTTTTCTTGATCTCTTCTTCTTCTGTTAGGTCCTTGCCATCTTTGTTTTTGATCATACCCATTTTGGCCTGGAATTTACCTCCGATGTTTCTAATTTTCTGGAAGAGGTCTCTTGTCCTTCCTATTCTATTGTCTTCTTCCACTTCCGCGCATTGCTTGTTTAAAAATAATTCCTTATCTCTTCTGGCTAACCTCTGGAATTTTGCATTTAATTGGGCATATCTCCCCCTATCACTGTTGCCTTTTGCTTTCCTTCTTTCTTGGGCTACTTCTAGTGTCTCAGCAGACAGCCATTTTGCCTTTTTGGTTTTCTCTTTCTTTGGGATGTATTTTGTTGCCACCTCCTGAACAATGCTGCGAACTTCTGTCCAGAGTTCTTCCGGGACCCTATCTACTAAGTCCAGTCCCTTAAATCTATTCTTCACCTCCACTGCATATTCCTTAGGAATATTAGTGAGCTCATATCTAGCTGATCTGTGGGTCTTCCCTAATCTCTTTAGTCTGATCCTAAATTGTGCAAGAAGAAGTTCGTGATCTGAACTACAGTCAGCTCCAGGTCTTGTTTTTACCGACTGTACAGATGTCCACCACCTTTGGATGCAAAGGATGTAGTCAATCTGATTTCGGTGTTGTCCATCTGGTGAAGTCCATGTATAAAGCCGTCTCTTAGGTTGTTGGAAGAGAGTGTTTGTTATGCAGAGTGAATTGTCTTGGCAAAATTCTATCAGCCTATGTCCTGCTTCGTTTTGTTCTCCCAGGCCATGCTTACGTGTAATTCCAGGTGTCATTTGACTGCCCACCTTAGCATTCCAGTCTCCTGTGATGAAAATCACATCTCTTTTAGGTGTGTTGTCCAGTAGGTGCTGCAGATCCTCATAGAACTGCTCTACTTCAGCTTCTTCAGCATTTGTGGTTGGGGCGTATATTTGGATCACTGTGATGTTAGATGGCTTGCCCTGAATTTGAATTGAGATCATTCTGTCGTTTTTTGGATTGTATCCAAGCACTGCTTTAGCCACTTTACTATTAATTATGAAGGCTACTCCATTTCTTCTGTGGTCCTCTTGTCCACAGTAGTAGATCTGGTGGTCATTTGATGTGAAGTGGCCCATTCCATTCCATTTCAGTCCACTGATGCCCAAAATGTCTATCTTTAATCTTGACATCTCACCAATAACCACATCCAATTTGCCCTGGCTCATAGATCTTACATTCCAGGTTCCAATGGTGTGTTGATCCTTAGAACATCGGATTCGCCGTTCACCACCAGCACTGTCGGCTGCTAGCTGTCCTTTCGGCTTTGAGCTAGCTGCGTCATCATGTCTGGGGCTAGTTGAGCTCATCCTCTGTTCCTCCCCAGTAGCATTTTGACCATCTTCCGACCTGGGGGTCTCATCTTCCGATGGTATACCGACATATCTCTGGTTGTACTGATCCATTTAGTTTTCATGGCAAGAATACTGGGGTGGGTTGCCATTACCTTCCCCAGGGATCGCATTTAGTCTGACCTCTCTGTCATGACCTTCCCGTCTTGGGTGGCCCTTCACGGTTTAGCTCATGGCATCATTGAGGTACTCAAGCTCCAGCACCACGACAAGGTAACAATCCTTTGCTGAAGATAAGCATTCCTACATACCCCTAAAGGGAATTCCTAATTCTTCGCAAGATTAGTTCAGAGAAACGAAAGCTGCTTTTCCCCTGCAACCACAAGTGAACAGTGATGCATGAATACCCACTGATGAACACTTTTATATTTAATGTCCTAGTTTGGCATTTTAATAGATCAACCCCTCTTCTCCTCTTTTGTAATGTCAGCTGATGTTGATGTGTAGCCAGTCACCATTTTTCCAAGCCTGAGAGGTTTTCCTTTGATGAAGGTATTAAAGGATGGGATTCCAGCTTTCCAGGAACAACATAACTTTTTGGGGTTCTGTTAAGAAAAACAATTTGGAACTTTCTGTTGGAAGGCTCATGCTTTTGAAGTGCAGCCCTGGTTCTTTGACTTTTCTCGCTTAGATAGCTTATGCCTGGGGTGGTGTGGGATAACAGCCTGTGATTTCTAACCTGAGTAGAGTTAGAAATAAACTGTGAACTGTGAACAACCACTGCTGGTTGTCTACTTATGACCAGCTTCTCTTGGTGGAACCAAGAGAAGGAAATTTCTACTCACCATAGGCAACCTTGGTGGTAGTGGTGGGGAGTAACAACACATATGGCATGACGTCATGATGCAAATGACATGAATTCCATAGTTGTGTCGCTATGCAATGCTAAGAGAACGATCATGTGGTACATTCAAGAAACTGATGGACATGATTTGGCTATCTGGCACACTTGTTTGTGATCCTTCTGCTCAAGAGTGAAAAATATTCTCACGTACACACAGTCCAAAAAAATAAGGCAGGTCACTTTTTCATAAACATTCATTCCCTCCTAGCGCAGTGAATTATAAATGCTTTTGGAGGAGAAAGCAGTGATTTCTTTTGAAGGGGATTTTTAAGGAATTAGGGGGCTCTGGCCTTGTCTATTTTTACCTTGCTTTAAATTTATTTATTTGATTGATTGATTTCTATAGCTGCCCATCTCAGCAAGTGACTCTGGGCAGCTTAAATGTTCAGTTTCTGAGTGAAAAGATGTCACATGAATGTTTTAAATAAATACATATATTTGTATGCAATTGCTCAGGGCCACTTTTTATTCAAGCCTTTTAATAAACTTTCCTTTATGCTTTTGTAGCATATCCTACATAATGATTGAAGGAGATCACAGCCATCTGGATTTTATGAGCTGGGGTAGCTGAGAAATTGTTTTAGAGGGATTGTATTAGAATTTTATTGTATATTTATTGTTCTGTATTGTAAACCGCCCAGAGTCCCTCTGGTTGGAGGAGATGGGCGGTGACAAATTTGATAAATAAATAACCAAACAAACAAACAAATAAATAAATATGCAATTCAAAATTACAGAGCTACTGACTCTGTGTTTCAAACAATCAGGGGGAGGGGGGAGAATTAGTAAGTAGAGGGAACTCATATGTTGATATTACACCCTTATACTTCTTAAGAAAAATAATGCACTGTAAATAACTGTTAATTGTACTTTCAATTACCTTGAACAGTCATGTTCAACCCTGAACCTTGAATAGAGCCAGTCACGTGACACCTTTTCCTTCCTGCATAAACCAGGGTTGCACATTACCCATTGGGCTGAGGACCCATTTGTATGGCATGTTGAGAGCTGCATTTGCAACCCAATCTGTTTGGGGGTTGCAAATGCAGCTGGATGGATGAAGTAGTAAAACTGGGTATCTTAAGACTCTGCAAGGCTTAATGTATTGACGTAGCCCCCCAGAAGTATTCCCAGGCCACCAACAGGAGCTGGTGTGCTACATGTAACCCATGAGTTAGGTGTTTTGTATTCCTGTTTAAAGATGTACAGCCACATATTCACAAATATCTTGATGCTTGTAAGTGTACTGTACATAAATGAAGAAAATGGATGGACAGATGGATTAATCGTTTGCTTTTGGATCTGTGGTAGGACTCTATAAGCTGAAGAAGGAATAGGGATCCTGCAGATAAATTGTGATCAGCTTGTGTTCTCCACTGATTAACGTAGCATCCTCTGCAAATGTCATCCAGGCTCCTGACTTCTTTGAGTTTATTTTTAAAACAAGGTTTTGAATTATATTTTAATTTGGGGAGGAATGATACAAAATGAGTGCTGGCCGCAAGAATGCCCCAGAGGCTACAACAGGACCATAAGAGACACACATCTCTCTGTCTCTGTCTCTCTCTCCCGTACACACACACACACACACAGAGAAACACACAATAGATATTATTCAGTGCCCCCACTGCCATGAAATGGAGGGGTTAGTACACCATGGGAACACCCAAAAAGGGTTCATTGGCCTAGTCAAATACCCCCATGGGGTAATTGGACCAGTTGACACCCTTTTTGGTGTTCCTTTGATTTAGCCCTAAACAGGATTAAATTAACTCCCGAATCAACTACTTTGTGTGATGCAAACTCCTAACTAAGTACTACTTCTGATATCCATGACTGATTGAATGTGCACACTGCACAGAGATAAGTTGGTAAAGTGGGGAGCTAGTTTAACCCTAGATGGCAGCAGCTAACCAGTCTTGGCTTATCTTGAAAAGCTAAATGGGGTCAGAACTGGTTAATATTTGGAGAGGGTGTAGATTAGCCTTAGAAGCCGAAGAAGCATCCTGAAAAGGGGCAAGAGTTCCTTCCAGTGGGGAAGCAGAGGCACGGCATCTTTTTAAAAATTCATTTGCAGCAGTATTTTAGTCTTGTTTGGATTGACTCCCTGGCTGCATATAGTTTACATAGAGTAAATAGGAGCTTATTTCTTTTCATTGCACTACTACCATCCAATTTGGAAAACATAGTTTTGATAGAATATAGTAACATCCTCTGAATAACTTCTGTTTTTATGTTTTTAATGTTTTATGTGTGGTTTTTACCAATTTTTGTTTCAGGAGATAAGCTGATATACTGTATAACATCCCTAGCACAGTACTTGTAAATGTGAGAGAGAACTTGAGTGTGGAAGGGGTTGTCATTTAAATAATTGCAAAGCATGTCATTTATGGTATTGCGTCATGCTGCCCATTCAGAAAATAGGCTTCTCTTTTTGATGCTCCTAATAATTCTTAGCCCAGCTCGGTGGCAGTGATCAGCCTAGCCAACCTTGGCTGATCTTGAAAAGCAAAGCAGGGTATTTCTACATGGTCTCTGGCATGGATCTAATTAGCACATGAAAATCCCAGAGCTGTAAGCTAGAGAGAAATGTTGAAACAACATTCCAGAAGAAGATGATGGCAACAAAGGCCCATGTTGTTGCTGAGAAAACTATTAAAAAAATAAAAAATTCAAGCCATCCAGGTTTCGGTCCTGGGATGGATCCAATGTAAACTTTAGGGGTTTATTGGACAGGGAGATCCAAGTTGGCAGCAAGTGGTTCAAGTTCATCCTTAACAAAGAAAATCTTGGCCTTCTTATTTCTTTCCATCCACAGGCCCACTATTACACATTTAAATGCAGCTGCTTCCAAGCCGAATCTTTTTGTAATTAGAGTTACGAGTCCTAGTGTAACATTTCAGTTTCTTTGTATTGTTGTCTCTACAGGGTTTTCACCACCAGGAATGGACAGGTCATCACCTGACAAGAGTCCAGTGCATGGCCTTCTCCGTCAGCCCTCCATTACAACGGGAATTGATATCCCTATTATTACTGAGTTAGGTAAGCCCTCTTGGGATCTTTTCCGTACCTATTTTCTTTTCGTTTTCCCCAGCCTAGGGAAACTAACCTGTAAACATGCTTTATTTGAGTTAAGGTGTGGAATGTTCTTCTTTTCTACACATACACATGTAAACAAGCACACAGACGTATACATACAGCCAGTGTGATATAGTGGCTAAGATGCTGGACTAGCAGCAGGGAGACCCAGGTTGTAAAGTTCCCTTAAGCATGAAAGCCAACTGGGTGATTCTGGGCCAGTCACTCTCTCAACACAACAACACAACAACTAGTGGTGTGTAATGGTTAAAGGGATGGACTAGGAACAGGGAGACCCAGGTTCTAGTGTTCCTGTAGGCATGGAAATCAACTGGAAGAGTTTGGGCCAGTCACCCTCTCTCATCCCTAGTCTGGAAGTCAAAAACGTCTCTCTCCCAATCTGCACTGGACCAGCATGGTAGATGGCAGTCTATAACCTTCATGAAATGGCCTTCTTCTTGCAGTCGATTGATAGTAATACCACATATACATACAAACAAACATACCTACACATACTGTACATACTGTATATACAGAGGGAAACACACACACACAATATTAAGCAAGCTCCTTTTTTAAAGCACTATCACAATCTTACTTCTTCCTTCGCTTGGTAGCAACCTACACATTTGTAGGGTTGAGTCCGTACAGCAAAAGATGACTGGGGCAAATCAAAACAATAACAATAGCGGTATTAGAGCAGGACCCTCTGAATATTCTCCTCTTTTACTGGTCTTAGTCCAGGCTCAGAAAGACCCAGAATGGCATTTGGCTCTTCCCCACAGTGCCCTCGGAGGCAGATTTAGGATTGTGGTGGCAAAGGAAGCATGACACTTTGGACCTAGAGGAAATAGAGCCACTTGCCTTCCTCCCTGCATGTTGAAAGCCAAGAAAGTCTTCTTTGTTCATCCCTTTGAGATTATGCTGACAAATTAATTATTAATTTCTGCCATAAAAGCATGGAGAAGACTGCAATGTCACTCATTCTCATTTTTCCTGTGTGGATTTTGCAAGCCATTCTGTTTCAAGACAAGCTTGATTTGTGGTCCTTTCCTCATTTTATTGTCTTCCCCTTTAGTTTTAAGCTTTATTTCTCTTACCCCCTTATTTTTTTCTCTTTCTGTGCCTTCTCCTCCCTCACTGCCCATCCCCACCCCAACCCCATTCCCCTCCTCAACACTTATTAGCTAAACCTGGCAAACTTCTGCCTTTGGTTTCAATCAGGAAAAAAAACAGTGGAGTCAGGTTCTAATGATAACCAAACGGGGTAAGAAAAGGCTTTCTCTTTGATATCAACTGCTTTTTTGCTCTGCTGCTGTTCCTACTATCATTGGCTTTCCCCTTTCTTTATCTGGCTGCATCAGAGAGTTGCCCTCTCAGCACTACTTTGAATGTGTTTGATTCCAGTTGAAACTGACTGTCTTGTTCCACCTTTTCCTAATGATTTTTCTTCTCTACATACAGTATCGGTAAATCTTTGATCACATTCGTCTGACCTGCTGGCTGTTTCCATAGCATCTTCACACCAGTTCATCATCTCCTCCCCCTCTTCCTCCTCCTCCTCTCCTCCTCTTTCTCTTCCTCTTCCTCCTCCTCTTTCTTCCTCCTCCTCCTCCTCCTCGCTGTCAATTTGACAGACACATTTTATCAGTTCTCAGACACATAAAAGAAAGACAAATATTTGAGGAAGAAAAAAGAAAGAAAGAATTATTCTTTCCCTTAAGACTTGATGGGTTCGCAAATTTGTGGGAAGACGTTTTCATTCAGAGGTTCCATGTTGGCTGTCATGAAAACAACTATGCTTCTAAGCATTTTTCCCCTTTACCCAATTGTAATTTTGATTATCATGTCTGTGATGAAGCTCTGAATGTTTAACCCAGTCCTTCCCCTTACTAGGTGAGAGCCATTTGAATAAACCTTAGGAGAACATAGAGGTAAAGCAACTGAGCTCTGGTGCTAAAGCCTGCACTTACATGTTCAGAGATTTTGCCCTGGCCCCAAAATTATCTCTACATAAGTTTTTCCATCAGCCTGTGCAATTTAGTTTTCAGGAGTGCCAGTAGTATATAGAATAGAAGTGCTACTAAAGATTTGTGTCTTGGTTTCATTTACCACTCGATGGAAGACTTTTCTTACAGTTACATTCTTGATGTCAAATGTCGTTTTTCAAGTACATAAAATAAACTTTAAAATAAATTTTAAAATAAGTTAAAATACTTGAGTAAAGACTATTAAACAGTTTTATTGATGGAGCTATTGCTGTTTTGAATTAATCTACTGTAAGTCACATTCAGTTTTTAATTAACTGCAGCAAAGGAGAAAGAGACAAAGATATGGAGAATCTAATTTTAAAGCCATATCTGCCAAGAATTTAGTTGTAAGATTGTTCATACGGCTAACTGGCCTTATTTTGTCTTTTTCTTTTCATTACAAAATCTCTGTTAATCATCTGACAATATGATATATTACAGAGAAATACTTAACAACAATATTGTCTGTAATCCTGGCACCCAGAAAAAGTGTGTGTGTGTGTGTGTGTATTTGAAAATGTAGGAACATGAATGCGGAGGAACAAAAACCTCAAGCCCATTTAATCTTGTTTCAGTGCTCCAAGGAGAAAACAGGACCCCATCTCTTTGGTCCATATATTGAATTTGACCTCCTTGCAAACAACAGGGCAGTTCTAGATTCCTCACATAATTTTGAATCCTGATATATCAGTATTGCTAATAGCAAGAAGCATATGCAAATACAGGGCTTTATGTATGTACTGCAGGTACCTCTTCTAGATAATTTTGGTATAATGTTAAAGTGCTGGACTAGAAACCAGGAGTCTGTGAGTTCTAGTCCTCTGTTAGGCATGGAAGCTGGCTGGGTGACTTTGGACCAAGTCGCCACCTCCTCTCAGCCCAACCAACTTCACAACTTCTTGTTGTGGGGAAAATAGGACATAGAAGCATTATGTACACCATCTAACATGTAAGCATTCAAGATACATTTCTATACAGACACTGTGTTCTTCATGTATAGCATATAAAAGTTATCTGCTGGTATCCATTATAGATACAGATATTTTACCATTTTCTTTTCAGTAAATGATTCAAATGTTCAGTTTCTGGACCAAGATGATGATGATGACCCCGATACAGAATTGTATCTCACACAGCCTTTTGCATGTGGAACTGCCTTTGCGGTCAGTGTGCTGGATTCCCTCATGAGCGCAGTAAGCATCAACCTTTTTTTTGCCCTGTGTATCATAAGAGTAAGACTGTAGTTTCAGCTATAGCTCTGCTTTCACCCTGTGGCCAGCATAAAAGGGAACCATTCCCAGATAACATCTCACAGTAGTGGACCCCTGCTTTTCTGCATATCCTTTTTCTCCTTCCAAAGCACAGGTAGAAGAAATCTGTGAAGAACGTGAAGTAGGAATAGACAATGTCTAGAGGAAATGGGCAACTTTTCACTGGAAGAATGCCTCCCAAATATCCCTTTGAGGAACTTCAAAGGTGACAAGTAAAAAGATTGTTCAAATCTTGAACTTGTGTCATGTTTCTCCAGCCCTTGCTCTTCTACCAACTCATTTTGGCATGATTAGAGCCACCTAAGCCTAAGCAGCACAAGATGCAGTTTATTCCATTTTGCTAATTTCATGTTGCTCAACAACCTACATGCTTTAGTTCTTATCTAATGCATATAGTTTGGGCAAGGAATGAAAATTGGCCTCTATGACAATCTATGGTCTGTTCTCTTTGTCTCTTTAAGAGAAATTCCTGCCCATACTTTGATTATCTCTCAACTGATTTCTGCCAAATTAGCATCATCCACTCTCTGCTGTCCAGACAAGTCTCTTAGTTCTAATTCTTCATTGCTAACCCATTCTTCAAACAACCAAAATAATGCCTATATACATAGACAATACAAGAGAAAGCACCCAGAAATCAAATTGACTATATTATTGGTGCAAGGAGGTAGAAGAGCTCAGATGAAACAGCAAAAACATGGCCAGGGACTGCCTGTGGAACAAATTATGAAGTTCTAAGTCAAGCTAAAGCAGAAAAAGAAAGCCAACCAATGTACATAATATGAACTTGATTATAATACCCACCATTTTCAAGGAAAATACTGTATCTGCTTTCATGAACTACAGCTCACTTCAGATGCACTGAGTGACTAAGCATTTACAAGAACTTCTGTGACTAAAAGATGAAGTTAGATCAACACTCAGGCCATTAAAAAGTTGAAAGACTATAAGAATTGAGGGAACATCTACAGAAACATGGCAAGCAACAGAAGAAGAATCAGTATAGGTTCTAACTAATTTATGCCAGCAAATCTGGAGTACAACAGGGACTTGGAAGAGGTCAAACTACATACCAATACCAAGGAGATTTAAAAGTCTGTGTAAAGTATAACACAATAACCTTAATTTCACATGCTAGCCAAATAATACTTAGAAGTATCCAACACAGATTAAATCCCTTCATGGAAAAGGAAATGCCAGATGTGCAAGCTGGTTTTAGAGAAGGCCAAGGAACAAGATACATTATTGCTGATGCATGCTGGATAATTGAGAAAGCTAAAGAATATCAAAAAGAAGGCAACATGTGCTTCATTGAATATAGAATGGCCTTTGATTGTGTCCGCTATCTAAAACTGTGGAATGTCCTTAGAAAAATGGGAACATCTCATTGCTTTCATGTGAAACCTATACACAGAACAGGAAGCCATAGTCAGGACATGGTTAAACAGACTGGGTCCAGGTTGGCAAAGGAGGGCTTTATTCAAACTATATGCATTACAACATATACAAATATGTATTGAGGGAGGCAAGATTGGAAGAAAATGAGCATGGTTTTAAACACAGAGGAAAAAAGACCAATAATCTGTGCCATGCTGATGGCACTACTCTGATAGCTGAAAATGCACATGATCTGTAAGCTCTAGTAATGAAAGTCACAGAGCACAGTGAAAAAAATGGGACTAATGCCCATTTAATGTGATTAAATATAAAGAAGACCAAATTAGTGACAACAGGTACAGCACCCAACCTTAAAAATGATGATGAAGATATTGCAGTGGTGGATAGCTTCTGCTTTTAAGGATCAACTATGAACAGTAAAAGAGTCAGCAGTCAAGAAATACATCCCAGACTAGCACTTGGTAGGGCAGCAATGAAGGCCCTGGGAAAGATACTCAGATGCTACGACAAATCTATAACTAAAAAATCAGACTTGTGCAGCCCGTGATTTTCCCTATGACATTCTCTGGAAACAAAAATTGAACTTTGAAGAAGCAGTATAAAAAGAATATTGATGCTTTTGAACTTTGGTGCTGGGTAAGATTCTTGCAAATACTGTGAATAACCAAAATGACACATATGGATCACAGAACAAATCAATCCAAAGTTCTCAACTAAGACAAAAAGTTCTCAACTAAGACAAAATTTCTCAACTAAGACAAAAATGACTAGGCTTAGATTGTCATGTTTTGGACACATTATGAGAAGACCAGCTTCCTTTCCTTTCCTACTGGGAAAGGTAGAATAAAAGAGAGGATGAGGACAACCAGCAATAAGGTGGATTGACTCAATTGCAGCAGTGATGGGTGCATGGTTGGAAGATCTGAAGGACCAGGTTGGGGACAGATCAACCTGGAGAAGGTCTATCTATGTGGTTGCTAAGAGTCAGCCCTGATTAGATGGCACATAATCCATCTTCTCATTCTGACAAAGTAATTCCATTTTCTAAAACATTCCTCTGGCTATCTGTATAAGCTTCTTGTCCTTACCTTCACAGTCTTCCACAATCTTGTCCTCTCAGAACCTTTTGCACTAATAACTCAACATATTCCTTCCTTTGACTTTCACTTATTCAGCTGTACCACTCTCAGCTTCCCAAACATTCCTTGCTCCCTGAAACAATTGTTTCTTGCTATTCTTAAGAATGATGAATAAATTATGAACATTTGAATAAATACAATCATCTACATACATATAATCTCATCTCTCTTGCCTTCTTCACCTGTTTCTTTGTGACTTAAGACCTTTGGGATAGGAATGTCAACATACCTATCCCCTTGAGATGGTGCTCAAGAGAGAAGTCTGGAACAAAGTACCTGCATTTGGGCCCAAAGATACAATATTGTCTAGAAAGGAGGGGATTTGTTTTGTATGGGCTTCTCTCCAGTTAAAGAGTCATGTTTTATAATGCCAGAACTCACATCTCTCTTATTGAGTTCTGTGGAAAGTTCCATGTAGCCATAGTTGGTTAAAGTAAATATAGAAAATAAGCATGTAACTGAAGTGAGAAGCAAAGCAGGCAATGGAGAATTGCTAGGATTGCAAGACAAAGAGGATATAGGAGAAGACAAATGCATTGAAGACCACCTATGGAATAATATAGCCAAGGACAGATAGAATTGCAAGGAATATGGTGCAGGAGAAGCAGGTCTTTTCTGAGTTGAACTACCAAATGTCACAGAATGTAATTCTTCTTTCAGATTCCTTGAAATGTCTTCATTTAGATTTTTGCAGTCAAAAGCATTAATCAATTAGTGTCTTTTTAAAAGTATTAGTTGACAGGCACCATAAAATGACAAGATTTATACTGCTGTCCCCTGCTGTTGAAACAGATTACCAGCTGATAAACCACCGTCTGACTTATTTATGATAATATAATAAAATACATTATAAATTTCGGCGGTAGATTTATATGTTATAAACTATCACTTTTCTGGTGCTGTTAAGAGATCTATTCCTGGGATGTCATTGATGTTAAAATAATGATCTTAGTTCTGGACTGTCAGCATGCAAAGACCCATTCTTTCTACTGAAGTTCAAAAGGGCATTGCTTACCACAGGACTGCAACTCTTCCAAGAGGAAGGAGGCAGGGTCCAACTTCTGATTTTGACTCTTTAGGTGAAGGAGAGTGCTTTCTCCCAGCAAGCAGTGCAGATCTGGATGGGTAGCTATGGATAACATGGATAGATATTCCTTAGCAGCCTAATTGTGAGGTTTGAGTCTGACTCTGACTCTGAACAAAGGGAAATCGAAACCTATGTTGAGCCAGAAGGGGGAAACAAAACTTATCCGGAGGGAATTGGGGGAAAAGAAACCAGGAGTGACTCAGCAGAGTAGGAAAATTTGGAGACGCTGATTGGGCAGAAACCGGAGGGAGGTTCAAATCCTCCAATCAGTGCTCACGAGAGGAGAGCTGAGAAGCGAGCCAAGCAAAAGGCAGCCCACTTGGCTACAGAGGAGAAACAGTGCAAAAAGGATCAGATAAAAAAGGCACCAGCGCAAGGAGCAAACTGCCAGAGACAACTGATCTGCTGAGCTAACAGCTTCTTTAGGAGAGTCCTTGCCGGAACCCAGAGCCTTGCCTGTAGCTGACGTGGAACCAGTGCCAGCTCCTTCCGCCAACGCAGACTTATCTCCTCCGCATCCCATTCCAGCTGAGTCCTGTCTTGCCTCCGCAGCCAAGCCTTGTCCTAGCGCTCCAGCTGGATCCAGCCTTGCCTCCAGTCCAGCCTTGCCTCTGGTACCAAGCCTCGTCTTGCCAGTACCAAGCCCAGCCTTGCCTCTAGATCCAAGCCTCATCTCGCCATTCCAGCCGAGCCCAGCCTTGCCCCCAGATCTGAGCCTTGCCTTGTAGCTCCAGCAGAGTCTTGCCTTGCTTCCACCGCCAAGCCTAGCCTCATCTCCTTGCAGCGCCCTGCAGTCAAACTTCAAGCTTCCACCTTGCCACATGCTCTCACCACACCCGGTCTTGCTGCTTCGTTGCGAGGATTAGTTGAGTTCTGCCTTGCTGTGTTGCCACAAACTCCTTCTATTCCTGATCTTGCAGCCTTGCCTCATTACCCTCCACTGCCTGGGTGGACTTGATTGAACTGAACTCTCTAACGTTTGGACTCTTCTCTGTTGTAAATAATTGTAAATAAAGAACTTCCTTTTGTAATCTGCCTGGCCATTTCTTAGTCCGAACAGGATGCTAATCATCTTCTCATACATGTTTTGGAATTCCTTGTCCTTCTTTCAGCAGAGTCTTCTGTTACATTTACCGCACCCTTGGAACTTGCACAAATGATGTGGGTGGCCCTATAGATGAGTGTAATAAAAGAGTGGGGGGAAATAGTATTCTTAAAGTTCAGGACTTTAGCAATGGACCAAATGTCAGCCACTTGTTTTTGTCCTTGGTAATGTGACTATTCAAGAGCTGCCTAGTTGAGTTTCTGGAATTACCTCACTTAGGATCACACTTTAACTGTTAAAAAATTATAGATTAAACCTCTCCAAGCAGATAGAGAGAATTATCTTCTTTATGCTAGTTTTTACCTATATGTTAAGTATATCCATTCCAGGGGATTACCACCTGGAAAGCATTCAGTAGCTTCTATAAGCCCAAAGTGAAGCCAGTGGGAATGAGAGTTCCTGGGAAGGTCATTCTTGCCAGTAAGATACAGTGACCATATTTTCTTGGGAAAAAAATAAAGGACAAACCTGAAAAGGGGGCAAATCTGAAAGAGGCTGATAAGGATTAAAAAAAATGTTTATGTCTGTATTGTTGCTTTACAAAGGCAAATTCAAGAGCAAAACCAAGAAAATAAGTAATTAAAATAAAAGAAATGCAAAGGACAGGTTTCTGAAATAAAGGGCTGTCCTTTATAATAAGGGACGTATGGCATGAGTAAGATCAGAATGGGAAGAGTAAAGCTAAGAGTAATTAACAGTAGGAATAAGGAGAGGTGACATTCTGCAAGTGTGAGAGTAACCAACCCACGTAGATGAAGAAATTTCTAAGTCAAAGCTATAAGAAATCAATGGTTAACAAACGAACAAGCAAACAAATCAACTGTGTGAACATGGCTTAAACATTAGACAACTTTGGGTACTAAATGATGAGGCTTTCCCTGGTCAGAAGGCATTCTTCTAATTTCTGGGGAAATTTTCACAATTAGATCTGGAGGTGATGATGTGGTCAGACCGAAGCTCAACAAAATCGTGTCACTGGTGATGCCAGTAATGTGCAAGAACACATGCAACTGGAATGTAGAATGTGAGAAGCATGAATAAAAAAAAATCTGAAATGGGAGGTTTTAAGACTAAGTGAACTTTGGTGAACTGGAATGGACAACTGTAAGTCAGATGATTATATGTTATTCAGAACATGAGACTATATAAGGGAATGGTGCAGCAATGATACTCAAAGAGAATATGGTTAAGAAAATACTTGGGTATAATCCAATAAATGATAGGATTATATCATTAAATGGTAGGACAGAGAGCCAGTTTGGTCTAGTGGTTAAGGCAACAGGCTAGATATCAGGAGTCTGTGAGTTCTAGTCCCTCTTTAGGCATGAAAGCCTGTGGGTGACCTTGGGCTGGTCACTTTCTCTCAGCCCAACTTGGTGCAATGTAGACTAGCCTCCTTGTGGTGCACCCCGGGCAACGTGACCTGTCACGGCTAAATAGTCTACACATCTGGCTGCTGGACCTCACAAGGATTTCCCAGCAAGAAAAAAAAGCAGCATGAACACCGAACTGCTATGCCATACGATTTAAAAAAAAAGATAGGATCATATTTATTAAAATTAGTGACTATATTATGTACTTATCACTGATACAGGGCGGAAGACATTGTGAAGTGCTGTTGCAAATTGCACAAGATGCTAAGGGGAACAGCAAGAAAGGATGCATCTAATGGATGATTGCAGTGTAAACATTAGAGAAATGAAGAAACCTAAAGCAAAGATGGTTTGAATTGGGTAAAGGTCAATAGAGTTTTGTAAAGAGAATTTGTTGTTTATTGCTAACACCTGCTTCAAGCCACATAAACACACATTCTACCCATGACATCACCAGATGTGCAACATTGGAATCAAATTGCCTACATAATAGGAAACAGAAGATCAAGAAATGTAATCCAGTCAGCCAGGATACTTCCAGGTGCAGACTGTGGAATAGACTGTGAATTATTGGTGTCAAATGTATGGGTTAAAGTTAGAAAATTGAAAACAGTACATGTGCCAGCAAGATTTGACCTAGAGAACCTAACAGTCAGAATTTAAGATCAATGTAAGGAACAGATTCAGTACATTTAACATATATAAAAGAGAACCCAAGGAGACATGGGATGAGGTAAAAATCATCATGAAACTGAAACAATAAAAATATTCCTCAAATTTCAAAGAGAAAAAAGTGGACAAGAACAAGTTGTCATGACACCCAATGAAAGACAAAGGATTTAAATCTTAGACAACACAAAGGACAAATACAACAAATGAATTCAGACATCAAATGCCAACCTGGAAAAGACAATCAAGAATGTCAACAAATAAAAGGAAATAAGAAAATGAGGATTTTTTAAAAGAAGATCAGAGAAATCATAATAAAATCCACAGCTAAGATTGGCTACTCAAGTAATCATGGATGTGAGAGGCAAATAAGGTTAAAGTAAGATGGAAAGACTGTCCTGAAGTCCTTCCTAATGGGAATATGGAATGACAGAAATATTGCCAAGAGAAAATAAGGCACCACAGATAATAGACCTGTTAAAGTCGTGAGATGGGCAGCTATACAAATATGACTGATAAATAAATAAATAGGAAAACAACAGGTGTGGTTGAAATACTGTTTGAAGCTGGAGAAGAGACATTTAAAATTGCAACAGCTCTATATCAACAAATTATTGAGCAACACAGTGTGGTCTAGAGATTGGAAAAGACCATAGTATATACCTATAGTATGCAAAGAAGGGAGATACAGTAAAATGTGCAAATTACTGAACTATAAATTACTTACCCAATAGAAGTTTTGCTTAAGAACTAATTTCAGAAAGGCAGAAGGACACAGGATCATACCACGGAGAGAGCAAGATGCTTTAAGGAAGAAGAGTTATTTTTGATTTACTGACTGAGGCAAAGCCATTGATTGTATGGATTAGGTCAGAATGTGGAATGTATTAAGACTAATATGCTATTATGATTATTCTTCTGAGGAACAAAGAAACTGTTGAAACATGGAACATTCACTTACAGTAAAGAAAAAGCTATTTAAAAAGTAGATCTGGAGAAGAGAGTATTTTATAATAGGAAAGGGACTGAGACCAAAATGCATATTGTGTCCCCATCTCTGTTTATACATTAAATATATTTTGATTGTAAACCGCCCAGAGTCCCCTTTTCGGGGGAGATGGGCGGTGATGGAAATCTGAAATACAAATAAATAAATAAATCATAAAAATGCAGAATGGGGTGATATGAAATTTAGAATCAAAACTGGGAGTTGAAACATTATTTAAGATATGCAGATATGCATTTTGTCAGCGAAAAATAAAGGAAGGCAAGCTCATTTGAAAGTGAAAATGGAAATTGAAAAATCGGTGTTAATGTTAAATATTGAGAAGGTAAAGCTAATGTCGGTAGGTGTTTTAATGAACTTACAGTTAATGGTGAAGAAGTGAAGGTGTAGATAGTTTTGTTTTTCTGGACTCAGGAATAACTATAGATGGACACTGAGCTGGAGAAAGAAACAGATTAGACCTACAGAAGAAGGGAATGGAAAATGTAGCCAAGAACATGATGGTTAAAGATATTTCTATGAAAATGAACATCAGAACAGTTGAGGCAATGGTCTTTACATGGCAATGTAAGGTTGTGAGAGTTGGACCCTGAGAAACAGCAAGAGGAAGGAGATAGATACCTTCCAATTATGGATTTGAACACAATTACTAAGAACACCGTTGCTAGGAGAAACTATTCAGCTGGCCCTGAACTAAATAAAGACAGCTGCTTCCTTGAGAGAATTATCTACACCTACATGTTTTGTGTTTGATGTGAGACTAGAAGAAAATGACAAGGGTGGCAAGGGTGAGGGACCAGCAGAAGGCAAAGACAGAAGATAAGGTGGATGGACTGAGATTACAGAGCTAGCCTTGGGAGAACTATAACTTATTCTGGATGCCATTCAAGATGGTGAGCATTTGTCCATGTGATCAGCAGGCGATGAACCCAGCTGGATGGCATCTAACTAACTAGTGAATTATACAGGAATGCATCCAGGTTTGGCACTCCTCTCTTACAGGGTTGGACCACAGAGATACACCACGTTTACTGAGCGCTGCACCAGCCTTTATGTTGGGCTGCAGCAGAAAAGGGAGCAAGACCACAGACAAACTCATTTAAAAGTGGGCAGAGCAAAAAATTAAATGTTAGTATTATTTATTTTCATTAATTTCATAATGTAATTACTAACTGGACTACTGAGTAGTTCAATTAGTAACTACATTACTAATTGTAAGTACTACTACTACTACTCAGTAACTACTGAGTATATTCTACTGTACTCCCTCCTTGAGGGGGAGATGGGCAGTGATAAATTTGACAAACTTATTTATTTATTTAAATTTGTATCACCGCCCATCTCCCCCAATGGGGGACTCTGGGCAGTTTACAATAAAAATAATAATAAAAATATAAAAACATAAATTACAGTCTAAAAACATAAATAAGATAAAAATATAAAATCCAAGATGAGATAAAATAAAAATTAATAAGGGGTGCTATGGCACCAACCACCCCCAGATGGAGCTGTCACCCTCCCCGTCCCAAGCAAGGTGGCAGAACCAGGTCTTCAGTTTCTTCCAGAAGTCCAAGAGCGAGGAGACCCGTCTCAACTCCGGGGGCAAGATGTTCCAAAGGGCGGGTGCCACTGCAGAGAAGGCCCGCCTCCTGGACCCCGCTAGATGAAATTCCTTTGCATGCCCTCTCTGCCTGACCGGGTGGGGTGGATTGATGTTATGGGGATGAGACAGTCCCTCAGGTAGCCTGGTCCGATGCCATGTAGGGCTTTAATAATAACAAACAAATAAATAAATAAATTTGCATACTGCTTTGAAAGTGCAAAGCTTACTGTTTTAGGAACAAAATGTTCTGGAGAGCACTTCCTCTCTGGGTCACGTTGGTCCATGCATTCTGGGAATCATCCAGTGGTTTTCCAGAAGTTAATTTTCCAAACTTGAAATGGTTCATGGTATTCCAGATAGGGTGTTCAGTCAGGTTGTAGCCAGTCCAATATAATATCCACAAAACTTGTGAATTTCTACAATGTTGCGATCACTGTTAGAAGGCCATGGGTTTGGCATGAAGGTTTATGACCACAGCTCTAGCTTATCTTCTCTAATTGCTCTCCCACTATGCACATACATACTCACATATATATCTATGTAGCCAAACACCCTCCTTTCTCCCTTTTCCTTTATTTTGCCTCTAGTCCATGGTCCATAGCTATTATGTGATCTAGGGCTTTCTTCACCTTTTTGGTCTCTAATCTTTTTTTTTTTTTTGGTCTATGACTATATAGCAAACAAATAAATAGGTGTGGCTTGCTTGCTTGCTTATTTATTAGACTTATATGGCCACCCATGTTGTAAAACACAACTCTGGGCAGCTCACAACAATAATAAAACCGAACCCTGTCCTAGCACCTGTTAGAAAAGCCAACCCTTTATGGCTTTCTGGAAAGCTTGGAGAATGGGGACCTCCTGGATCCCAAGGGAAAGGGTGTTTCACCGGGCAGGGGCTGCTATAGGAAAGGTAGGACCCTGATCCACCAGATGGAAACTAATGGTGCATGTATGGTGTATGTTTTCCACAATTTTTTTTTTAAATACAGCTTTGCAAGCTATGGTATGCCACTTGTGTGAAATTCTTCAAATGTTTGGGATCAGGCTACCAGTCAGTTACAAGTTTCCCTTGAAATTACTGCATCAGTGGTGTTTTCCCAAAGACAGTTTGATGAGAGCTGCAAAGTTCTGTCTACATGAAAAAAAGAAAACTCCACTACTCAACAAATTTGGACATTTTGTCTCAATCAGAGAAACGGGGGGGGGGGGGATAAATGTTTCCAAAGCTCATGAAATTTATTTGGAGAAGACGGAAGTTCTAGATAGGGATGGTAGGGATGGTAGTGGCTCTACACATCTGTGTATAGTATTTCTGCACATGAGTTTGAGCGCTCATCCAATTTTGCTGGAAGCAAACTGTGAAGCAAAAATTTTGAGGGGGTGCATGTGTGAGTCCAATTCTGATGAGCAATAACAGTATCTTAAAAAAAAATTATTCTATGTGATGAAACATAAACCTGAACTTCTTAATGGAGCACCAGACCCCTGAACATACTGTATAAATAAATGTCCTTCTGTTGGCATGCAATTAATATTTTAAAAATGAATAGTTTGCCTGAAAGACCAGGTTAGCTTCCAGTGCTGGCAAAATGTCACAGTGGAATAAATCTTCCTTAATAAATCACACTTATTTATACCCTAGAGGTTTTTTGTTTTTCTTTTACCAGCAGGATCCTAAACTCATCATACATGTATGTGGAATGGACTGAGAATGTTTAATTGATGCATGCTTGTGTCTCAACACTGTCAAATGTTGTAATATAATGTTTAGTACAATGCTTTGAGAAAACTGTTCAAGTCCATGCACAGTAATCAGTAATGACACCCAAAACACAGAGGTGACTCCGCAGTGTATTGGTGGCAAATATAAAAATGCAAGCTGGCCTGTAGAAGCTTTAAATGTGGTCCAGTGTTTCCAACTGCATGTCCTCAAGGCTGTTATTAGACATGAAAGCGACGAGAAGAAAGGCAGTCATTCCTTCACCAGTAACACCAATTATAGGAAACATGAATGATTTACATTTCTGTTCCTTAATAAAAATCACTCCCGAGTTGGGGGTGGTAAATAGATGAAAGATGAAAGATAGAGAGACAGACAGACAGACAGACAGAGTGGGGGGACAAATCAAGTGGAAGCCTAATAGGGCAGAAGAAAATAGATGGGGGCTGCTGTCTTTTCACTTTCAATGGGAAATTATTTGAAGAGACAGCCAAGAACTTTAAACAGCAGAAGCCCAGAAAAGTGTCTTCTGTGGTGACTTTAATGGTGTTTGCTGAAGGAGCTGTCTTTTATCTCTGCAGACGTACTTCAATGACAATATTCTCACACTGATACGTACGCTGGTAACGGGAGGGGCCACGCCAGAGCTGGAGTCACTGATCGCTGAAGAGAATGCACTGAGGGGCGGCTACAGTACCCCCCAGACTCTGACCAACAGGGACAGGTGCCGGGTGGCTCAGCTGGCCTTGTTGGATGGACCTTTTGCAGACCTTGGGGTAAGATCATCGCAAGGAAAGGAAGTTATGGAAGATTTCCCTAAGATTATCCATCAGATTTGTTATGGTGGAACAAATTTGATTCATTATATGTATATGAACCAGGGTCTGCATCTGGCATATTGAACAGCATTTGATTCCCATAATCAGAGTAAATGGATGGCTTAGGGATAGTTGGAAACCTTAATAAGTAGAAATATGATTTCTTTTCCACCTCTAATCTCCTTGCTTTTCCCAGAGCAAGCTGGGACAGTCCTTACCTACAAAGTGTTCCTCTCCCTGGTGAAATCCAAACTATCTTAGTGCAAATTGACAGCATGAACAAATGAAGCCGTATGACATAGTAATTTCCAAGACTAGAGCAGGAAAGAAAAAGTCACATCTTCTTAATCATCCCAGTTCAGACTACATTGCTCTTAATTTGTGGAATAGCTGGCCTCTGGACCCCTGGCTTGGGTGTTCAGTTAAAATAAGAGTCACTTGGTGTTCCCATTTCCAGCTGTTTGGTTGTGGTTAGGATTGTTGTTCTGAAGTACAACTAGTGAGATTGCACACCTCCCATGCACACATGTATTAGCTGCTTCAAGGTTAAACATTTCAATGAGACAGTTCCTTGAGTAATCGTCTCTCACTTGCAACAGATTGCCTTACACCTCCTTTCCTTGGCATGGAACTACTGATTTAAATTATCTTCCTCATGTTCAGTGTCATAGTGATAACTGAGATATGGGGGGAAAGTGACATCTCTTTTATGTATTCGTTTGTTTACTTATTGTCTCCTAGGATGGTGGTTGTTATGGAGATCTATTTTGTAAAGCTTTGAAAACTTACAATATGCTATGCTTTGGAATATACCGATTAAGAGATTTCAATTCAAGCACGCCTAGCCAATGCACGAAACGGTATGTGCAAAGTTTTGGGATTCTTGGCTGATCCTTGTTACTTTAAATCTTTTCAACCATTCATTAGATTTTTACCAAGGAAGCAGTTGTTCAACAGCCTTACCCCTGTTAGCTTCAGATATCTTATTGCTTCTGCACAGAAATAAATAGAAATACACAATTGCTTTTAAAAAAACCCACTCTTTTCTGATAGGACATACAGATGTCCACTCTGCAGACCTGAACTTTCACATTTCCCACAATTCTTTCTTGAGTGGGATGTTGAAGGGAAAGGAAGAATTTTTTTTGTGAGCCTGGGAGATGATATAAATTGTAATTTAACCTTATTTCTGGATTTTGTTTTGCTTTCTCTTAAAATAAAAGCGGTGGAAGTATTGGTAATCCATGCAGCCCAATCAGATATATGTTTACTTGGAGGCAAGCTTGGTGTCCTTTCTTCTGATTGCTGTATTTGGGAAAATCTTGCAATTGTCCTGAGTAAAAATACTTATAATCTGTGCATAAAAGCTATGTATACTATTATTCTTTCCTCTGCCCCCACCTGAACATTAAACCTGGGGTGCTACCACATGAGGATTCAGCACCAGTTTGAAAGCAGCTTCAGATCTCTGTATTCCAGTATTGGTAGCACTGGAAAGCTGAACAGATTTATTTCTGACTCAGCTACAGTTGCCACTGAGATATGTAGATTTGAAGGCTTTCGTTGGTTTGTTTGCTTTTGTTTCTGAGATGCTGGGGCTCCATTTCCCCATTGGAAAGATTTCTTATCTCACTCCTCTTTCTGGTCTTTTACGGGGAGGGATAGCCTGTCAGATTTCCAGCTCCCCTTCTGTAACCCACACACAACACACAGATGAAAAATGGTTAAGAGTTGTGTCTGTTTTTCTTTTCCTTTTATCTGAGGACTAGTAAGCATTCAAACAGCCAAGCGTGCAACCTTTGCTTTTTTGTGAGATTGGGTGACTTTCTGCAGTCCAGGATGGGACAGGGTGTTTGAGCCCCTGTTGTCAGCATTTTGACTCAAGAGGAGAAAAGACAATCACAGATTCCCTTCAAGCTCCTTCTCAGAGTTTAAGGGGTTTGTCACATGTGGTGATGAGAAAGATGAGATAGAAATTGTTTTGATAAGTAAAATAAATGAGCCAATAGCATCAATGTGTAACCACAGTGAGCACTGTCTATTTCCATTTTACTTTTAACCTTAGCATGCTCCTTTCCCAAAGCAAATATCAGCCTTAATGCTGTTCTCCAAAAGGCTCTCCATTCTAGATTGGCCAAGGAGATAAGGCTAAAGCTGGAAAACTCAGAAGTGTGAATGGTCAAGGAGAAGAAGGAGTGGAAAAGGAAATAATGAAACTTGAGAGACCAAAGAAAGGGAAATGATAAAGTCTGAAAGACCCCAATAAGGGAAAGGATTAAGATGTGAAGAATTACAACGAAATAATACAAATGGAATATTGTGGTTTTCATTGATCAAACCATTTCTCAGAATGCAGGACAAACTCTCTTCTTTCCTGCTAACAGGATAGAGTAGCAGATGGTTACTTAGTAATCTGGAAATCTACCTTTTTCCCCTTAATCATCCCAATTGGCTGGTAATATTTGTCAGGTACAGCTTGTAAACCACTGAGAAACTGTAGCCATTAGCAGTATAATATGTTTTCCCCCTCTCACTTGGTCTAATATCAACCCTGTGCTCCAAAATATGTTGACTTGAATGAAAGTTCCCAAATGTATTAATCAGAGATGTGTTGAACCCTGCTAAGAAGACTCTGTGCTTTTCTTGAGCTCAGCTTGGCTTTGCAGCCAAAGTCACACCTTTCCCTCAAATTGCAATTGATGGCATTACAGAAGCAATGCAGCCACCCACCGAAAATTTCCAAAGGGCTAAAAGGCTCACTCTGATCAGTTAAAAATGGTATTCAAACCAGGGAAAGCTAATGGAAGGGAAGTAAGACCACTGTCCTTTTTCTTTTTCAGTTTTGTTATAGCCAACCCACCTTATGAATTTGAGCTTGTGCCGACAGACTGGATCTTCTGTTTGATGCAGTATGACCATAACGCTGGCCAGTCTCGAGCTAGCCTCTCCCACTCTTCTCATTCTTCCTATGCGTCTAGCAAGAAAAGCTCTTCAGTCCATTCTCTCCCAGCTACTGCAAATCGACAGAATCGCCCTAAGACCAGAGACTCCAGGGAAAAGCAGAAGTACGTGCAGGAAGATAGACTTTGATTCATGTATCTACTCTCACTGTGTGTGAAGCTGTATCCACCACTCATACTTTCCTAATTGGTGTGTCCAATAATAGCTTCCCCAGTTCTCCCTGGCATTCCCCATGGATTTCCCATTTTATACACATATTTGGCATATGTATAACAGTGTGCATGTGGTTGTCATTTTTATTTCAATACCATGAAACCCTTAAGCACAACAGCAACAAAGCAGACGGACCAAACATAATTTATGACGCAGAGCAGATTGAAAAGAGTGAAGAGCAGATGTGAGTAACTCCCTCCTAAAACTGCTCTAAATATCAGAACGACTTGCATCTCTAGTGTGGTCACTGATTTTAGAAGCCAACTCCAGAAACAAAGCTACCTAATGTAAGAGTTGGGGAGGGGGACGTCAAAGTCACACACATGAAATTGGGATTTTCCCCAATGGAATAATTTTGCAAGCATCAATGAAATGATGTACTAAGGAAATGAGGAAATTCAATCTCTTGGACTGCAGACAGCATGTGCCTTGCACACTGTTTTTCTTTTTTTCCATAGTCTTACAGCATGTGCTTTTATACTAAAGCAACATTGGTATCCCAGTGCCTTCTTCCCTTTAATACCAAAATACTAAAAATGGTCAGGGATATAGTTTTCCAGTTGTCATGATTTAACCTTTTTTTTATAAGGTTCTAATTGCATATTAAATTCTGTCTATTCTACTACACGAATAACCATATTTTCTCTCACTTTTGACATTTGGGATGAAGAGCTATGTGTATCATAAATATTGAATGCAACTCATTAGAATCTTCCTTCCCGAGACTGTTACTTCTAACAAAAGGTGAATTTGTCACCTGATGTACAGAATAAATGGGGTAAAATCTTCCCCCACATATCAAAGGAGCATATATAGAACGTTCAAAACAGAGCAGAAAGTTTTCCTTATTTGAGTATTAGCCCTCTGTGGACTCCTTCTCCCTACCTGGAGAGCTTAATTTAGTGCTATGAATACCTCAACAAAGGTATACACCTTGAAGAAAAGATGGGATCAGGTTTTAGCTAATGGACTTGGCAAGGCTGTATAATAATGAAATCTACCAGCTGGTTTTAACAGGTGAAAGAAGCCATCAAACAGACTGCCTTATACTTCTTTACATTGGTAATCACTCCAGTAGATTTGCCAAATCTCACTTCCTTATTAAGTGTTTAGTCAGTGTTTTCCAAACACTGGACCACATTTCATTTTGGATCCACAGTGGAGACCTATTTCTCTCTATCACTCAAAAAGAATCCACTTCCAGAAGAACAGGCATCCATATGTAACCATAGCATATTTTTTGTTAATATGGCCCCCAGCATTCTTTCTGCCTGCCCATTTGCTACTAAAATGATCCCATATTTCTGGGTACTGGTGATGCTTCATCGATTCCTCCCTGCTTGCCAGTTAATCTGGCTGTATTATTGGCAGGGTGTATACGTACAGACAACATTGCTGCATAATACTTCCCTGTTGCAACAGGTATATCTACAGACCACATGATAAAATTAATACACCCACGGAGTGCTTTCTTTTTTCTTTTTTTCTTTTTTTTTGAGACAGATTTTAGTTTTACTTGCAGTATGCTGATATCCTCAGCAAAACAGTTTGAGAAAATCCTGTTCTCAAAACATAGACAGGGTGAACTGATATTTCACAGTTCTTTGCATAGGTGATATCTAAATCCCAAATATATTTACTCATTACTCTGTTTTATTAGTTTCAAGTAAAAGCACTTAGTAATGTTGTTTGGCAAGACACTGATCAAGCTAACTGTGTTGCAGTCAATTATTTGTGACTTGTAGGAATGGAATCAAAACTGAATGTCCAGAGAAGATGTTAAGTTTCTAAGCTATCAGCACTGCACTTTGGAATTCTGCACAACTTTATTTTTCCATTGCAGAAAGCTAATTCCTTGCAGTTGTATGATTCCTTCCCTACCCTCTTTTCTTTTTATAGAGAGAGCTAGTCGGTTGCCTTGCATGTGCTCTGTGTTTTAGAAAGTATGTTGGGGGCGGGAAGAGTTGCTAGATAGACATTTCCTTCCCCTCTGCTTCTCCCCAAAGCATGTTGATTATAAAAGCTTGCTGTGTGAATTGACAATGAAGCCAAGCACTTTTACTGACAACCTCTGGTTTAATACAATGAGAGCTATGCACAAATACTTCCTCTTTTGATCCTGATGATTTGGAAGATACAATTTCTGGAAATCATTTCCGATTAATATTCTTCCCCTCCCAATCAGCGTCCCTGTTCCAGCCCCAGCTGGAAAGCAGTATTGTGGTCCCCTTCTGCCAGTGCTTGATCATGGAGGTAAATTAATGTACTTTTGCAAAAGAACAGGCCCCCACCCCCTGGTTTGCCATTAGGCATTTTCTAACAGATGCCAAGGATGTGCCAGTTAAAGTGCTCAATGGGACATGTGACAGTTTAAAAGCCTTTTAAAACTTACGTAGCTTACTTCTCTTTCTAAAGTGCAACAAGGATGAATAGGATGGGCCAAGGTATGACCACTGCTGGTTCTGCATGAGCTAGAAAACTGCTATGGGGTTTTCCTTCTACAACTTCGTCCTTGTGAAAACTTGTGACACATTAAAGACCACATTACCAAACTTAATTCAGTTTTTGTTTTTGTTTTATTTCTTTTGTTTTTGTTTTACTTTTCATTTTATGTTCGTTGTGCTTTTATTCTTTCTGCCTTATTTCTTAAACTCAGAGTAAACTAGCTATACTTGCTGCTGTTGCTCAGCTCTCATTATTTTTTTTCCAGATTGTTTCATTTATAAACCCTTTCATCTGCTTGCACTTCCATCTGCATGTGTCTTTGTACTGGATATTTAGGTACTCAATGAAATTGTGTTCCTGTGGTTCCACCTTGTCTTGTCTATTTCCCCACTACCACTCCAACCCCATAGATGTCCACCATCATCCTTCTATCCTTTTCTAATGGTGAAATTGATGTGAAATTATGCTACTAATTTAATCAGACCCACCAGGGATGGGGAGCAGAGAGGGACACCTCTTCCAGTTTGGCCCCTTGACCTATTTTTCTGCTAATGTTTCATCCTGTTTCTGCCAACTAAGGAAGGGATGTTCATATGAAAGCATTTTCCATTTGCATTTGATAACAAAGAATGTACCTGGGGGAAAATCCATAATATGCTCAAAATGGAGATGATCACGGCTAATCTGTTGGCTTGGTAGGGGTGATGGACCAGAAATTATCCTTTGTGAAGTAAAATACTCAGAAACAAATCTAAATTGGGCCTCTTAGGTATCAAGCCAGCAAACACATTTCTAGCTTAGAAGGCCATGTTAGTTCCAAGTATGAGTGTGCATTGTTACCCTGAGGCCATCTCTAATGCAGCCTTCTTATGTCCTTGTCTGGATGCAGATACATACAACCTCATCCATGCATGATCACGTGTCCCACATCACTCATACACCAGTAAGACATCATAATGCTTAACTGCTGTGTTAGCTGTCTTGCCAAAAAGGAAAGAGGTGAAGGAAACCCCTAGCAAATAACTGTCTCAAGGCATTCCCACTGCTTTGAGCTAGCAGCATGAGCTACTTTTAAGCTGAGCTTTGCATGTCTGATCTGATTTTGATCCCACCTCAAGACGCCAGAAGTGTCTTCAAAGGGGAACTCAGCCGGAAGCTGACTTCATGTGGCCATCACCTTTCCTGGTGGGAGAGGTGAAGGGCAAAGAGAAGCTTGGAATCACCACTTCAACATAGTTTTCAAACAGAACTAGCATTTTTCTCCCTCTCTCTCTTCTTGGAGAGGACTGGGCATTGGGGAAAGACCAGAACCACCTCAGCAAAAGCCCCAAAGGCCAAAACTGAAACCTATCAGCTAGATGTAGCTTATAGGACCAGACATTCTTCATCCCTGCTTTACATAGTTCCATTCCTTTGAATGAAACTTGGCACAGGCATGCCACACCTGCACTAGAAAAATGGCATTCAGCTCACCATTTTTGCTGGATTGGGCCATTTACCACCAGCCTCTTTTATACTACTTTCAATCTAGAAGTAGATTCATAGTAAAATTGGTGTGCATGTAGGGGAGAAGAAGTTAAAAAATGTAATTTATTCTCTTGTATTTATGCCATTTCCTATTTGAACTGCTATTATATCCCATGTACACATTACTTTGGATTCTAATTGTAAATGTTTCTTGTCTGAAGTGCCACTGCCAGATACCAGAAGTGCCTTCAAGTGGCAGCTCAGCTAGAAATGAAGAATGTTTAATTATACTTAGCATTTATATAGTGCTGTATAATCTTTAAAACAACTTTGTCAGGTAGGCCAATAGTATCCTTCTAGAGCAGAACATGAACTGAAGTAAATATAATTGTCTGTTACTGATAGGTTGTCAGAGATGGATCAAGGAGAATGCATTAAAACTCCAACTCAACCATAATAGTAGCTATATTCACACAATGTACTTAACCAGGTCAGATGAGGCCCTAGGAAGTGAATTAGCCCAATATGTTAATCTTTGTTACAGTTCAGCTTGGTTAAGGTTTTTGTTGTTGTTGTTGTTGCATGCATCCTGTCTGTTTCTTTATTTTATAGTTCACTGATATTATGCAAATCCAGAAAATGGGTTAATTCAGTAATCAGATGAAGTGTTGGTGAATGAATGCCCTACCTCTGGGTGATGCGGCAAGTTGCTCTCTTTTAAACTATCAGAGTTCTTTTGAAAATAAAATAAAAGCAGTGTAAATACACAATTGTGTAAAGAAAGGACTTGCTTGAGACCACCTTAGTGATTGCTTAGCTAGCTTGTAAGACAGTGGAATAGATGCATAATAGATGCATTGTGGCTCAGTTTTCTGTAGATAAAGGGCAATGCTATGTGAAGATCCGATGTGTGTAGTAAAGATATTGTTTATATATTTAGGATGGAGGAAAAACAAAAAAGTTCCTGCGTAAGGTGAAATTCAGAAAAATCTTTAGGTAAAAAAGAGAGGTCTGTGCATGAAACAGACACAAAACAAAAAATCCTAATGAAACACAAGGAAAAACCTTGGGCCAGTCACTCTCTCTCAGCCCAACTCACCTCACAGGGTTGTTGTTGTGGGGAAAAGAGGAGGAGGAAGGAGTATTAGGTACATTTGCTGCCTTGAGTTATTTATAAAAATAATAAAGGTGGGATTAAAAAAAAAAGGAAAGCCGATTCTGAGAGTTGGCAACTCGTGTTCCTTCCATGCTGAAGTTACTTGAGAGAGCAATATGACTTTTCATGTCAGCAGACGCAGGTCACAGATTGCAAATGACTCAAAGGGTTTTCTCCTCAACTGTGTGAGAACCAAAGTCGGGAACCAGGGGATTAACAAAGGAACACCTGGAGGATGAGATTTCTTTGCACTTTTAGTGATACACTGATTAAAGGCATGCAGAAAAATTGAAATTTTCTTGGTAGGCAAAAGAAATGCCTAAATAGTCACCAAGTAGACAGTGTTTTTCAAATGATGATAAATAATTTGGAAAATACAATTCAAAAGAAATAGATCTTGAATCACAGCCCAACTCCTAAGAAAGTTACTAAACATAGACTATTGTGAGATGTAGGACCACCTGGTGAAAGGCCTCCTAGGAGACCTAAATGTTTCAAAAATGAATGATGCTGAAGTTTGGGCAACCTGATTCTCCAGGAGTTAGACTATGAGAAAATAGTTTTCTGTGATGGATTCCTCTGTCTTGCTACTTAAGTAGGCTTGAAATTTCCAATATACTTGCTTGGAAAGGTGAAGAACTCAAACCGTGGCTGATGAGGTCATTAAAGAGTAATTAAGATGATATTTGGACAATCCTATGAATCTTGTGACTATCAAGGGAGCAATGGAAACAGAAGGAGTATGTAGAACATCATATCCAAGAATGGAAACAGAGACAGATCTCCTGCGGTCTGATCTTTGCCCATGCAGGTGCAGTTAAAAAACAACAACACTGTAATGAAAGACAATCTATGTGCGATCAGGCCCACCAGTGGGAATGTCTCTATACTATGGAAGGGGAAAGTGCCATTCATGCTGTTCCATATATAAGTTCAACTGAAAATGTGGGCACAGTTGGGTTTTTTTTTTTAATTCCCTGTATGAGCAAGGCAACTAAGTGAATACTTTGAAGCATGAAGCCTATGTTTATACTGAAAGGTGGAGAATTGACAAAGGAGTGTGCATCACTTTGCTGGTGAAGGTAACAAACTTGATTCATATTGTTGCTCAAAATATTAACAGTGTGTCCCTGAAGAAGCACTCTGAAGTCCAAAAGCCTTCAACACAGTAATTCATGACCATTGATCCGTAGTGTTACCACAGATCCTCATAATTGGCTTTGCATGTGAAAACACCTAGAGTACAGTCCTTGATTCCAACTGAAATGTTTGCATGATGAGAACTCTGACAGTCAAAGAGGAGGGAAAAGCACATCTCAAAGGAGATTGTAGCCTGCTAGTCAACTATGAAGAGAAGTTCACATACTGAGTAAAAGAGACAACAGCCAGCATGACTGTAAAATGCATGATAGGCATATTGAGAGGAACCAAACACAATTGGAGTTGAGTCCTGGCATAGTGAATATTGAATGTGATTATGCCCCTTGACTTCAAACACTTTTAATTGATCTTCAATGCCTATAAAAGCAACTTGATAGTATGATTCCACCCAGGAAATCAACACTGGTTCCAAGGAAAAAATAATCAGCCTCAAGAGGTGTGTAGAATAGCACCACTAATTGGGAGAACCTTGGAGGGAGCCAGATGTGACTGCTGGATCTGGTCTACATAATGGAAGAAATGAGAATGTGATGGATATGAGAAGAAAGGAACTTGTTGGTCAGGGAACAAGCAGCCAATCACTGATTTACAGAAAAATGACAACTACCTAAAGCTGAATTTATATCACCATGTATTTTGTAAATATCCTTGGAGCAATTGATAGGCTGAAGGGTAGGTCATGGAATTGCACGTGGACACCATAAAGTGAAGGAAGCAACCGAGATTTTGCCTGATGGATATGTGAACTCAATCAATACTTTATTAAAGTCACTAGCCAGAATTATGTAGGGTTAGATAATAAAAGTTAAATGAAACAAGGAGAGAAAGAAATCTGTAGTAGTACCAATAGTAGTAGCAACTGAATTATAATTAAAGTGAACCAGAATACAATATTCATAAAAATACAAAAATGCTGGGAACAAAACAAAGATGCAAAAGCTAAACTGTTCAATTACAAAATTACTATGACAGATATATCAAATAGCATCCTTCAAATTGAGCCAATCTCCCAAATGGAAAAATCACAGATTATCAGTGAGAGGGACCCCCCAAAAATGGCAAGGAGTAGGAGTATGCAGATTTTTTGAATTGGTAAAGATAGATTGGATCTGCAACTTTTTCAGCCAGGTCTTAAACAAGAAGAGTAGCTAGTTTGCCTAAAAGCAGGCAAGAGGAAAAGTGACTGAAAAATGGAAGGGGTGAATAAGGAAGCCTGGGGCACTGCCCTAAGCTTTAATTTCCAGAAATGATGTACTGCAGTGCTTTTCCGGTGATGGAGAAGTGATAGCTGGGTTAGGCTGCATAGGCTTCCCCAACTTTGTTATCAAGGCTACGGATCCTGAAGCTTTGATATATGTACTGATCTGGAAGATTCTGAAGGAAACGTAGTGTCCAAAGGACATGTCTCTGTAGAGTAAGCAGCAGCTGGAACCCTAAAGACAAGGAACCTACCTAAAGAAGGCATCAAGGACCTGATCCCACAACAATAACTACACCCAGGGCCACAAAGCCTGCTGAAAAGTATTAGGAATGAGAACAGATACCCTGGTGACGGCTTTCACACATGCATGTGAGGTACATTGGTTGGTTTGTGCTGGGCTAATGCAAGTGAATGCATACAGGATACACAATGAAACTCACAAAACAATCAACAAATGACTCATAGAGAGGTAGAACCCAAGCAAGAGTTGAAGAAGGGGACAATGTTCAGTCAGGAAAGCACACTCCAAGAATCTGTTGTGGTGATAAGAATGGAACTGAGGGAAAGGTGGGAGCAACTCCTCAGGAAAATTCGGGAGAGCTTCCCCGCAAAACTCTGAGATCTAGAATGTTCCTGCACAGAAACAGGCCAACATGTATGGTACACAGAGCTGATTTTTGCATATACTTTTAAATACGTACATTATTACTAACGTAATGGTAGATCCATCACAAACCTGTCTTGTACTTGGAAGTCACATCAGCATAAGATGCTTATTGCTAACAAACAATACTGAACCTAATGAGAGTTAAAGACACAGTTTTGAAAAAGAGGACTAGAGATTTTCAAGATTTTATTGTGCCCTTTATGGGCAATTTTGTCTACCTCTGAACTTATCCTGTGAATTTGGCTTTAAGAAAGTAAAGTTGAGCTTGACTCCTGATGACTTCATTGACACATCCTTCTACTGGGATGTTCTTTCAACTTTTTTTTTTCCAAAATAAATTTTATTAAAAGTTTTATGAAGAATATAAAAACTAACACAAACTACTAAAGAGTAGAAGAAGCAAAAGGAGAGAGAAAGAAAAAAGAAAAAGTGCAGAAAGAAAGAAAGAATAAAAAGAAGCTTCCGATTTCGTTTGCAGCAAATATAATTACAAAATTACCTCTTACCCTATGTTATAAAAAAGGCTCACTTTTTTTCTATTATCCATGGCTTTTTTTCTAATCTGCAAAACCACAAGTCATAAGTGCATTTTTTCCCCATTTCATGCAAAAAGTCTATAAGGGATTTCCAATCAGCCATAAATGTAGATATTGTTTTTTCTCTAATCAAAGAAGTTAATTTAGCCATCTCCACAAGTTCCATCATCTTCAGGCAACCATTCCTCCATTGTGGGTAGTGTCAGACTTTTTCCACCTTTGAGCGTATAATAGTCTTACTGCAGTTGTCATATATAAGAACAAAGTCCCATAACCTTTTTCTAGTTGCTTGTCCATCAGTCCCAAAAGAAAAGTCTGTGGTTTCAGTTGTACTTTAATCTTTAAAATCTTCTGAATTAATAAGGTATTTGTATCCATTTTTTTAAGCTTTTTTACTTGTCCACCAAACATGATAAAATGTCCCTTCATGTTGTTCATATTTCCATCAAAGATTCCATGTAGCTTTATACATTCCAGGCAGTTTCTTTGGTGACAAATATCAATGGTACATCATTTTATAAAAATCCTCTTTAAGGCTGGAACACAATTTGTACCTTATAACCAAGATTTTTAGTCCATTGGATGTTCTTTCAACTTCTTAGTCTATCCCACAACCTTGGAATTTCCTGGTGGCCTCTCATCCACATACGAATCATATCCAGCATGCTTTTTATGATCAACCAAGGACTTAGCTGGAACAGCCACAGCCAGATTTTGTTTGATAATGTGTCTGTTGTATTCATGAGTCTGGATCTATGATTTTCACATCAAAATAAGACTTCAGGTGATAGGAGATGAACTCTAGCTGCCACCTTGTGTGGACTGGCATCCAAAGAATTTTCTCCCTGGCAAATTCACTTCCAATAAGTAATGAATAGTAAAATCAGACCCACACATTTGCTTTATATGTGAATGAAGACAAATCATATATAAGGTGCTGGTAAGAAATGGGAGAAGGGGGGGGAACCAATTTCTTTACAATTAAGAAGCAGAATAAGAATCCTTGTCGGGGATGGGTGTCTTATTGGGCATCTTGATTTATCATGGCCCCCATGTTTCCTGACGTGAAATGAGTTTGCAGGGAAACCAAGTAAGGACCAGTCAGAGGAGTTCAGAGATAATGAGAACAAGTTCACTCCCTTGCAAACTCATTATCAGCTGCTGCATATAAAATATTCCCTACCAAATAAACGAGCATGCCAGGGATAGAACTTTTAATATGCCATTTAGGGAAAGAGGGGGAAAAAATTGCAAGGTAAACTTCCCCCAACACTGACATTTTAATTTAAATGTGATGGCTAAGAAAAAATGACTGTTCCTATGCTTACTGTAGAGTATATGTAGTGTGTGTGTGTGTGTGTGTGTGTATCCTGTAATACAGTAAATATTTCATTACATAATTGGTGGAACTGATTTTTCCACAACTGCATTTTTACAAGAAAGGTAAAACTCCCTCATTCAGTCATAAATCCTTATGGTCTCCACCAAATTCAACTGAAAGACAGCATTCATGCGCCTTAATAATATAGGCGTTAACACATTTTCATTCTGATTTCTTACGATATATTTTAAAGAAAGTCAGGAAAGCTCCAGGCAGAGAAAAAAGAAGAAAGGGATTACTCTATCAAAAATCGTCAGTCTAGTGTGAGATTTGTGGCTCCAAGCTGAGGTCAGTGTAAAATGGTATTATCATTCATTAGAAATAAAACATAATTTAAAGGAAAATTGGGAGACTAAGAACTCTTTTTTTACTATGTGAGTCGCAGAATCCAGCTTACCCCAAGTTTCAGAAATCGGAGCTTCAACTCCCAAAATTCTCAGCCAGACATTGCCTCTGGCCTTTGGTTAGGGTATCATGATATTATAGGAATTCCAGTTCCGACCCATTTGGAGGCAGACAGATTGCAGGAGATCCACCTGCCCCTTTCTTTCTAGACGTGTTAATTTATTTTGATTTTGCAGGCCATAGAAAGCATGCACAATGACTTGCCAAGAGCTGCATGAAGATATAATAATCAACCTTTTGGGTACCCCTTGCAAACATTTTGGATATGATTTTTAGGTTTATGGCAGGGTTTCTCAACCAGGGTTCCGTGGAACCCTGGGATTCCATGAGAGGTCACTAGGGGTTCCCCAGGAGATCACGATTTATTTTAAAAACTATATCAAATTCAGGCAACTTCACATTAAAGAGGTAAGTTTCATTCTTTATTCTGAGTTTAAGAACACTTTAATGCATCTATACTGGCCTATCCATGAAGTGAATATAATAATTTTGTAACTTCTGGCCTATATTTGTGCCTGAATGTGCAGGGGTTCCCCGAGGCCTGAAAAATATTTCAAGGGTTCTTCCAGGGTCAAAAGGTTGGGAAAGGCTAGTTTAGGGTATTAAAGCTTATGCTGCCAGCAAAACTCAAGTCAGCCTCAGGAAAAGACCTCTTCCAAAGGATGCGGAAACCGGGTTGACAAGATGAGGAAAACTGTTCTGCGTTTCTGAAAATTATGACCCTGGGTCCATTTCATGGCAGCCCCTGCCATTCCCTCAAGACTGATATCAGTGAAACAGACTGATGTAGCAGCTGAGAGCCCAAATGAGTGTCTCTGGACATTCCTTCCACTTTAAAATCTTGATCCAGAATCTGAAGATATTTTTTTATGGAAAGCAAGAACTAGATTCTACACAGTTCCTGCATCAGACATGTTTTGGTTTTTTTTAGCACAGGAATATAAAGAATTGTGTAATGGATCAAGATAAAGTATCTTTCCTTCTTCAGATTTACCCATTAGTAAAGGTAAAGGTTTCCCTTGACGTAAAGTCCAGTCGTGTCCGACTCTAGGGGGCGGTGCTCATCTCCGTTTCAAAGCCTTGGAGCCGGCGTTGTCCATAGGACACTTCCGGGTCATGTGGCCAGCATGACTCACGGAACGCCGTTACCTTCCCGTCGAAGCGGGAACCCATATTTATTTGATTTATATTGAACTTTCATTCAGGAGCTCAAAGTGGCATCCACAGCACTCATTTCTCTTATTTTCTCCAGCAAAACAAGCCTGTGAGTTGGTTGGGCTGAGAGAGAGTCACCAGCATGCTTCCATGGCCCAGTACTGGTCCAAAACCTTCCCCATTCCATCACTTGGTTCTCAGATATCTAATCCAAGGACACCTTTGTGTAAAGCAAAGTGTGCAAAACAGCAGCTCTGGCAAACACCACACTGATAAAAGAAACAGATTCAAAGTATGCATGCTTAGATTTCTTTCATTTTAAATACAAAGCAGTTAGAACGTGTTTGTGTGAACATGCAAGGTCTGTAAAACAGGCAAACTGTCACATTTTAACACATCCCTGAAAGGTTAGCTTAACCGTAGCTCATGCAAAATTGGTTTCCACAAATGCATAAATGGTTTGCGTGTTGTACTTGAACTAAATGCTTTTTAAATGGAGCTGAAATTATTCTGAAGTGTACAGTTTCCCTGGAATTTTCTCCCAGCAACCTTTCAGAAACCAGCCCCACCTGAAACCTACCTTCCTTCCCTCCCAAGCCTCATTAACTATTCAAATGTTCTGATGACTTTAAAAGATATATGGCTGTATATGTGTAAAAAACCTTGCTTGACCAAAAAAGATAAATGAATATAGAAAGACACTGTAGGAATCTGCAAAGCTGTAGATCATCTTAGAACAGATTGTAACTTCATCATTTTGTCAGGAAGAATAATTTAGGGCACTTAATCAGTTAGCTTTGCTATGCAGGATTTTAACATGATGAATTCCTATCGGCCAATCTGTTCAAATCAGAGCAAACTTAATTAGAGACCAAGGAACTTAGATCATGCAGGCTTTTCTGAGAAGAGAAGTATGCTCTTCTGGAGCACCTGCATTTGAAATGGAAAGACAGAGAAATAAAGACTTCCACAAGCAAAATAAAATGACTTGTAACAAAATGCACAGGGGATAAAACCTCTTTGTGTCATCTAAATTTCTCACTTATGTAGCTCAGTGAAAACCTAGTTAAAGTTAACAGCCAGTTCTGGTTACAAAGTCAGTCAATATGTCACCACAACAGGAAAGATTTCTTCAAATGTCATACAGATAAATCACTGGACTGGCTGCCACCCTAGCCATTTCTTCAACAACAATGCCTTGTGTAAAAGCCACAAAGGAGTTCCTTTATAAGCAATTGATTAGACAATGGTGGAGACTGAAAAAGTGTCCCACATGGGCAACATTGCTATTTTGGAGAATTTGGTTCATCAGCAAGGGAATAATGGGGATGCTGGCTTCATACTGAAAGGAAGGGAAATGGCCAACTCAATCTTTCTCTTCCCACTCACAGGATACTTTTCATTGATTTGAGTCAATGAAAGTTGGCTCAGTTTTTTCCTACCCACTGAACCTCTCTTGACTGTTTTTTTTTTTTTGCTTCCATGGATGGGGAAACCAGTCTATTTCTGATCTCTATCACTGGTCCATGTGTTCACCAGAAAATCTGTTCCAACCTGCATTTTAGAGTTAATGTTTTGGGTGGGTTTTTGGGGGTGATGGTGATATAAATCGTCATTAAAGTGCATTTAGACAGGCATTTCCTCCCAAAATATATATTTTTTTAATTGAGCACTACTATAGACTGGAGTCTCCCAAATGGATGAAGCAAAATCAGGTCATGTGATTCTTTTCTATATTTTTTAAAACGTATTTTAACCTCCCATCGGGAACCATGGAAGGGAAATTATTTTTTTGGCTTGAGGCATAAAAAGGGTTCTTCTGGAGTCTCAGTACTTCCTAGAATGTCCTTCTGGGGTCTTCCAGGCCAGGATTTCCCAACGTCTAAAAGAGTGAGCTTCTAAACCTAGCAGGCAGAAAAGAAGAACCCAGCATTTGATTGTACCCTTCAAGATCAGAAATGTGTCTTCTTCCTTGAGGAGCAGAACTCTCTTTTAACACAAAGGAGGAGGAAGAGTAAATAGGAAATATTTTGCGATAAATGCCAGGAAACATAAGAACCTCATTCCAGGGGCAGTTAGTAGAAAATAAGCATCAGATTTAACACGAGTTAGCAGATCACATTTTCCAGGTTTGCTGCTCACATTCCGAATTTGACATTTCACACACAAAAGGAAAAGTCACATAATTTGAGTACTTTAGAGAATTGAGTGTCCCTCAATTTGAACTGGCAGGTATCAGATGTGCAACTTACAACTTGTAATCAGTCATAGGTATGGTCAATTACATGCTAAGAAATGCAATTATATGCTGCACATCTGCAATGAAGCATAGCCTTCCATGGCCATTTCCAAAAAAAAAAAAAAGCGCGTGTTGCTTTTCTGATGAGAGCATCAGATAACCAATACCACAAAATGGCATTATCAAATGTTGCCAATATCAAAAACTATAGTTCAGCCATGGGATATCAAATACTGAATTCAATTATCACCAGATAGTAAAATGAAATATTACAATATTCAGGAATAAAAAGAGTAGACATTGAAATTCCCAAAGCGTTTTTTTTTCAGGAGAATTTAGCACAGCAAATGCATTTCGGTTCTAATCTCAACCATGTAGTACTTTCTTAAAAGTCAAATACTAGACACTTCACTAATCACATTAGAGACTCACATTTCCAGCACACCATGCTAAAGGGGCTGGTCACCTTCCATAAATAAGTCAGACTCCTGCCAGTTCTTTTTAACTCTTTGCCTTCAAACCAGCAAGCTTTTCATCCTTTCATCTAATCAATGTTCTCAGGTTTATAAAATCTACTGCCCTTCACTGCTAGTCATTATTCAAAGTCACTTTCTATTGATTGCTCTAAAACACACACACACAACAAAACCTAAATGCACTTTTCTCAACTGCTTTTGGCATGGCACTAATTAAGCTTTTCATTTCCCTCCTTCCTTGTTCTGTCTCTTTTTCCATTTTGCTCTTTAGCAGAAAAGAAATGGTTTACAGATGAACCGGATAATGCCTATCCCAGAAACATTCAGATCAAGCCCATGACCACACATGTGGCCAATCACATCAATCAGTATAAGTCTACAAGCAGCTTGATCCCACCAATCAGAGAAGTTGAAGATGAATGTTGACTCCTAGAAGGCCAGGACAATGTGTTTTTAAGGAAAAAAAAAAGTGAGAGAGAGAGAGAGAGAGAAACAACACCCGACAGACATCATGAATGGCGATATAACATTTATTCCTCTTTCATGCTGAACCTCTGGTGGGAAAAGTGAATGAAAGGCAAGTGTTTGCCAGAAAGTACAATAGACAGATCTTTGTTTGTCTGCCTTTAATATTTGCTTCCATGTATTTTGGAAACTATTTCATTTATAAATGAACATAATAAAAACAGTCATGTATAGTCTCTAGCATTTTTAATTATTTTTATTTATTAGAAAGAATATATATACATATATATATATATATATATATATATATATATATATATATAATCTTTATTCATTGTCAAGTATTTTCCCTTAACAGAACAGCTGCAGATTGTGGCCAGACTCCCCCCCAAAGTAACGGAGGAAGAAAGTAAGAAAAAATTAAATATTCCTCCTCCTTTCTGTCACTTTCAGGAGAATGATGGTCACAAATCAAAGCAAAAATGTAATTAAGAGAGACAAATAATGTATTTTAAACAAGTCCACTTATATTTTAGTAAATCAAAGAAGAAAAAACAAAGAAGAGTTTACTAGAATGTTTCTTTTCTGGAAGACCTGTATTTTGTTTAGCATTGACACCAGCTCTTAATAAACAAAAGCATATTTATTTTGAAAAAAAGTGGAAACGTCATATTTTTATAGAATTAATATTATTCTGGAATTATGAATCTTTAAAGACCATCTTCCCACACTGGTGCCCTCCAGATGTTTGAGGATCATAATTCCCACAATGGAAGACACTAGCTTGAGAATGGCTTTCTTACCACTATAGTTCTCATGGATGTTCATAATGGAATCTTCCTCCCAGAGAAATATAAGGTCCAAGTGCAACATCAATGGGTAACAGGGGCAATAAGAAAGTGAGTATTAGGAAAAAAAATATCAGTGCAGCATTTGAATCTCTATTTCTTCCAGAAACTTGTATAATGAGGTTGCTTTCTTTCTGTAGCTTTATGTTGAGTATTATCAGAAGATCTCAAGGTGAAGAGGGGTCAACCATGGCAATTTAAAGTTTCTCAACAAGCTTCAGAAGGCATTATTTACAGCCCAAGGTCAAATTAAAGAAGATAGGCAAATCATTTGACAATGATATTTTACAGTGTGATTTATGTTAATCTAGCAAAAAGCTGAGGTTGGCCTTGCACCCTGAAAAGTGACAAAATTCATGCCGGTATCTCAGTGGTGTCTTGTGTTGCTAATGGCAGAACCCTACTTCTCAGTCATAATACATACAGATGTTAAACAAGCTCTAACTGTGATGCAAACACTGTGGTTCAGACATTGCTTGTGCTAAGCTACAGCCACCTAATTTCTGAGTATTTTTTTTAACAAAGTTAGAAATTAACCATTTAATTTCCAAGCATTTGGAACTCTCCATTACAGTTATATCAAATCAAGCATAAGCACAGTAATAAAGAATATTAACTATGTTTAATGTAAGAAATACAAAGCATTTAGAAAAGGCTTACAACTCAGTCAGAGCTCTTTTTCTCAAAATGGTGGATGACCTCCAGGGCTGCAACTAGGGGTGGGGGGGCAAGCAGGGCATGTGCCCCAGGTGCCACGCTGTGGGGGCACCAAAATGAGTGCTGGGGGGTTGCCAAAATGGGCACAGAATCCATGTTTGCCCCGGGTGACACAGACCCTAGTTGCGGGCCTGATGACCTCTCTACCATTAGACAAAATTGTGGTGTTTCATATCTGTATTGCAAAACATAGTCACTCCAGCATTTGAGGCTGTAAATAATTTAGCAACTCTCTCCAGTTTAAATTATGTACTACTGACCTGGATCAACCCAGACAGATGATCTCTTGAAGAAAATGGGCACAATAAGGCTGAGGTCAAAGATGGCATCAGGTCACACTACACAAGCTAATTTCAAGCTTCGTAATTGTGCAAAGTGTAAACATACTGAGATTAAGCATTCTGTGATATTGTTATCATTAGAGTAATATCAGTGAATCAAATGAGTACTGTATGACCCAGTACCTTAACCTAAAATTATTTCAGTTTTAATGTTGGTCTACTGATTGCAAGACAAATATATTCTTATTTTGTCCAAATAGGCTGAATTCCAGAGTGACTTCTTCAACTGTGACTACTCTGTCATTATGTTTTGTAGAATTATTTATTCAAACAAACAAACAAACAAACAAACAAAAATGACTGGTGAATATGATATATGGGTAGTTGGACTGTTTATCAAAGTACTTTTTTCATCTTTTTTCCCGAAAATCAACAATGAAGTGCAGTTCTATTTAGCCATATCATAAGACCCACGTGAAGGTGGGCTCTACGGAGAAATCTTACCACTGTAAAAATAAGGGCAGTTGCAAATTGTCTTCTAGTTTTTGCATTAGGTTTGTCTTCAGAGGGCACAATCCAATATGAATGTGTGTATGGCCAGTGGTGGAAAAGGACATGGATTGTGTCAGAGTCTGTACTCCTTTTTCATTCATGAACTGAAAAATATAAAAAGCATAATATGCTTCAATATAATAATATATTGGATGTTTAGAATATTGGCTCTGAGAGCAAAGCATAGACAATTAATGCAATCAAAAGAAGCACCTTTAAAAGTGGGGGAGGGCCATCCTTTTTATTAGAAATATTATTGATTTGTCGAATTTATATAGCCACCATCTCTCAGTATGTGACTCTGGGTGGCTCACACAATTAAAATATCAAAAGCAAAAAAAAATCAGAACAATTACAATCCCCAAGCCTATCTCTCTCTCTCCCCCTCCCCTTTTAACATTAAAGTTAGAATATGGCACTTGAATAGTAATGATGATATTCACAAATCAACACTACGGATGTACAAAATTTTGATTCAGGTATATCAATATAGCTCAAAAATACATCTGTCCAAAAGGACTGCAGGCTAGAATTATAGTAGCAGCTTTCTGACTATTTCTTTCTAAAGTTTGCTAATAGGTCTGAAGAACTTAATATGGTTAGGACAGGAAGGTACATATATCTCCCAATTCTGTGAGTGGAGAAGAAGTGAATTCAGCTTTGCCTAATGCAAAAATTGGATTGCCTAAGCAGTCTAACTGTAAGACTTTTGGCAGTGAGCACAGCCAATCCATGGAAGAGCCAATTCAGAGTTATGTTCAGTTGCAGTCTTCATAATCACTGTAGCATTTTGTCCCAAAGTTCCATAAGAATGTCTTCAGCCATGACTGGAAAGTTACGTATTATGAATGTTTACCCAAAGTAAATTGGGAATTTTTCATGAGAAAGAAAAAAAAAATCATATATGGATTGCTCATTTCTTCATTTTATAATATCTTTACTTATTACATCTATATTTGATAGCTTAAAGAATTCATGAGCGGCTTTTTCAGATCTCACACAGATATATTTAACATTAGTGATTAATTCTGCTTTTTCCATGAAGCGGGGGAGGGCTTTATTAGGTGACAGATTGTTGCTTCCAAGTCTCTTTATTCTTACATTCTTTGGAGGGGCTTAAAGCATATCATTTCATTCAAGCCTTTTAGAGTTTGTAACTTTGATGAAATGTATATCACTGTATTATCTGATTATCTTTTTTAAGACATTGGGATTGGGTGGCATATAAAACTGCTAACTAAATAAATACAGAATAGAGCTTGAACTCATTCATGAAAAAGTGGGATCTTTGAGGATGTAGTGAACTGAATGCATTTGTAACCTTGTAATAAAATTTGATGAGAGACAGCTGAGGAAAAGGAAAGTCCATTGCACCATGCATTTAAATTAGTCAAAATGTCAGAAACTTACAACCTGCATTTTCATCATTTTGAAGAGTTAGAAGAAAAGTGTCAAATGCTTGATAGAAATATGAATTAAGATGAGTCCACTGTCTAGACTACAATGAAATAAATGAAGTGACCAAAAGTGATGTGCAGATCTATAGCAGTAAAGTCTTGAGCTTGACTCCTGGTGACCTCATTAATACATCTACAGTATGTTGTTTCCTTGGGGACAGAATGGAAGTGGCTTGACTTTGCCTTCTTCTGGGGTGTTGTTTTGTTTTTTGACTATCAGTCCAGTCTACTATCCTGAGATTTCCTGGTGGGTTTTAGTTTATGTACCAAGCAGGTCTGACCATGCTTAGCTTGCAAGCTAAGTTGCTACCACCAGTTGAGATGTAAACCATTGCCTCAAATCCATTGTATTAATTAAAAATCAGGAGAAAAAAATGTATGGCTAGATAAGGCCTCGTAATTCTGGTCAACTGATTTTCAGTAATTTAACTAGTGAATACAATCAAGTATCTTCCAACCTGACTCCCAGCTGCCCAGAATCATTGGGAGTTGGGTGCCATATAAATTTAATAAATAATAGCAACAACAACAACTGTTATTATTATCTCAGAATCAATGGTAAGCCCATGTATTGCTCTATAGGATCATTTGATATCATATGAAACACATGATAGATTTGAACAGTCTTCCCCAGCCTCACTTTCACTTCCTGTTTAGGAACCACTCTCCAGAATTCCCAGCTACTGTGGTAGTCCTAACACATCTGGTGCACACCAAGTCAGGGAAGTCTGCATTTGAGGAAGAATACATCAGGAACAACCAGACTCCTCTGGAAAATTAACAAGTAGAGGGTTCTGGTTTAGCCCTTCCCAGAAGATTCAAGCAGGTCCCTATAGCAGCCATGGCTAGTACAGTCCAATGAACTGAGTCAGTAATTTAGTAGGGCCTCTTCAAGCCAAACTTGATAATGGCCATCAACTCATCTTGTTTAGTGAAATCTATTTTAATTACGCCCTCTGTGGCAAATTCTTTTGCTGGTCTTAAATGTATTACCAAGCATTTTCATGGGATGATGTTTGTTTTCTCCCCAACATTCATAATTTTAGAAACCTCAATAATGTTCCTTTCCAGGATTTTTCTTTTTTAGCCTGAAAACAAATTCTTTAGGCTTTTTTGCAAGTCAAATGTTAAAACCCCTTGAACATTTGCTTGGCCTGTTCCAGGAAAAATAAATGAGGGGCCTTGAATAACCTTTAATAATGAGGCCCTTAACAGCATCTCTCCCCTGCTATCTTTCTCTCAACACATACACACATTTAATTATTTCCAGAGAGCTTCTACTAAAGTGTTCTCCTATTAGTTATTTTCAGTGACAGGAATGAGCAGAAGCAAAACAGCAGACATAGGAATGCAAAAGTACCAACTGCCCAAAAATCAGGACTAACTACTGAGTCCCTGTCATTTTCTGCAGGGAAGAGGGGGCCTCAATGATTCTGCCATAATCCTTTAATAAACTCTGAGTGGCACTCAAATTCATTATTGAAGCCATTTGATTTTTAATTAGCATAATTCTGTTATTTATTACTGCCTTAATCAAGACATGTCTGTTCAAATAATATTTCCATGAGTCGAGTTCATGGGCATGTCCACATGTTTTCTTGGCCAACATATGGATGTGCATTGTTATTGCCTTCTTGTACACATGCATGAAATGCTCAATAGAGAGTCTGAAACCAAGAAAGCTTTCACTAGATCTTTATGGAGATTCTGAAAATAACATTAGAGTCTAATGACCTGGTTTGGATGTCCATGAGAGGCAAACTCTATGGAAAAACCTGAGGGCTTAAAATGCTTAAACCTTTTGCAATAATAAGCTCCATATCTTGCTGCAATACAAGAGCAATAACTTAAAAGTGGATTAATGCTACAGGCTTTCATAACTCAGAATTCACAATACCATCCACAACTGGGTCACCCATGCTTTCCTTATGATAACCTGTTGTGGTCTCCTGAGATAAGTCCTCCACAGTAGAATCTTTTTAAGGGCTCTGATTTTGGGCACGCAGCTGCCAGGGACCACTTGCTCTGCTGTGTCTTGAAGCAGGAGGGCACCAACTTCTCATCAGTTCAAGAGCCACACCAAGCTTTGTACTGTATATCAAGGCCCATGCTCCAAAAATGAACAGCACTTGGACCCTTTCTGAGAGGAGCACTTAGAAGTCAAAGGGTACAACAAGTTCCTTGAGCATCTGTAAAACTTAAGGCATGCAAAAAAAGCCCCAAACTCAAAAAAAAAAATAATTCAATTCTCTCCCAAATGTGGGGTTCCATTCATTTTTTGGCTTTAGGTGGCCACAAAAACATGGTGGTAGGCCCCTAGACTGGACATTTTGTACCTGAATATTAAAATTCAATGCAACATATGCATGTGAAAACAACAACACAGCTATGCATTGAGTATCTTGTTTCTAAGTCCTTTGCAGCTCAGCTTCATTACCTATAGGTCACACTTCAACAGATTCCACAAATAGAAGATGCCAGAGAGAATTACTTTCCTTTCCCATGTTATTGTCCATACCATAGTGTCCTATCCTCTCTTGGAACTGGTCTTAGCACTAGCTGGCAAAGCATTCCGAAGCTTGATTGGTTCCATTAAGTTCTTCAAAATTGTTTGATTGAGTTGTCCAGACTGAATTGCCTCCCCTGAGAAGGCATCAGTATTAAAGCTTGCTAGTAATGCCTTCGGTATGCACTGAGCTAGATGACACATGCTTCCACCGGACTTGTCAGGTAAGAAATGCTCAGATCATTCCTGTGCAGCTCACCCTCTTTCCTCCAGACCCACTTTCCTCCAGAAGCTCACCCTCTTTCCTCCACCCTCTTTCCTCCCAATTTATTTCTGAATTAAATGCTTTCTAAATAGATAAGAATAATGTATACATGCATCTAACATTTTAGAAGGAACAGTAGAGATTGGTATGTTAATGCAATTTAAGAAGGATTACTAGCTTGGAGGAAAATATAAAAAAAAGCCATCAGAGGCTTCAAAAGGGATGTTTGTAAACTCAATTTTTTAAAAATTGCTATTTCTCAACCTGGTGCCCTTCAGGTAAGTTGGGACTGTAAAATTCAGAATTTCTACCCAACAGAGCCAAACCCATTCTACAATTCTCAAAATTCCCAACCAGGTTAGGAAAAGATATACAGAAGCTATAGCTTCTCTTTGGGGGTTGTGCCCAGAGCACATGTCCAGAAATTGCAAATTTTAATGCCTACTATCAAAAGCCTGCAATTAATTAAGAAAAAAAAGTAGCCATCAAAAATGGCCTACCTATTCCATCCAAACCCCATCACAGAAGCATATAACCTACTGAGACAGCTGTCTGAGCTGGCTGCTTCTCCCAAAGCTGTCCTAGGAAATGCCTGTGGCATTAACTCAAAGTTCATCAAGAAAAAGGGGTGTGGCCACATCAACTTTTAGTTTCTTTTGTGTGACTAAGGTTTGGAGGAAGAGGGCATGAGAGAGAGAGAGAGAGAGAGAGCGCAAACACTGGTGCTCAGGAAATGGTCTACCTGACTTTGTCATATGTAATATCCTGTGATAAATATATTGTCTTGTAAAAAGGGTTTGTACATAACTTGTACATGGTTTCATTTTGTATTTTTCTCAGATTAAAAATTTATGTATTTGTGTTGTAAAAACTCAAGAACCTAGATTTGTGTGGCTTTTTCTTCCCCACCCCTCCGAGTTCTGTAGTCTTGTTCAAAAGAATAATAGAGTACACATTTTTGGATCCCAGTGGCATAGTCTGGGCACAGCTACCCTGTTCAACAAGCCACAGTATCTGGCTGTCAGGCCCAGCCCAAGAATGAGCAAGAATCAGTCCAGCCAAACTTCACCTCTTTATTTGCTCACACCATGTAGATGGAATCTTGCCAGACTAAAGCTGCTCTACCTAACCTAAAGGGAAATAACCTGGGAAGGCTCTAGGGCAGGGCTATTCAGAACCTCTTAGTCTTCCCATGTTCCATTTCTGGACTGTGTCTCCTCTTGTCTCTTTCCCCTTCTTGGAATGTGCTCCCTTCTTCCTGAGAGCCAGTGGCACTGCCGAAATCCACCACATCGGCATCAGTGAGGAAGCAGGATCAGAAGAAGCACTAATGCAGCTTCCCTAAAACTCAAAGGGATATTCCCGAGCTCTTTAGGCAGGTGAAAACTACACTGGAATAAAGTCTGCTGATCCCTATCCTGCTACAGGAAAGGTGCTCTCAGATAATGCTGTCCTTATTTAATCTGCAGGACAAGTTAAGAAAAGAATATGGTGGATTCCCCATCTTTATTTCCTTCCCTCTTCCCAGATGTCACTAACTGGTGGTAAAATATCCATCAATCACTCTCCTTATCTGGGACAGGGCTGAAAATGGAGATTTGCCCAATGAAGTGTGACAGATGGGTATCATGGCAGCTGAAGCCATCTGTAGAAAGTTAGGCTTTGGACAAGGTCCACCAGCTACAATAACTGGTGCTGCGTGAGAAATGTAGCAGGAGAAGAGATTGACCTGGCAATTAAACAGTTGGCTTTCCCTACTTTCTCTTTCAGACTGGGAATCACCCCGTAGCCTCTGAGCACTTGCCTGTAAAAGTTGGAAAAAGCTGATGGGTTCTCAGGGCTATGGAATGAAGTGGAAGAGGATCTGTTTCACCCAACAGCTCTCACAGTGCTTGGGAGCTATTTATTGCATGACTCTTTTGAAATAGCACTAAACCTATGTTCAGGTTTCTTTTGAACATTAACTGTTTAAGTATCCTAACTGGTAAGGGGGATGCATACAGCTCCTTCCTACTTCATACAAATAAAAATATCAAATAAAGTAAATTTTGCGTGTGTGGGGTGGTGGTGAGATGGCCTATTCTTTGCCCCTGTCATTGTTTGGATATAACTATTGTTTTTGCAACAAAGAATTCACTGAAACTGTTATGAGAGAAACAGACAGATCTGGACAACCAGTCCTTGCAAAGATACACTCTTCATCACATGGATACCATCTACACATTTTTTTAAATCTGCCAGTAAAATGCCCAATCCACTAGCAGTTTTTATGATTTTATCTTCCCTTTTCTCATCCAAATTTGTGTTCCTCCTTCCTTTTCTCATCAAAATTATGTCTTTTCTTTTCATCCAAACATGATGAAAAACTGGATGTTCCCTTTCAGATTTCCTGCAATAGCCACATCATTATTATATCAGGAACCTCTGTAGCATTTCATTAGCCTCATGGGTGCAGTACATATGTATGCCACAGGAAGGACTTCTTGCAATACCCCTTTGATCCAAATTCCTATGTTCAAATACTACTTAAATACTACATTTCCATGTGAAATCAGTGAGGTATAGAACTTGCCAACAATCTGTTTTCCCCCAGAATAGAGAATTAGGGCCTAGTTCCAGTCTCCTTTTATTTATGCATGTATTGTTTACACGTGATATTCTTTCACTTCATCACTCCTCACTACTAAGTAGGGTTTCTGGAATACAGGCTTAGCACCATATCACCAGTCTGCATGCAGTCAGAATGGATTTTTTTTGGAGGGACAAACCAGACCCGTGCAAATAAATTTGCTGAAATTAATACATGGATTAGGGCAGGGGAACAGGGTAGATAAGTGATTATAGAATTTCTGTGAATTCATAACTTGTACAATGGGATGGGAACTTCCTGTGGGCACAAAGTATTCAATTATGGACTGTTCATATGGAGGCGATTTCTAGGAACCGTGATTGGTAGATGTTCCCTGCAAGATGTGGACTTGCAGAATAAAGATATGCCCATCATCGCAATGCTATGAATATCATCTTAGCTCTAAAAAGCAAAGACAACAGGGAAAGAGTCTGAATTCATGCATTCTAAAGGCTTAGGAAATAGTCTGATAGTGTGGAAATACTCCTAGAAATAAAAAGAAAAGTCATTCTCTTTTGAATTGAACTGAACTCCTGATGACTTCATGTTTTCTTGGCAACTATGAAAAAATTGTTTGCCTTCTTCCAGAATGATTTTCCAACTTCCCAGACTAGCCTAGAGTCCTGGATTTTCCCATCCACGAGCTAAATAGATCCAATCCTACTTAATGTTTTGAGATCTGCCAGAAGTGGGCATCAGCAATTGAAGCTCAAATCTGTCCCTCCTTCTTTTCAAATACAGAAGTAAGAGACATGAATAGTGAGTCCTGAACAAAAATTCCTTTAAAGTCACATTCCCATAGAAACAACTGTAGATCAAGGACCTGAAGCTTATGATGATACTTTAGCATTCTAGTTTCAAATGAATGTTATTTTATTTTGTTCGCTGCCCAGAGTTTATTCAAATAGAAGGGCAGCCAAATAAATAAATAAATCTCCCGAAAGCAGATTCCATCTTTCTGAAGCACACATTGTCATCAAGACTTCTTAATTCAGCATCAGTTTGCTATTGTCATAGGAAGGTGGGGAACATTTTGCCCTGGACATATGCAAAGTGAGCAGCTTAATGCCCCTTTAATTTTCCAACTTCATAGTGCCACAAAAGTCAATTCCTGTTTTATCTTTTAAGTTTGCAGACTTGGGAATAAAAGCACATTGTCCATCCACTTTTCAGACCAACTCCCTTTTAATGCTCCAGAAGCAGCTTTTCTTCCAACACTTGTGTTAAGTCAAAATGTTACTTACCATAGGTTATGAAAATAGAGCATCATTCATTTCTTTTATTTAACTGGCTTCTCTATGACCAGAGATGCAGAAAGAATTTAACATTCTAAGTGGAGATCCATTATAGATCCCAGATGGCATGTTTGAAAGCTGAGTAATCATGTGCCATCTGTCTGATGTAGCCGATGCAAGGCACTGCCAACCTGCCATTTCCCAATGGAACTTCCTGAGGGGACTTCTTGTGGGGGTTCACCAAACAAGGCTGCAAGTGAAATGGCAGCACAGAGTTTCAACACCTCCCACTTGTCTTCACAGTCTTGGCTGTGCCATATGACTGCAAGTTTCCCACTGACCAAATATTGGTCAAGCAAAACAAAGGCAAATACTCATATGAATCAACCCCCTATTCCTCAGCTACCATTCTGAGTGGCTCATGAAAATTGCGTATAGCCAGAAGTCTACAGCTAAGATCTTGCTGGTTAACAACGGTTGCAACCACAATGTAACTGTAAAAACCACTACTTTCAAATACACCTAGTGAGGTTGTAAGTGGTTTATATCTAGGCACTCTTTCTCAAGTATGGCTCCCTTAATTCACAGGGGAACGTCTTCCCATGAATCTGGAAGACCCATAGCTGGAGAAAGATGCTCTGAGACATTTCCTTCCTGCAAGAGCAGTCTATGGGAGAGGCTGTTTTCAGCTTTTCCTTCCTAGCTCCTCAGCAATAATTTTTTGTCATTCCTCACACCAGCTTGCAGTGTATAGACCACAACTGTGCAGAGGACACTGAGGGTTCTAGTCCCACCTGAGGCATGAAAGCCGGCTGGGTCCCTTGGGCCAGTCCCTCTCTCTCAGCCCAAGAGCCAATCAGGCATGGTAGGAGAGTTCTAGTCCCACCTTAGGCCTGAAAGCCTTGGGTCACCTTGGGCCAGTCCCTCTCTCTCAGCCCAAGAGCCAATCAGGCATGGTAGGAGAGTTCTAGTCCCGCCTTAGGCAAGGAAGCCAGCTGGGTCCCTTGGGCCAGTCCCTCTCTCTCAGCCCAAGAGCCAATCAGGCATGGTAGGAGAGTTCTAGTCCCGCCTTAGGCAAGGAAGCTGGCTGGGTGACCTTGGCCCAGTCCCTCTCTCTCAGCCCAAGAGCCATTCAGGTGTGGTATGAGAGTTCTAGGCCTGCCTTAGGCATGAAAGCCAGCTGGGTGACCTTGGCCCAGTCCCTCTCTCTCAGCCCAAGAGCCAGTCAGGCATGGTAGGAGAGTTCTAGTCCCGCCTGAGGCACGAAAGCCGGCTGGGTGACTGGGCCAGTCCCTCTCTCTCAGCCCAACCCACCTCACAGGGTTGTTGTTGTGGGGAAAATAGGAGGAGGAAGGAGTATTAGGTATGTTCACCAACTTGAGTTATTTATAAAAATAATAAAGGCAGGAAAATAAATACATAAATAAATAAATAATTCTGCCTTAATCCTGCAGGAGATCTACCATCAGAATTGACTTTCTGTGCCAATGTTAGATTAGAAAAAGACACCAATAGAAAAATATCAGCCCATGGAGGCCCATTGACTATAACTGCAGCATCAGAGTTACTCTGAGGATCAGCCCCCGCACATACTGTATTTGCAATACCACACAGCATATCATTTAATAACACATAACAGAAGTTACTTCACATGCAGAGAACTAATTTTTCTGAATCAAGAAGCAGCCGCAACCAATAATCAAGAAATGTATGGTTTGAACCAAAACTCATCAGCCAAGGCAGAGTCAAACACACTTAGGTTTCACAATGCATCTGAGCCCATTTTAACTGCAGAAAACAGACGGACCAGAATGCCTGTATTGGATAAATACTCTATGAAGAGTTTTTATGGCTTTTCTTGGACAATAGGATGATGTCTCAGGCCCGCTGGTAAAATCAGGAAGCTTGGATTGGAGAACATACAAACCGAAGTCTACATTTGGGAAGAAGAGCCTGTGCCTCTTATTCAAGTCTGGTTTTTATATTTATGTCTTATGTCCTTGTGTGAAGACTGTTTTCAGTCAAGGCTATCCATTCAAAGAAGCTGATATTACTACATACCTTTGGGTTTTCTTTCTGCTAAAAACCTATGTTGGTTTCTAGTTGATAAAATATCAGAGATAGAAACACTTGAGATAAAAGTGGAGTCCCCAAACTCCATCATATTGAGGGGTGCAAAAGTATTACCCATTTTGGGCCTGATTTAGCATTTCAGGAGGACAGTTAAGAAGCCAACTGGTTTCTGAAAGTCTTGCTGAGGCTGAGATCATCCATTTTATCAGTTAAAACATTCCTTAAACCCACCTCCAAAGCCTTATGCTGGACCTACCCACTTTCAGAATTTCTCCCTGAATATATACAAAGCCTGGGGTGGCCCTCAAGCAGATAGAAGTGGTATACTGTTGTGACACAGGATGCCAGGAGTGAAAGTAGCCTGTGGTATGCCTGTAATTGTGTCTTTATTTGGAGTGAGAGGGATTGACAACAGTAACGCATCACCTCTAACCTGGATTATCACAATGAACTTTACATGGGGCTACCTTTAAAGACTATCTGGAAACTTCAATTGTGTAGACACAGTGGCCCAAAAAGTGGGTGAGAACTGCTGTAACTATGTAATACTGGACTGTGGCTGTAGCATTTGTTATTGATAAGTTTCTGAGTAGATTTCAAAATGTTGGTTTAAATCTATGAAGCCCTACATGACTTAGTTTCTAAGTACCTGTGGGTCCATCTCTCCCAAATTGAATTGGCCCTCCCTGTGCATTCTGTGCAGAAGGGGATATTTTGAGTTCCCATCCTCTGAGAAATATCGGGAGAAGTCAGACCTTCTTGGTCACCACCCAAAGCCTTTGGGATAGTCTTTCTCCTGCCCCCAAAGGCCTGTACATTGCTGTCATTCAAGGAGATGAATTGTTTTTTCAAAATGCCTTTGGATTGGATCAAATACTTTCATCATGTTTACGGGAAGGCTGCTAATGGTTAGCGTGGGAAAATAGTTTAATATATTTAGTTTATTTTAATTTTGATCATATTTTATTGAACTATAATTACTTATTTTATTCAGTGTCATATTATTATTATAAACTGTCTGAAGTCATGGTAGGATTTGGTGGTGTGTAAACAGGGTAATAAATGAATGGATACACAAGTCTGCCCAGAATGGAATATTTGATGACTACTTCTCCTTTAGCTCTCCTACATGAACCTGGGAGGACCAATGGAAATTTAAGCAAGATTCACAGATGGTTCCAGTATCCACTCATCAGCAAAGTACAGAAAATAGCTATTTTTCCAAATGTGTCAGGAGCAGAAACTCAGAACTTATAAAATCCATTTCACTTGTCTGCTGAGGAAAGAATTCATCCTAAAACACTGGTGGCAAAGTTTGAGGAGTAACAAAGTAGCTGAAAGATATAAATTAAGTCATGACACCAACAGACTGGAGAGTCTTCTGGAATGTCTCTCTCAGGATTTAAGAGGCAAGAACTCAACTTGTAATTTTGAAGGGTTAAGAGACTCTTAAAAACAAGAGCACTGGCACAGTGAGCTGGGCGGCACATAAATTTGATTAATAAATGAATAAATACAAGATCAAATTGCCATGGACATTTTGAAGCTATTCAAGCAGCAGACATTATTGACAAAACAAAGACAGAAATTTGTGAAAAGATATTAACAAAATAGACACCAAGGAGGAGGGGGTTATGACCATTTTGTACATTTTATCCAGAAAAGGAAAGAGTAAAGTCTTTCCCTGAGTTCAGCTGAACTCCTGATGATTTCATGAAGATGTCAGTGTAGTTTTCCTGATTAGTTTCTGCTTTTCTCCTTGGTGATCTCCCATCCAAGAATAACCTGAGATGTCCATGCTTAACTTTTGAGTTCAGACATGGTTGACCAGCTGAAAGCATGCTCTGAATGCTTGCCAAATATAGATAGCATTCTTCAGTATTACTTCAAAGAAAATCTCTTTTTTCAGGGTTTGCAAAGAGAAGGATGTTAAGAAGACTGTTTATTTAGTGAATAGAGCAGAAGATGCAGAAGGTTTACTGAAAACCTCTGCACAACATTTACTTCATCAGAACCTTGAAGAAGATAATGTAACTCAGGGGCTCTAAAAATCATATATTGGTTTACATATGAACAATAATGTTAAGGACAAATGGATATATGATCATTTGGCTGGACACTGACACTCAGGCTAAAATAAGTAGGAAGTCAATACCCGAAAGTATGAAGGCATCTCCTAAAATATACAAATTTCTTTGGTGATTTTCCAATGTTCTCATGCTGCTATATAGAGAAAAATAACAGGTCCTCCTCATCATACCATGTTTCCTTCTGAAGCAGCTGAGGTCTATAGTTTTGCTGATTTCTAAAAGCATGTATGTCATACAGTAGGATGAAGCAATTGGATGATGCCCGGAAAGGTACTGCTACGCTGTGGAGAAGAGAAGAAAAGTCCCTGAGTCATTTTCTGACTCTTTGGGGGACGCCACTTTCGCAATGTTTTCTTGGCAGACTATAGTGGGGTGGTTTGCCATTGCCTTCCCCAGTCATAATTACCTTTCCCCCAGCGAGCTGGGTGCTCATTTTACTGACCTTGGAAGGATGGAAGGCTGAGTCGACCTGAACCGGCTACCTGAGAGAGAATCCGGCTTCCGCTGGGACTGAACTCGGGTCATGGGAGAGTTTCGGTTGCAATATTGCCGCCTACCGCTCTGCGCCACATGAGGCTTTTATTCTGTGGAGGCCCCATTTATTTTTGTTTGTTTTCTTTTGTAAACTAAAATCCAGAAAAAAAAATGAATTGCTAATTTGAATGGTGGCTTGCTAACTCTTGGCAGGGTTTGCTGAATCACAAAAATACTTAACTTTAACAAAATTAAATAATTTAAACTTAAATGCATGCAAGGAGACACAAGACAGGTATCTAGACACAGAAGCTGAAAACTGACCCACCCAAGATCATCCAGAGAGATCCTTGAAATGCAGAGCTGCACAAAACAACTTGAACACAACCAGCTCTATGTCTAAATCTTTTTCTTTATTTTATTTTTGCCAGATGGTTAAAAAATAATACAGAATCAACAGATCTATCACATTTCTGCAGTGAAGGGAGAGAGGGCCTCCCTTCTTTTTTCCAAGCAAGCAAGATCACTTCCTATCAGATGTGTCACTTGGAGAAATAATTGCCAGCAATAATGGTTGCAACTGCAGAATACTCCAAGCACAATTTATCTGTATCTGTTCCATCTTTCAACTTCAAAGCTTCGGCTGCCTCACAGATCACATCAAAATGACATCCCTGTCGTTAATGACAGTGGTCTAATGCAATATAGAGAAGTCAAATCACTCATCCAGATAGGCGAGAAAAGCTTGTGCCAAAATCTAAGCCTGCACAGGGCCCTGACACTCATATTCTGATCAGCATTTGAAGCAGGAACAGCAACTTCACTTGACATTCAAATTTATTCATATTTGGAAACAGCTTGCTTTTAGGAAAACACAGCACAAGAGACACAGGAAGAGGCTGAGAGGATAGCATGGAGATTTAATTAATGTGACATTAACTCATGGACAAAAAGAAAGGGCAGAGTTCATTTGACTCATCAATGTTTTGAGCCAGAGCTGAGTTGATTAAAGATCAGTAGGACTATATGGAGTATATGAAGAGCAAACAAATACTTGAGTTCCCCAAAGCTGAACTATATTGCTAGATAATCCATGTTTTTCTTGGCTGTTCTGGAAAACGTGAGGGTGTCAGCTCCAAATGAAATTTATATTCTCATGCTGTACCAAGCTTTTTATTATGTGTGGGTGTTTCTAATTTGTACAGTGCACAAACACATAACTGCATAACTCTTGTTGAACAACCTGGCCAGAAGAAGACTGGGCAAAATGAAACTATCCAATTATCACCCACTAATATTGTTGCTTTTCAGAAGGCTGGTGTGTGTGAAGATGTTAGAATTTATCAAAAGTTGAACCACCCCATATGATGGGGAATAGTGGCACATTCCTTGCAATAGGTCAAGTCCTTTTTTATTCCAGGTCAGAGTTGTTTCCATTTTAATTTATTATATCCATTGGCCAGTGAACACATACAAAAAACAACGAGGAAAAAAGCATCTACAGCAATCTGGCTTAGTTTTTCACTGTGGATCTCCTGCTGCAATCTTGAACCTACGTAACAAAACTTGTGACAGTGTATGTTAAAAAAAACAATTGTCTGCAAGAAGAATAACATAGAAGTCATCTGAATGGTCAGGGATTGCAGTTAAAAAAAAGACATTTTTGGTTCATTGTCAAAAAAGATCTACAGTACGAAAGAACATGCGTGATCAACTCAACCTCTTCTATGCCACATGGACCACGTTCTGTAGGAACATTATGATATTGCCCTGGAACTGTACAGAAGAAGAGCAGAGTTGACTCCAATATAATCTTGATAAACTTAGTCTTGTGCCATGGCTTCCTCATAAATTAGCAATGCATGAAATGCAGAAATGAAGCTGGATGCCTCTGCGGCAGTGCTAGCATGCTACAAACTCAAGTGTGATCGTTCTTAATAATAACCTTCTAACCTGATAATAATAATCTTCTAGCTTGATAAAAGAAGAAAATGTGAGTACCACTGCCCAGTCAAACCATACAAAGTGAGCACTGGGTTAGAAGGCCAATTGCAGCATCATTGTGGAGCCATTAAGGAATAGCGCCCTCTTTGGTGTAACCTGAGTAGCGACAGCTTCAACATTTTTTTTACTGGATGCTATGAGGCCATAAGTGGCAGCGATGGAAGGTGAATGGCAACGTCTTCAACAAAAAAATTCTATGGTGTTTGAAAGCAACTCTGCTATGAAAAGAGGACTAAATAATGTTCTACCAAGAACAAGGAGACTACTGCTGTCACCTCAACATTGAACTCAGGTTTGAATGAGGCAAACATTTAGTAATGGCAGATTATCTGTAAGAGAACCAGTCTGGTGTAGTGGTTAAGGCATCAGGCTAGAAACCAGGAGACCGTGACTTCCAGTCCTGCCTTAGGCACGGAGCCAGCTGGGTGACCTTGGGCCAGTCTCTCTCAGCCCTCGGAAGCAGGCAATGGCAAACCACTGCCAAAATCTTGCCAAGAAAACTGCAGGGACTTGTCCAGGCAGTTGCCAGGAGTCATAACAGATTGAATGGTGAATATTAAAAGGACTGCAATCCTGTAATGTGAATGCCATAAAGTGGAGCTATCCAATGAACAATCACATATGGCAACAAATTACAGAAGCCACTAAACCGAATGAGATCCTTAGGAAGGTTTGTAAGGTAATCATGGGAGTGTTCAGTACCTGGAAACTGCCTTCTCTGAACTTTCAAAGTATCTCCCAGTTTGGTCTAGTGGTTAAGGTGCTGGGCTAGAAACCAGGAGTCTGTGAGTTCTAGTCCCACCTTAGGCATGAAAGCCGGCTGGGTGACCTTGGGAGTTCATAATAAGCCAGTAAGGAGTGTCTCAAACACATCTCTTGGACTTTTCAATCCCTACATGGCTTTCTGTAGACTAAAACTGTGAATTGTGATGAGCGAGGTATTTATTTATTTATTTATTTATTTATTTATTTATTTATTTTCTATCCCGCCTTTATTATTTTTATAAATACCTCAAGGCAGAGAACATACCTAATACTCCTTCCTCCTCCTTTTTTCCCCACAACAGCCCAACTCACCTCACAGGGTCGCTGTTGTGGGGAAAATAGGAGGAGGAAGGAGTATTAGCTATGTTCTCTGCCTTGAGGTATTTATAAAAATAATAAAGGCGGGATAGAAAATAAACAAACAAACAAACAAACAAATACCTCACTCATCACAATCCACAGTTTTAGTCTACAGAAAGCCATGTAGGGATTGAAAAGTCCAAGAGATGTGTTGAGACACTCCTTACTGGCTTATTATGAACTTCCACCCTGAAGTGTGGGTCGGTCTCAGTAAGGTTTGTCAGACACATTATCCCAGTTTTCCAACAGAACTCTTCAGATGAGGATTTTCCTTTCACTCCATGAGAAAAGTTAGGCACTGACTTGTTCAAACAACATAATAAAGTCTATGTTGTAACCATGGATTACTCTTTAAATTATCTAGAGGTAGCTCAAGATGTAGACGTGATCATCAGACACACCGTATACACACACACAAGTGATCATCAAACATACAGTATACACACACACACACACACACACACACACATTTAAATGGCATGTCACAACTTGTGGTAACAGATAATGGACTACAATTTGTAGATGTTATGTTCAAGTATTTTGCCATAGCATATAGTTTTCAACATATATGAGATCGAATCCTGAATACCCAGAATCAAATGGTCTTGCAGAAGCCGATGTAAGGAGTGTCAAGATTCTCCTGAGACAGTGCCCTCATTGTGTGTGATGTTGAGGCACCTACAAAAGGGATGGGACTTGGATCTTGACATTGCATCTGCCATCTTGCAGATGTTGATGCCCTACATGAATGCCACTCAGGAGTGGCCATCTTTGTGTTGTCTAACACAGTAGTGAATGGGTTGGATAGAATTTGCAGTTCCTCTCCATCTGATCATCATCCCAGCAGTAATTAGGGATGAAGAAATCCTTCCAGTGGCTTCAACAGAAGGGGATTAAAAGCCTAATTGCCTCGCTGAATGGGTCAATCCCTTTCTTTAAAAATCCACAAACACTCTGCACAATCAACCTAAGAAGAAGTCTTCCATTGGATAGATTATAATAATGGCAACAACAACTTGTTCTAAAATAAGAATGTAGCATGTCAATGTATTAAATACATAAATAAGGGGCCATTAATTCCCTTGACAGCAGGGGACCTGCAAGAAAGGGAAGCATAATGAAGTAGCTGGGATCAAAACCTTTATTGCACCAGCAGAACTGATAATATATTAAGAATATGAGATAGCAACTCTACATCATAACTTTCTCTATTCCCTCTTCCCAAGCCTGTATTCCAATCGATAAAAGACAACAATATTATTTTTAATATTGATCTCGTAAGGGAAAAAAAAGGGTGGAAATGTGTTACTACTGGGAATTATCAAGTTGAATATTGGAAGTGGCTTTTGCAACACCTTCTCAGGACAACCTTTATACATTTTTTTAAAATGTTGGATATGTCTAGCTGGGTCTTATTCAGTGTCCTGGAAGGGAGTTCAGAATTTATTAAAATAGCTCTGTATTTAATATACCTTGAGTCTAAAATTGCTACCAAAATAAAGCTTGGAGTGTTCTAACATGAAGAATATGTTAGAGATTTGCTATGCCTAGTAAAACATTTTAAGAAGTTTTATGCATTTCTGGGATTCATAACACCTACCTGCTTTCTTCTGTCTTGTAAAACTCACTTTTTTAGCCGGTTTCTAGAACTGCCTATATTAAACCTCTGTCCAAGTCCTCTTTAGAACTGAAATATTATGTAATCCAATGATTCTAGAAATAACACTCCACAGCTGAATCTGTCCCTCTAATTCTATATGAATGATATGGGAACTTATCACTGAAGCCACATTAGTCTTGATTTAAGGTATTTTGACACATTATTACAGCACTCCACCATCACTTCACACCTGCCACCTTGTCAATCAGTTGGACGGGGAGAGGGGGAAAAACCAATTTTAATGTCAGTCAAGAAATCCTGAGGGAAATGTAACATGTTAAGAAGTATTACCCTTTGCCCGCAACAATTTCCTAGCATTGAAGCTAAAGGACATATGCCAGCAATAATGAAAGAACATTCCTTGGAATCCTCATGTACATCTTCTGGATTGAGGATGGCTGTGGAGTTCATGTGGCATTGTCATTTCAGTTACAATTAATGGAATAGGGTCCTCCAATGCTCTGGCTCTGCCAATTTCCTTTTGCAGTACTCCTGGGATTACCCTAGCCATGTGCTGATGGTCACAAAGCATTAGTCTTGTGATATAAGGAAGATTTGACATCCTGGAAGGACTTGACCATTGACACTTAAGAAAACCTCCACCTTTGCTGGATCAGACATCTCCCCCTAGAATTGCACTTTATCAAACCTTGCACTGAATTTACTATCTTTTGAAATTTTGACATGAAACTCTGCTATATCAAGCCTGAACAATTTGTAACCAGAGGTATCTGCAGAGGGGATCAAGGAGGGGAAATGCTAAACGCAGCACTGTGATGCTTTGACATAACTCCACCCTGTATTTAAGTAGCATGTTCTAATATTGCACATGTGTGCAAAAGGGACAGATCTTACAGTGTGACCTGCTTGTGACCCTCCAATTCAAATCTCTTCCATTGGTTGGGTGCTCTGTCAACACTGTCAGCCTCTCCTGTCCCCCATTTCTTAAATGTGTAAGAACACAGCAAAATGAGAAGGCATTTTGCTACTGAATATCACTATGTCATGTTCACCGTTTCAATGTGCATTGTACATCGTAACGTTTCGCATGTCAAGTTAAGTTGCTGATGCGTGTTCTGTTTGGGAGGGGTCTGCAGACTCCTTCTGCTGGGTTTGTTATCTGTATTCCGGGGAATGGAATGTGTTTGGGTTATCTACTGTGTTCAAGGTTTTCTTCCCAGGAGATCAGCAGAACTCGTTACCAGCACCTGGGGTGGGGCATTTGAAACGGTTGGGCGAGGGGAGGGATCATGTTTGCACCAAGGGTTTTTAGTTTGTATTTGGCGCTCTTTTGCTCATTCTCAGCTTTCTTTGTATTTGCACACTATTCTTTAATAAACCAGATATTATGAAGCTCTTGCTTGTGAGTCTGGGTATGTTAGGATAGGCAATCATTACATAAAGCTGAGAATCTCAAAGTTTTACTGTTAGCCCCTTTCCAGATTTAATCTTGTGAGGGAGTAGAGCTAGCGATGACCGAACCCAAACCCAAGACCGGTGGAAGCGAGGAAGCGAGTGACGGGGTGCCCGATTCCATGGTTAGGAGAACAGAGAGAAACCCTACTCCAGAACCATCATGGGTACAGGAGGGTTTGAGTTCCAGCTTGGAGGAAGAGGAGGTTGGAGAAAGAAGGGCACCCGAAACCACTGGAGAGTCACCAGGAGAGCTGATCACCTGGGTTGAGGTGCAGGGACCCCTACCAGGGACGGTCAGGACGTCCTGGAAGCAGCGTTACCTGTTACCCCAACCGTCGTCAGGATGGAAGGGAAGCAGTCGGACAGACAAGGGAAGGAGGACTCCCAAACCCCTGAGAGGCTAAGGGTAGTGGAGGCAAAATTGGAATTGATGGAGTATATGTTTAAGAAAATGTCAATGGCATGGGGGCCCCAGGTGAGGAGCGAAGGGGAATCAAGCGCCAGGTACTCATCCCCTTCCCCCCCCCCTCGGCAGCACCACCGCTGGAGAGAGGCAGGAGATGGCACAGGGCTGAGCCAAGACCTCACAGAGTTCGTCTCCCAGAATCCCCTCCTTGAGAACGGAGATCCCCGGCAACCAGGGACACGACCGGGTGACCAGATGTTGCACGGGGCCCACCTGGAGCGGGCATGAAAGACTTTGCCGTCAAATTTGATGGGGATCCAACCTAGTTGTCTTTCTTCCTCACAAATGCAAGGAATTATATGGATGAGTTCAGACCCTATTTCCGTTCCGAAAGGGCCAAGATAAATGCCATTGCCAACAAGTTGAAGGGGCAGGCAGCTGACTGGTATGTTCAGTTAAGCGAGTCTGAAGCCCCTGAGCTGGATGAGTTTGAAGAATTCTTGTGGGCATTGAAGTTGCACTTTGTAGACCCATTAGCCAAAGAAAGAGCAAAAAGGGCTTTAAGGGATCTCAGCCAGGGGCAACGGTCAGTAGCAGACTATGCCCTGGAATTTAAGAATTTGGCTGGGAAGGTTGATGACTGGTCCCAGTCTACCTTAATAGAGCGATTCAAAGAAGGTCTGAATACGGAGGTCCTGAGGTGGGTGTTGGGCAGAGATGACCCAGACACCCTGTATGGATGGATACAGCTGGCCGGGAAGGCTGAACATCCCCAAGAGACCTCCTTGCAGACCAAGAGGGTGGCAAGGCAAGCGGCGATCATCAAGGGACCCCGAACCACTGCAGCAGCTGTGAAGCCAGGATATTGAGCCTGGGAGGAAGAGAGGGAGCAGCGTTATGCCAAAGGGCAGTGCCTCCGGTGCGGAAAGGAGGGCCACAGGGTGGCCGCTTGCCCGAAAGCCAAGGCAGTGGATCGGTTGGGAAAATCGGCGGGCAAATTGCCATCACTGAGCAGGAAAATGACGGCGGCCAATGGGGAGACTGAAGTCGATGAAGTGCCCTACTTTGGTGGAGAGGAGGAAAGCGATCCTAAAGAGCTGGCGGGAAATGCCAGCCACCTGCTCTAAAAAGCGACTGTGGGCAGGTGGAGGACGATGGGCGTGAAGATCTTTTGGTGAGTGCTAACTGTCCCACTCTGAATGTGAAGGTAAAGCTGGGCTCCTGCACGAAGACTGTTGAGGTTTGGGCGTTAATTGACTCTGGGTGTTCACAGTGCTTAATGCACCCAGACGTGGTTGCTGCTTTGGACCTATCCAGGTTCCCCCTTCAGCACCCCATGGTTTTCACCCAACTGGATGGTTCAGAAGCAGGGGGGGGGGGCGGTGACCCATTTCACAGGAACGGTGGCGTTGCAATTAGGTAGCCACCGTGAGGGGTTAAGGTTTGTAGTGGCACCTGTTGGTCATCCCTTGGTCATCCTAGGGATTCCCTGGTTGGTCCAAAGAAACCCCTATATAAACTGGGAACACAGGACTCTAACTTTTTCAGATGGCTTTTACCAAGCCCTTACGGTGGACTGAGTTCCTTGCGCTGCGGTGGGGAGGGCTGCGGCGGCAACCCCACGTTTCACTGTGACACCTCTGGAGGGCTTACCGGATAGATACCAGGAGTTTACTGATGTGTTTAGGGAGATGGAAGTGGACCAACTCCCTCCTCATCGAAAAACTGACTGTGCGATAGAGTTGGTCCCCAACGCTCAACTGCCCAAGCCGAAGATTTATGCAATGACTCAAAAAGAGCTTGAGGCACTGCGGGACTTTGTGGATAAAAACTGGGCCAGGGGGTTTATTGAACCAGCGAATTCTCCAGTCGGAGCCCCCGTGCTGTTCCGGGACAAAAAGGATGGCACGCTAAGACTTTGTACAGACTTGTTGTTGTTTATTCGTTTAGTCGCTTCCGACTCTTCGTGACTTCATGGACCAGCCCACGCCAGAGATTCCTGTCGGTCGTCAACATCCCCAGCTCCCCCAGGGACGAGTCCGTCACCTCTAGAATATCATCCATCCATCTTGCCCTTGGTCGGCCCCTCTTCCTTTTGCCTTCCACTCTCCCTAGCATCAGCATCTTCTCCAGGGTGTCCTGTCTTCTCATTATGTGGCCAAAGTATTTCAGTTTTGCCTTTAATATCATTCCCTCCAGTGAGCAGTCTGGCTTGATTTCCTGGAGGATGGACTGGTTGGATCTTCTTGCAGTCCAAGGCACTCTCAGAATTTTCCTCCAACACCACAGTTCAAAAGCATCGATCTTCCTTCGCTCAGCCTTCCTTATGGTCCAGCTCTCGCAGCCATATGTTACTACAGGGAACACCATTGCTTTAACTATGCGGGCCTTTGTTGTCAGTGTGATGTCTCTGCTCTTAACTATTTTATCGAGATTTGTCATTGCTTTTCTTCCAAGTATTAAGCGTCTTCTGATTTCCTGACTGCAGTCAGCATCTGCAGTAATCTTTGCACCTAGGAATACAAAGTCTTTCACTGCTTCTACATTTTCTCCCTCTATTTGCCAGTTATCAATCAAGCTGGTTGCCATAATCTTGGTTTTTTTGAGGTTTAGCTGCAAACCAGCTTTTGCACTTTCTTCTTTCACCTTCATCATAAGGCTCCTCAGTTCCTCTTCACTTTCAGCCATCAAAGTGGTATCATCTGCATATCTGAGATTGTTAATGTTTCTTCCAGAGATTTTAACTCCAGCCTTGGATTCCTCAAGCCCAGCTTGTCGCATGATGTGTTCTGCATACAAGTTGAATAGGTAGGGTGAGAGTATACAGCCCTGCCGTACTCCTTTCCCAATCTTAAACCAGTCCGTTGTTCCGTGGTCTGTTCTTACTGTTGCTACTTGGTCGTTATACAGATTCTTCAGGAGGCATACAAGATGACTTGGTATCCCCATACCACTAAGAACTTGCCACAATTTGTTATGGTCCACACAGTCAAAGGCTTTAGAATAGTCAATAAAACAGAAATAGATGTTTTTCTGAAACTCCCTGGCTTTTTCCATTATCCAGCGGATATTGGCAATTTGGTCTCTAGTTCCTCTGCCTTTTCTAAACCCAGCTTGTACATCTGGCAATTCTCGCTCCATGAACTGTTGAAGTCTACCTTGCAGGATCTTGAGCATTACCTTACTGGCATGTGAAATGAGTGCCACTGTTCGATAGTTTGAACATTCTTTAGTGTTTCCCTTTTTTGGTATGGGGATATAAGTTGATTTTTTCCAGTCTGATGGCCATTCTTGTGTTTTCCAAATTTGCTGGCATACAGCATGCATTACCTTGACAGCATCATCTTGCAAGATTTTGAACAGTTCAACTGGGATGCCGTCGTCTCCTGTTGCCTTGTTATTAGCAATGCTTCTTAAGGCCCACTCAACCTCACTCTTCAGGATGTCTGGCTCTAGCTCACCGACCACACCGTCAAAGCTATCCCCGATATTGTTATCCTTCCTATACAGGTCTTCTGTATATTCTTGCCACCTTTTCTTGATCTCTTCTTCTTCTGTTAGGTCCTTGCCATCTTTGTTTTTGATCATACCCATTTTTGCCTGGAATTTACCTCCAATGTTTCTAATTTTCTGGAAGAGGTCTCTTGTCCTTCCTATTCTATTGTCTTCTTCCACTTCCGCGCATTGCTTGTTTAAAAATAATTCCTTATCTCTTCTGGCTAACCTCTGGAATTTTGCATTTAATTGGGCATATCTCCCCCTATCACTGTTGCCTTTTGCTTTCCTTCTTTCTTGGGCTACTTCTAGTGTCTCAGCAGACAGCCATTTTGCCTTCTTGGTTTTCTCTTTCTTTGGGATGTATTTTGTTGCCGCCTCCTGAACAATGCTGCCAACTTCTGTCCAGAGTTCTTCCGGGACCCTATCTACTAAGTCCAGTCCCTTAAATCTATTCTTCACCTCCACTGCATACTCCTTAGGAATATTAGTGAGCTCATATCTAGCTGATCTGTGGGTCTTCCCTAATCTCTTGAGTCTGATCCTAAATTGTGCAAGAAGTAGTTCGTGATCTGAACTACAGTCAGCTCCAGGCCTTGTTTTTACCGACTGTACAGATGTCCGCCACCTTTGGCTGCAAAGGATGTAATCAATCTGATTTCGGTGTTGTCCATCTGGTGAAGTCCATGTATAAAGCCGTCTCTTAGGTTGTTGGAAGAGAGTGTTTGTTATGCAGAGTGAATTGTCCTGGCAAAATTCTATCAGCCTGTGTCCTGCTTCGTTTTGTTCTCCCAGGCCATACTTACCTGTAATTCGAGGTGTCATTTGACTGCCCACCTTAGCATTCCAGTCTCCTGTGATGAAAATAACATCTCTTTTAGGCGTGTTGTCCAGTAGGTGCTGCAGATCCTCATAGAACTGCTCTACTTCAGCTTCTTCAGCATTTGTGGTTGGGGCGTATATTTGGATCACTGTGATGTTAGATGGCTTGCCCTGAATTCGAATTGAGATCATTCTGTCGTTTTTTGGGTTGTATCCAAGCACTGCTTTAGCCACTTTACTATTAATTATGAAGGCTACTCCATTTCTTCTGTGGTCCTCTTGTCCGCAGTAGTAGATCTGGTGGTCATTTGATGTGAAGTGGCCCATTCCAGTCCATTTCAGTTCACTGACGCCCAGAATGTCTATCTTTAATCTTGACATCTCACCAATAACCACATCCAATTTGCCCTGGCTCATAGATCTTACATTCCAGGTTCCGATGGTGTGTTGATCCTTAGAACATCGGATTCGCCGTTCACCACCAGCACCATCAGCCGCTAGCCGTCCTTTCGGCTTTGAGCTAGCTGCGTCATCACGTCTGGGGCTAGTTGAGCTCATCCTCTGTTCCTCCCCAGTAGCATTTTGACCATCTTCCGACCTGGGGGTCTCATCTTCCGATGGTATACCGACATATCTCTGGTTGTACTGATCCATTTAGTACAGACTACCAGGGGTTAAATGCAGTCTCAATATCAAACAAGTACCCTTTCCTGTTAATAAAAGACATGTTAGCCCATTTGTCAAAGGGCAAATTTTTCTCCAAGCTGGATTTGCGGGAAGCCTACTTCTGCATCCGCATATGAGAGGGGGATGAGTGGAAGACTGCTTTTAATTGTCCATTGGGTTCTTTCCAGTACAAAGTCCTACCTTTTGGGTTGGCGGGAGCACCTGGGGTGTTTATGCAACTGGTTAATGAAATGTTACATGACCATTTGTTTAAAGGGGTACTGGTGTATCTAGATGATGTTTTGATTTATACGGAGACTGAGGAAGAACATGAACACCTCATTAGGCAGGTGCTTAGCAAGCTTAGGAGTGCCAAACTATATGCCAAACTTTCAAAATGTGAGTTTCACAAAACTCGACTTGACTATCTGGGGTATAGGATATCTGACAAAGGCATTGAGATGGACCCCATTAAAATTCAAGTGATATTGGGGTGGGAACACCCACGTACCAGGAGGCAACTACAAAGTTTTCTCAGATTTAGCAATTATTACCACCAGTTTATCCAGGGGTTCACTGAAATTGCCTTGCCCCTTACTGATTTGTTATGTACCAAGGGATTGGGAGACACACGCAAGGTGAAGAACCTGGGGGCAGTACTCAATTGGACACCTGAATTCCAGGCAGCTTTCAAAAAACTTAAAAGCCTTTTCACTGCTGAACCCATTTTGCAGCACCCTGATCCCACTCGGCCCTTTGTGGTTCAAGTAGATGCTTCTGATTTTTCAATTGGGGTGCTTTTGCTGCAAAAAGATTCTGACAATCACTTGAAGGAAGTTCTCTGAGACCGAACGGAGGTGGCATGTTTGGGAGAAGGAGGCTTTTGCAGTTAAGGCAGCTTTAGAAGCATGGTGCCACCTCTTAGAGGGGGCTAAGTGTCCTTTTGAAGTTTGGACTGACCATAAAAATTTAGAAGCGCTCCGCACCCCCCAGAGACTCAGTCCTAAACAGATTCGCTGGGCTCAATTTTTTAGTCGTTTCGATTTTCAACTGAAGTTTATTCCAGGTAAGAAAAACTTCCTTGCTGATGCTCTCTCATGGTTACCCCAAGATTCTGTCCACGCAACTGAGATCGTGGGTACTGTGTGGACAGAGCCACAGCTGGGTCTACAGGCTGTAACATGCAGCCAAACCAGGGCGCAGCTGCCTCTGACCCCGGTTGCACCGGCAGGGAGGAGGACACAGATTCCCTCTCAATTGCAACAACAGTTTCTCCAGACACTGAAATCTGATACTTGGTTGCAAGCAAACAGACCCTTTGATGGTGGTTTAGCTTGGAAGCAAAACCGCCTCTATGTGCCTGAACAGTTGCGGGCTGAAATTCTAACCCATTCTCATGATGATAAAGTGGCTGGGCACTTTGGGTTTGTGAAAACGTTGCATCTGGTTAGGCGCCAGTTTTGGTGGCCCACTCTGAGGCGCGATGTGAAAGATTATGTCGCTTCCTGTCCTGTGTGTGCCATGTCAAAACGAAAAGGGGGTAAAAAGCAAGGACTCCTGCAGCCAGTGGCGAGCCCATCCCACCCGTGGGAGGAGATTTCTATGGATTTTATTGTTGACCTTCCTCCCAGCCAGAAGAAGACAGTAATTTGGGTAGTCAAGGACTACTTTTCCAAGCAAGCCCATTTCATTCCATGTGCTTCTATTCCTTCTGCCCCACAATTGGCACACATTTTTCTAATTCACATCTACAGGCTCCACGGTAGCCCCTCTTGTTTGGTCACGGACCATGGGACACAGTTCACTTCCCAATTTTGGAAATCATTTTTGAAATTGAATGGCACCAAGCAGGCATTGTCCACTGCTTCACATCCTGAGACTGACGGATCTACGGAGGTTTTAAATTTGACCCTTGAACAATTTTTAAGGGCATTTATAAACTACCAACAGGACAATTGGGTTGATTTGCTCCCTTTTGCTGAGGTGGCTTACAACAATGCAGTTCATCAGAGTACGGGGCACACTCCTTTTCGTGTAGTTTTGGGATGGGACTTCGTACCCATTCCTGAGTTGCCACAACCTCCTACCCAGCCCTGTTCTGCTTCTGATTGGGCTGCTCAACTGGCTGATTCATGGCCGGTGATTCAGCAGGCTTTGGCTGATGCCCAGTCTGCTTACAAACTGCACGCGGACAAGCGAAGGGATGTTCAGCCTGATTTTAAAGTTGGCGATCAGGTGTATCTTTCCACCAAATTCATGAAGTCCCCACAGCCATCACGAAAGTTAGCCCTGAAATTTGTTGGTCCTTTCCCCATTGTTGGCATTGTAAATCCGGTCACTTTTAAGTTGGATTTACCTCACAACCTGAAACGTTTGCATCCTGTTTTTCATTGCAGCTTGCTCAAGCCTGTCAGCCACTCTTCCCATTGGCATGCCCAGCCTCCCCCCCCCCTGCTCTGATCATGATTGACAGGCAGCAGCATTTTGAGGTGAAGGAAGTCCTTGATTCTCGCAGGCTGCGTGGCACCCTTCAGTACCTTATCTGCTGGAAGCACTTCACACACCCTGAGTGGGTGTCTGCTCGCAACGTTAACGCTCCTGCTTTGGTCCGACGCTTTCATTTAGCTTACCTTTTGAAACCTGCTCCTTGATGTTTTGGCTTTGTTTTGGGGGGACGGTATGTCATGTTCACCGTTTCAATATGCATTGTACATTGCAATGTTTTGCATGTCAAGTTAAGTTGCTGATGCGTGTTCTGTTTGGGAGGGGTCTGTGGACTCCTTCTGCTGGGTTTGTTATCTGTATTCCGGGGAATGGAATGTGTTTGGGTTATCTACTGTGTTCAAGGTTTTCTTCCCAGGAGATCAGCAGAACTCGTTACCAGCACCTGGGGTGGGGCATTTGAAATGGTTGGGCGAGGGGAGGGATTACATTTGCACCGAGGGTTTTTAGTTTGTATTTGGCGTGCTTTTGTTCATTCTCAACTTTCTTTGTATTTGCACACTATTCTTTAATAAACCAGATATTATGAAGCTCTTGCTTGTGAGTCTGGGTATGTTAGGATAGGCAATCATTACACACTAGAATATTGCCATTTGCATTTATATTCCTTATATTTATAGTGGCAGAAAAGCATGCAAGCTTAAAAGCATTTTTTTAAAAAAGCATGTTTTAAAAAATTGAGTTTTATAATCAGCTTCCTCTGATCATTTCTTGTTTGGAAAATAACTGTGGGACTATTTTGAAAATGTGAAATTACTGATCTGTCCTCCAGTACCTAGGCAATGCCATAATAACTTCACCAAATAGAAAAGTGGGTTACAAATCAGATTATTTATCTTATTTATCTTATTTGATTTATTTTAATTTTTATTCTACTTAATTATTTTTTTATATAAATAATTCAAAGTGGCAAACATACCTAATATTCCTTCCTCCTCCTATTTTCCCCCACAACAACTGTGTGAGGTGAGTTGGGCTGAGAGAGTGACTGGCCCAAGTAGATAGAGGATAGATAGATAGATAGATAGATAGATAGATAGATAGATAGATAGATAGATAGATAGATAGATATAGAAGATAGATAGATAGATATAGAAGATAGATAGATAGATAGATAGATAGATAGATAGAGATGAGAGAGAGAAAGAGAGATTACCAGGAGTCATGCAAGACTGTGAAAACCAATTTGGAAATTCCACCTTACAGTATTTGTAGCTGCTTTGTTACTCCAGTGGCTTTAATCTCCCCAGTGTTATTTTCTCAGACAGAACAATCTTTCCTTGCATGTAGAAATCTGATCCAAGTCAGAGGCAGATGGCTTAAGGAAACAGCACCAAGATGGTCAGAGATAGCTGGACATTCCGGGAATTCTAGCTCAACATATCTGGAGGCTGCTAGATTGAGGGAAGCTGCTTTGCGGGGTATTTATTCCCAGAGTTAAACACAATGGAGGAAGAAGCAAAAGCATTGTGATCACAGCAGCATTTTACCATACAGGTTACAATGTTACCAAATATCTTGCTAGACATTCACATGGATTTGTGCTCTGTGTAAAGGGAATGAAAGAAAACCCTCTCTGCTTCCCTACAGTGCTAAGAGCATTTGTGGGTTATGCTCAACTGAATTACATTTTGTTTTATTTTTTAATTTGGGAAGAAGATGGCAATGGGATTTCTTTCAGAGCAACATCCCATAATTCCTTTAAAGAAGATGATTTAACAGCAGGAGAATGAGTCCCACCTAAAGCAAGTACTGTATGTTGCATGTTTCAATTGCGTTTTTATCCCATTCAACAACAAAAAGTGGTCTGGATGAATTACAAACTAGAAAGACTGAAAAGAGAAAAACGTAACCAAAAATGCAGTAACAAGCACAGACAAAGGGAAAAAAAATCAATATATGAAACCTTCCATGTCAATATAATTTAGGAACATTGGGTTGGAGCCAGAGATACTCCAAGAAGAACTGCTGACCTTCAGTGGAAAGTTAGTCATAGAGCAATTTGTTGCACTGATATCCACAGTTCTACATTTCGATATAGCATCCAGAGAAAAGTCTTAAACATTCCAGTGAACCTAACCCTACTCACAATTTCTACCATTTTTACAAAAACATAATTTTTCAAAATATGCAGGTGAGTTTAGGAAAAAGTAACCCACTATAAGATAGAAGGCCAAGACAGTGGGTCCTATATTTTGCTAAGGTCCTTCAAATAGACACCATTAAGTTTGAGTAACTTAAACATGCTGCCACCTGGAAACATGAGAAACAACAAAGGGTGTGGAGGTGATGGTTGTCAGATCCTGGATATGAAGCCACATTTAATCATAGAAAACTAAATAAAAGCTTATCTTCAGAACATAAAGAAATCCCTTGAGAAACATCACTAGTTTTATTCCAACTGGGGGGGGGGGAGGTTGATTTGATATTCTTCAGGTGATCTTCCTGAAGAAGCCCTCCAAAATTCACTTCAGGTTTCATTTCACTAAAGATTCCCTTGAAAGCTATCCTGTTAGAGGATTGCAGAATTGGGTTTTTGTGGAGAGAAAATGAAATATATCCTGTCGCTGTTTGGAGAAGATAGCCCAATGCTCTGTGACATTCAATCAACTGTTTAACCAGGGTTTCACCTTCTGCATTTTTTTTTCTGAAGAGAACATGATTATCTGCACATCAGTTTCTCCCAGGCCTACTTCTTCAGAGCTAGGTTATAGGTCTTTTAAAAAGAAAGAGAGAACAGCCAATAACAAGGATCAGCCACAGTCATGAATTTTATGAAAGGTTTGCTGAGAAACCACATTAAATGGAATGCGGGGGCACATGAGTTCCACAGTATTTCCATTGCCTATATGATTTGTAATATGCTTGCACTTTAGAGACATTATTGCCAAGTGATGTCACTTGTCTTAGTAACTGGACAGCCCTTCAAATGCTTGCAAGATACTAGGCTTTTGCTATGATAAAATGTTCAACAGGGACATGTTAGAACCTAATGTGTTCCAGAGAAAGTTAATTCTTCTTTTAAAAAATCACTTTCTGAAGATCCTTCATCCCTGAAGCTGAAACTTGTGCATTGACATTATTTTTAAAGCCAAGCAATATCATATAACAGATGTTACAGAAGTTGATATAAGGAAGTTTCAGAAGTTCTCCCAATCTAAATTTCTAATCAGGTAATGGAGGATGACATTGCAATTATGTACAGACTAGCCTTGGAGTAAGCCTACTGAATTTAACAGAGTTAAGAGATATATCCTCATTGTAAACCAAGAAGGGATTTTGATACGTGAAGGGATAATAAGATTAATAAATAAAATAAATACAAACTTCCAAGTAATATAGCAATTTACCTTGTTTGTTTCCAGATCTGAATGTATGGAGGAAATCTGCTTATCTCTGAGTTTTTCACAATGGGAAGATCAGTTTCTAACCCTGTGGATACAGGGCTATGATCCTACCTCAAATGTTCCTACATATAACATCCTGCTTATAACATCTCATGTGTAGGACCCTATATGATCATGAGTTCAAAAGCATAAGTCCCTTTATTGTATGCATAATTCTATTTGCATTTAAGTGAATACAAGCAGAAGCGTCTCTTCAGCCCTTGCCACTCAACCCACCAACTTACAGACCAGGAAAGAGAGGATGAAGATGCTGAGCAGAACCAGAGTGCATAATCCAATGCTTTTGACTCCTGTTTGCATATTCTGTTTGAAGCTTTGAAATTGCAACAATCAAGTCTTGAGCTGCTATGTGTGTGAACCATTCCTATATGATGCAAATCTTCCTTTCAATATATATCTATTTATTCCTATGTGCCTGACAACAATTTCCTTGGCTGTCTTTCTTCTATCCAGCATGCCTAGGTATGCCTTTATTCCAGGGCCAAAAACATAATCACACTAACATTCAAAATACAGAACATGCATGAAAGAGATGTCACCAATGAATAAGTATGCTTCCTGGATTTTTTTTTTTTAATGTAGCAGCTGGAACAGGAAAGGGAAGATTTATTAATTTTAGGATAGTACTGGGAAAGTATTTCAATGACAAGCATCTGTTTAATGAACAAAATAATGTCAGCAATAATATAGGGTGCTTTCTTCTTATACAATATAACCCAGAGTCTTCTTTTTATTATTCTTTCCATTTTAGTTTCTTGATATATAGCTGGGCTTTGCCTCATCATTCTACTACAATTCAAACAAACATTAGAGGGATTTGTCCACTTAAATCCCATACTGCAACAGAAGTAAATATCTTACTTTTATAAAATACCATTTTTTAAAGATAAAGTAGAATTCTACCATACTCTCCCAGATAAATTTGCCATGAGTAAGATGCCTTTGTTCAAATTATGAACTTTGAATGTGATCCGTCTTCTGCTCTAGGGTAGTAGTGAATTGGTTCTTAATAAGGTGCCCCTTCAGGAGGCTCCATGACCGATAACAGTGAATGGATTTTGTGCGCCACGTCATGGTTGCTACAATACATCTTTGGCTCGAATGGAAAGGCAATTAAGAAGAACACTGTTGAGCAAAGAGGGGTCAATGACAGCATATTGCTTTTGAAGACAAAGCATTATTACAAAGTACAACAAGGTGATGTCCATAAATGACTGATTCAAACTTTTTGCAGCTACATGTATATTATCTGTATCTCTTCCTCTTCAAGTCAAAGATATATTTAATGTCAGGGCATCTGTTTTTCACCCTCTGGGAAGTAACCAGCATCTGATAGTAGCAAAACTATATGACTTGTGCTTAGGAAATTCCCTTTTTAAAATGTAATTATATTTATTAAGATTTTTTATACAATAAAAGACAAATCAAAAGGAAAAAGGGAAGAAAAGAAAAGAAACAAATAGTGTAAGAACAGAAAAAGAAAACTAAAGTTCAGAAATATATAAATGACTTCTTTTCAAGAGATAATTGCAATCTTATTGCCCTTCTTCCCGCTTAAATATTTGGCAAGACCCTTCACCCCCTCCCTTAATCCACATCTTTCTTTCTTTTCTTTTCTTTTCTTTTATTTATCAAATTTTATCACTGCCTATCTCCCCCCATTTATCTTCCGATCCATATCAAATCCAATCACCGCCCATTTATCTTCAAATCCATAAATCATCAATTCATTTTTCTTCTTCTTTCAGCAAAAAGTCCATATAAGTTTTTCAGTCTTTCAAAACAATGCTTGTTGTTTGTTCTCTGACCAAGCAGGTCAGTTTCTCCTGGTGCTTAGGAAATTCCAAGGTCATTTCCATCCACTGCTGCAGGAGCTCTGGCATATTTTGAGTCCCTCTTTGTGGGGGAGATGGACGGTGCTAAATTTGACAAATAAATAAATAAATATTTTAGGCAAGTCACTTGGAGACCTGTCCTTGGCATAAGTGCACAAAAGGAAGTCTCATTTTTTCCAAAGTAGCTTACTTCTGAGCAAGTGTGGATAAGAGTGTAGTTATATAGTCTCATCCTATCCATATTTGTTTAGAACTGGAGACAGTAGACATCTTAGGCTATGCCAGATCCAAAAATGCAGGAGAATTCCTAAAGGCATGGTGCTCTGATGAATCAACCATTAGCAGACATATTGAGATAAGCTCCATCTACAAACCATTCAAGAAAGGAAGCAACCAAAGGGCAAGGAAAGAAGCAAACAGATCTAAACATCCTTCCTCCTTACAAATATATTAACCAACACCCAGGTAAATTAAAACCAGCACCAGATAAGCAAAAAATAAATCAAAGAAGAGACAATACCCCACCCAAAAGACAATTAAGGATAGTAGTTGATCATGAGCCATCCTTAAAAATTAAAATAAAGACCTGAGGTGTGAATGTTGTTCCTAAGCTGTCCAGCATATAAGATTTTGATCATATTATTTTAGAAAATCTTACTATATTTTTAAACATGTTTTACATTACATTGCAAATGGGGAAGATATTCTTCATTCTTACGTTATTATTTGTATTGTAAGCTAGCTAGCAATGTCAGCATGTAAGATTCTTTCAGCAAATAAATAAATGAATCAATAAATTACTTTCATTCATTTGATTTACTTGCACAAAAGTAGATTTAAAATGACAGATAGGCTATTTCCTTAGGAATATAGCAAAATTATATTGTTCCCTCATGTATCTATCCTGCAGCTGGCTTGAGGAGATTGGCTTTCAACCACCACCATAGACGTAGGTGCTGATGGAATTTTCTGCCTGACTATAAAGTCAGGTATGGTGGGATCAGCTATTGATCATACTGTGAAAGTTAATTGTGACTCTCCTGTAAACATAGGGAAGTTTTTCAGTTTCCCAATCTGATTGATCAGTTACGTGTCATCAAGTTGGTGTTGATGACCAACTCCTGGTGACCACACAGGTAGATTTTCTCCAGGAGAATCTGTTCCCAACCTGATCCTTCAGATCTTCCAATAGTGTAACCAACTGGGTCCATTCACCTTCCTGCTGGTCATCCTCTTCTCCTCTTTCTCTCTGTATTTCCCAGCCTTGTGGAATTCTCAAGGGAGCTGGGTCTTTGCTTAAGGTGTCCAAAACATAATAATTTGAGCCTGACTATTTGTGCCTCAAGTGAGAACTCTGTACTGATATGTTCTATGATCCATTTGTTTGTTTTCTTGGCTATCTCAGGTCAAAGTTCAAAAGTGTTAATACTCTACAGCTTTAGACTTCCCTAGTAATCTCCCATTCAGGTAGTATGAGGTCCATCCCCGCTTACCTTCCAAGCGTAGGTGCTACCAGTTCCTCATACACAAATACTGTAGTACAAAACAAGCCTCTATGTTCATATGTTTATGGTATAATATCTGCCAATGGGACAGGATTTTAGAGATATGCAAAACAAACAAAAATACTCACTCTGCCCCCCAAAACATAGATTACAAAAAGGAGATATGTATCTTTGTTTCTCAAAAATACATGCTAGTTGTTAGAAATTTGCCAACAGCTAAATAATGTATAAACACATGAAAATGAGAAAGATGCAGATAAACTCATCTAGCCAACCAACCAGTCCCAAATCCATGGACAGTCTAAAGTCAGGAAGATTCAGTTCCAACACACACGTAGTCTGAATGGTAAAATATCTATTTCTGTTTCTCAGCCTATTTGCTTTTGTTTGTTTGTTTGTTTATTCGTTTAGTCACTTCCGACTCTTCGTGACTTCATGGACCGGCCCATGCCAGAGCTTCCTGTCAGTCGTCAACACCCCCAGCTCCCCCAGGGACAAGTCCGTCACCTCTAGAATGTCATCCATCCACCTTGCCCTTGGTCGGCCCCTCTTCCTTTTGCCCTCCACTCTCCCCAGCATCAGCATCTTCTCCAGGGTGTCCTGTCTTCTCATTATGTGGCCAAAGTATTTCAGTTTTGCCTTTAATATCATTCCCTCAAGTGAGCAGTCTGGCTTTGTTTCCTGGAGGATGGACTGGTTGGATCTTCTTGCAGTCCAAGGCACTCTCAGAATTTTCCTCCAGCACCACAGTTCCAAAGCATCGATCTTCCTTCGCTCAGCCTTCCTTATGGTCCAGCTCTCACAGCCATATGTTACCACGGGGAACACCATTGCTTTAACAATGCGGACCTTTGTTGTCAGTGTGATGTCTCTGCTCTTAACTATTTTACTCAGATTTGTCATTGCTCTTCTCCCAAGAATTAAACGTCTTCTGATTTCATGGCTGCAGTCAGCGTTTGCAGTAATCTTTGCGCCTAGAAATACAAAGTCTGTCACTGCCTCTATGTTTTCTCCCTCTATT